>NC_052632.1:31698541-31998606 GCF_016161935.1 Mauremys reevesii | reverse complement strand
AATGCTTTCTACTACCACATCAATCTCTTACCTAAAATTTCTGTGCTCTTGATCTGGACTCATGGTGGCCTTTCCCCTTAGCTCAGATCATAAGATGTTTGAGGGTAGGGTGACCAGGTGTCCCGATTTTATAGGGACAGTCCCGATTTTTGGGTCTTTTTCTTATATAGGCACCTATTACCCCCCCACCCCACCTCCTGTCCCGATTTTTCACATTTGCTGTCTGGTCGCTCTAGTTGAGGGGTAAGCACTGTGTATTATCGAGATGGGGTACATTGATGGTGGTGTTGAGGTTATTTTTTAATCATTTTGATGCTAACTGGAAGAACAGTTATTTACTTGCACATTCTGTTCATTCACTTGAGGGTTTAGATACATTACTCATCTAAAATAGCACATAGTTCACATTAGTGTCAGTTCCCCCCTCCTTGGCCCCGGAGAGGGCAACTTAGTATTTTTCTAAGTGTTTAGTTGCTTGTTTTGTGTACAGCACTGAACAAAGTCTTACACTAAAGAGTTTATAATATAAAATTGATCTAGATAAGACCAGGAGGTACTGAAAAAGCTAGAGAAAGAGAACCTTTTTCCCTTTTCATACCATTGCTATAGATTGTAAGTGAAGATTTTTCTGGAGGGATTTTACAGATATAGTGGCTTGGCTGAGTGGAATTGGGAGAACAGTCCATACATATGGAAAAAGCATAGATACAGGCATGTGTGAGGTAAATAAACAATGTGTCAGTGCTGTCATTGCTGAGTTATTGTAGAGTTATGGACATTATAATTGCCTGCTATAACCAGTGAATACTTTATTGGAATATAACCTTAATTTATCCCCCCCAGGTTGTGGTAGCCTTGATGAGACAGGTGCAGAAGGAGGGGCATCCCTTACATATTCTAACTGTGCTGCAGCTTGGAAGTGAAACCAGAATTGGAAACCACAATATGACTGCAACAGCTTATCTGAATAAAATTACTTTGAAGTGCCTTGAATTTACTGGTAAGTGCATTGTAACTTGACGCTTTGTGTATATAGTACCCAAACATTATAGCAGTAAGGTTGTACAGTTAAAAATTTTAGAAGTGCAGAAATGAATTTCTACAGCAACATTAACTTTGTGACATTGTCCTTAGGTAATAATGTTGCAATAAGTCAGTCTTTAATGGTCTAAGGCAGGGGTCCCCAATGCGGTGCCCATGGGCGTCATGGCACCCGCTGGGGCATCTAAATGCACCCGCGTCCTGGCTGGCAGTGGAGCATCCGCCGAATTTCTGCGGCGTTTTGGCGGTGACGCCTCTCGACGACGTCGCTTGGCGGCAAGTGGCGTCATTCAAAGGCGTCGCCGCTGAAAGGCCACAGAAATTCGGCGGCATTTCGGCGGATGCTCCACCGCTGCCATGGTCCTTTGTCTGGCGCCTGCCAGATGAAAAGGTTGGTGACCACTGGTCTAAGGGCTTGTTTTTGGTGTAAAAGTTAGCTTGAGTTAGTACACTTAAACTAGTTCAAACGGAGCAACAGCTCCAGTGAGAGCAACCACACTGTAAACCAGCACTTGAGGTACATACAGTGATTAGATTAGCAGATGATGAGTTTTAACTCATGCTGCTGCTGCTGCATCCTCAGCAATTTTGGAGCTTCAACCCTTTCTGTCAGGCCAGCTAGTTTGAGCTTGAAGCACCACTTAATTTGAGCTAGATGGTTTTGTGTATGACGGTTATTGTGTTTGTTAGCTCAAGCTATCACCTGAGTTTTGTTCTTAACCACACTGTCAATTTAATTGTGCAACGGTAATATTATATAGTGTAATAAATATTTGATAGCTGTACTGTTTCCAAAAGCAAATGCTAAAAAAAATTATCAATGAAAGTTTCATTTTAATTGTATGACTTCATGCCCAGCTAAAGCACTACTCATTAATAGATATACCCCCGTATTTTTCCGTGTATAAGGCGCCCCCATGTATAAGACGACCCCCCCTTTTCCAAAAAAATTCATCAATATTTTTTTTAAAAAAAAAACACAACATTTTTTTTATTTAGTAATTACCGTAGGCAACATTTACATACCAGCGCGCTGGAAGCCTGGGGAGGGCTGAGCAGGCTGAGGCTCAAGCAGGCAGGAAGGGGAGGATGGTAGGGGGGGAGGGAGGAGGGGAGGGGGTGCCGCTGGCTGGTGGCTCTGGCTGGGCCCTGCCCTGCCCCCCTGCCCCCCCTCCCCCCCCCCCCCCCCCCCCCGCCCGGCTCCCCGGCGCCTCCCCCCCCGGCCGCCCCCGGCGCCCCGCCCCCGCCCGGCCCTGGCTCTCTCCCTCGGCTCGGCAGTCCGGGTCCTGGGTCTGTGTTGGTGTGGTGGCGGCCCCCGCCCCCCGCCCACTGCCCGCCTGGCCCTGCCCCCGTCCGACCCGTCTCCCTTGTGTTGCCTCCGGGCGGGCTCGGGCGGCCTGGCAGCCAGCGCGCGGCAGCCCGGCTCCGGCTCTCCAGCTCGGCCGCGCGGGCTCTGGCTCCTCCCCTCCCCGCCCGCTGCCTCCGCTCGCGCTCCCCTCTCCCCCCCCCCCCCCCCCTGCCCCCCTGCCCCCCCGCCTCCCCCAGCCAGCTGCTGAGCCGTAGTGCCGCCAGCCACCGGCAGCAGGCAGGGGGGGCAGCAAGGGGGGTGGGGTGCGGGGGGGGGGCGGGGAGGGGGGGGGGGGGGGGGGGGGGAGGGGGGGGGATTTTGGGCATCACATCTGGGCATGGGCAGCTTCTCTCCCTCGGTCTCTTCTCCCTTACTTCTTGTGTATAGTAGACTAACCTTCATTTTTAAGTTTACGATTTTAGGAAAAAGTATAGTCTTATACACGGAAAAATACTGTATGTTAAGATGAGAACTCCAGCATTTTTTATTGTGTTTTTAAATAAGGAAAAATCCATAAGTAGATTTGAGCCCAAAAGGAAGACTTTTTTTTTCCTAAGGGTGTGTCTACATTGGGAAAAAAAACAAAAAAAAACAAAACAAGCAACCAACAGAAAAACAGCATATGGCAGCAAGTCTCAGAGTCTCGGTCAACTGACTTGGGCTTACACTATGGAGCTAAAAATACAGTGTAGATGTTCAGGGTTGGGCTGGAGCCCGGACTCTGGGACCCTCCTCCCTCATGGAGTTTTCAGAGCCTGGGCTCCAGCCGGAACCTGAGGATCTGTGCTACTATTTTTAGTCCTTTTGCACAAACTTGAGACAATTGATCTGGGTTCTGAAACTTGCTGCTACTGGTCTTTTTTTTGCAGTGTTAGCTGTATAATTGAAATATCTGAGTAGTGATTCTGACTTTTGCTACAAAGAATGGTATACAATGATGTCATTATGATGATGTAAAAGTAGCAGTGGGAAGATGCACATTTTTTCCAAACTGAAATTTTTTCATGGGTTTAACATAGTGTAAAAATGACTAAAACCATTACTTGGATAAAATTACATAAAATATTTATTTTCTTTAGATAGCTCTTGATTGGTGGTCTTTAAACTGAAAATGACTACTTATAATTATTTTCATTATGACCCATTACTTGTTCATTTTCAATAGCTGAGTTGATTAACAGTTAAAGCATTTGCATGGGGGCTTGCTTCCTTATAAAATGTGTACATGAGAGAGAGTGATTTGAAGTAATATAAATGTATATGTGCCCTTTTGTCTACAGACTCAAAAGGAGATCCTCTTCATATTATTAATTCTTCAGATGAGACTGGTGAACACCTTCTGAAAATGGAGTACATAAAGGTTTTAGTATAGTCTTTATTGAAACCTCTGGATTATTTTAACCAGTTTTAAAGCCCTGCTTTGGATTTCCAGCGGTGTATTATACTTCTGGAGTCTGAGGAGAGTCTAGCTACTGCCTCAATTTTGGGGTGACTAGATGCACTCTCAAGGTGCAAACCTTCAATTTGACACCCTCCTTCGAAGTGTTGGAACTGATTGTCCAGATACCTAGCCTTCTGGGTGCAGAACAGTAACCCTTCAAAATCCCCAGTGGTTGAACATACCCCTGTCCCAAAACTCGACTCCAAAATTATGAAACTTCTGTCTTACAGTTTAACTCTTAGGGGTGTGCAGCTGTTGTGAAGCAGTTAACACACACTTTGTACAGTCCAGCATCTTTATGCTCTTTATACTTAATCGTGGAAAGCACAGCAGAGTACAGATAGTGCAAAACAGTAAAACATCCTAAATGCAATGTCCTTCACTAGCTCACCCTGTCCTGGGGGCAGGGATCATCTGTGTTCTATCAGGCAGGGTCTTCCACAACTTTACCTACTCTGTCCCTGCAGCAGCCTCTTAACTTAATCTGATGCAAAATGCCTCTCTCCCCTGAGCAAAATGCCTCTCTCCCCTGCCCATGAATCCCTGTATAAATTCCTGCTTCTTTTATTTTCCTCCTGTTAACTTTGCACTTACAAACTCCTTTTCCTTCAGTTTCTTCTGCGATTTGAGCTATCACATTGTCTCAAGATACTTTACTTTAAATAAATGTTCCTTGAGTGCTGATGACTCACTGTATAATTGAAATATCTGAGTAGTGATTCTGACTTTTGCTACAAAGAATGGTATACAATGATGTTGTATCATGTGCCTGGCAGACACACAATAGAACCCTGTTAACTCATAGGGGATTCAAATACATGTAGACTTTTCATGATACAATAATTACATGATACAATTTCTTAAAACTGTCCACTATTCAAAAGTGGTAGAGACAGAACCCCCAATTCATCACACAAGGAACAACCTTCTTTGCAAGAAAGCTCTGTTAAATGGAATGGAACATTTGCTCATATCTATTTGTGTGGCAGGTGCCCCTTTAATAGTGGTACTGGCTTAGTAGGGTTCACAAAGTGTGGGGAATGGACTCTGAACAAGGCAGCCTCTCAGAGGGGGAGTGAGCTATTAATGTAGATTTAATTATAACAAGGGAGAACCTACAACACAGAATATCCTTCAGAACAGGGGCGGCTCTACATATTCCGCCGCCCCAAGCAGTCATGCGCAGGAGGCGGAGGCGCCCGGGGCGGACGGCCCCGCTTGCTTGACTGGTGAGGGTCCGGCAGCGCAGCGCTCGGCTGGGACCTCCCCACTGCAGGCGGCGCAGCGGTCAGCGGCTGCGGCTGGCAGCTGCCTGCCGCAGGCATGCGCGGGCCAGCCGACGGCCGCCCGCCAGCCCCACCGCGCGCAGCAGCAGCCACGCCTGGGGGAGGGAGAGCCGAGCCGCGAGCGGAGCCCGCGCGCGCGGCCGCGCCAGCGGTCCCGCCGTCGCCTGGCTCCGGTGCCGCTCCGCAGGCCACGCGCAGGGCCGCCGCCCCCCCTGCCGCCCCCCCCCTGCCCCGCCCCCGCCGCCTGCCGCGCGCGCTGGGCTGGGCCCGCCCTGGCTTCAGAAGGTACGTGGTTATTAGGGATAAAGTCCAGGACCCCATCTCAGTCCAGTAGTGCTTAACACTAGTGCATTCCTTTCTCTTAGTGCATTCCTTTGTCTTTTTAATGTGGAAGTACATAATTGGAACCAACAAGAGATAGAAGAGATCAAGCTTATTACATTCAGAGGGGTAGCCGTGTTAGTCTGTATCCACAGAAACAATGAGGCATAACAGATTTATTTGGGCATAAGCTTTCAAGTAGGTAAAA
Organism: Mauremys reevesii; assembly: GCF_016161935.1. Taxonomy (NCBI): domain Eukaryota; kingdom Metazoa; phylum Chordata; order Testudines; family Geoemydidae; genus Mauremys; species Mauremys reevesii. The sequence continues at coordinate 31,992,961 of NC_052632.1, read as the reverse complement.
AAAAAAAACACTTCTTCAGATGCCTGGAGTAAAATTTATAGAAACAAGCATAAATATATATTGGCACACGAAGAGAAGGGAGTTACCTTACAAGTGGAGAACCAATGTTGAAGGCCAATTTAGTCAGGGTGGATGTGGTCCACTCTCAATAATGGATGAGGAGCTGTCAATACCAAGAGAGGGAAAATTGCTTTTGTAGTGAGCCAACCACTCCCAGTCCCTATGCAAGCCCAAACTGATGGTGTTAGGTTTGCAAATGAATTGTAGCTCAGCAGTTTCTCTTTGAAGTCTGTTTTTGAAGTTTTTTTTTCTTGAAATATGGCTACTTTTAAATTTGTGGTTGAGTGTCGAGGGAGATTGAAATGTTCTCCTACAAGCTTTTGTATGTTACCATTCCTGATGTCTGATTTGTGTCCATTTATCCGTTTACGTAGAGACTGTCCTGTTTGGCCAATGTACATGGCAGAGGGACATTGATGGCATATATCACATTAGTAGATGTGCAGGTGAATGAACCTCTGATAGTGTGGCTGGTGTGGTTGGGTCTTATGATGGTGTCACTAGAGTAAATATGGGGATAGAGATGGCAGTGGGGTTTGTCAGGGGTTGGTTCCTGGGCCATCAGTGTTTCTGTGGTGTGGTGTGTGTAGTTGCTGGTGAGTATTTGCTTCAGATTGGGGGGCTGTTTGTAAGTGAGGATTGGCCTTCCTCCCAAGGCCTGTGAGAGTAGGGGATCATTTTCCAGGATGGATTGTAGATTATTGATGATGCACTGGAGAGGTTTTAGCTGGGGGCTGTACTTGATGGCCAGTGGTGTTCTGTTGTTTTCCTTGTTGGGCCTGTCCTGTAGTAGGTGACTTCTGGGTAATCATCTCGCTTTGTCAATCTGTTTCCTCAATTCCCCAGGTGGGTGTTATAGTTTTAAGAATGCTTGATAGAGATCTTGTAGGTGTTTGTCTCTGTCTGAGGGATTGGAGCAAATGCAGTTGTATCTTAGAGCTTGGCTGTAGACAATGGATCATGTGATGTGGTCTGGATGAAAGCTGGAGGCATGTCAGTAAATATAGTGGTCACTAGGGTGGTGTTTATGTGACCATCACTTCTTTGCACTGTAGTGTCCAGGAAGTGGATCTCTTGTGTGGACTGGTCCAGGCTGAGGTTGATGGTGGGACGGAAATTGTTGAAATCCAGGTGGAATTCTTCAAGGGCCTCCTTCTCATGGGTCCATATGATGAAGATGTCATCAATGTAGCATAAGTAGAGAAGGGGCATTAGGGGGCAAGAGCTGAGGAAGTGTTCTTCTAAGTCAGCCATAAAAATGTTGGCATACTGTGGGGCCATGTGGGTACACATAGCAGTGCCACTGTCTTGAATGATACAAGTTCTCCCCAAATCTGAAATGGTTGTGGGTGAGGACAAAGTCACAAAGCTCAGCCACCAGGTGTGCCGCGGCCTCATCAAGGGTACTGTTCCTGACAGCTTGTAGTCCATCCTCGTGTGGAATATTGGTGTAAAGAGCTTCTACACCCATTGTGGCCAGGATGGTGTTTTCAGGAAGATCACCAATGCATTGTAGTTTCCACAATAGGGTCTCGAAGATAGCTAAGAGTGCTGGCAGCGTGGGGTCTGAGGAGAGATAATAGCCAGATAATCCTGCTGTAAGAGGTGCCAATGCCTGAGATGATGGGGCCTCCAGGATTTCCAGGTTTATGGCTCTTGGGTAGCAGATAGAATACCCCTTGTCTGGGCTCTAGGGGTGTGTCTGTGTAGATTTGTTCTCGTGCTGTAGCAGGGAGTTTCTTGAGCAGATGATGTAGTTTCTTTTGGTACTCCTCAGTGAGATCGGAGGATAGTGGCCTGTAGAATGTGGTATTGGAGAGTTGTCTGGCAGCCCTCCTGTTCAAAATCCGACCTGTTCATGATGACTGCAGCACCTCCTTTGTCAGCCCCTTTGATTATAATCTCAGAATTTTTTTCTGAGCCTGTGGATGGCGTTGCGTGCGTTCTGTACAGCTGAGGTTATGTGACAAGTGATGCTGTTCATGCACAGGCTGAAATTGTGGACATCTGCAGAAGCACTCTGTGTAGAAATCCAGTCTGTGATTTCGACCATCGGGAGGAGTCCACGCAGAATTCTTCTTCTTGTAGTGTTGGTAGGAGGGTTCCTGTAGGCCAGTGCTCTGTTCAGTGGTGTGTTGAAAATATTCCTTGAGTCAGAGACGGCAAAAGTAGGCTTTCAGATCATCAAAAAACTGTATCGTGTGTAGGGGTGGTGAGGCAGAAAGAGAGTCCCCAAGATAGGACAGACTCTTCTGCCGGGCTGTGTGTGTGGTTGGATAGATTAACAATATTGTTGGGTGAGTTAAGGATACCAGTGTTGTAGCCTTCTGTGACATGTAGGAATTTAGATAGTTTACTGTCCGTTTTCCTCTGTAAAGTGTGCATTATAAATGGCTTGTCTTGTTTTTGTAAAGTCCAGCCACATGGAAGTTTGTGTGGAAGGTTGGTTTTGTATGAGAGTCTCCAGTTTTGAGAGCTTATTATGGTATTTTCAAAATGGCCGTCAGGTGGTTTGTAGATGTAGATTTGAAGGCAAGATGGGCTATTACAATTGCTTATTCCAACCCCCTAATTAAGATACACTATAGAATTTCACCCAGTAAATTTGCACATAGACCCCATTAACTTATGTTGGCAAAGTAGGAATTGTTTAGAAAGACATCCAGTCTTAATTTTAAGGTCTCTGAGAGATGGAGAGTTGATTACATCCCTTTGTAATCTTTTCCTTTTATTAATTATTCTCATAGTTAAAAATTGGCATCTTATTTCAGTTTTAACTTTGTACTTCTATTAAAATACAGATATTGTTACTGTGTGTTTCAGTCTTGACTCTTTTTTCATAGGCTGATGCAGATGGACCAGACTTTACTACTAGTTACAAAAATACCAAGCAAGCTGTCAATGTAAGTATAAGCATGTAGACTTCAGCAATCTTTTAAGATGAGTTCCTATGTTAATATGTAATTTTTTGGAAAGATTAACTAAAAAAAAAGATATTTTTAAAGTACACTTGGTTTTAAGGTAACTTGAAAAGTGGTGTCTAGAATTTATTATTCATTTTTAGATGAGAACTGATGAATTCTTAATCTGTTCTTAGCTAAGTGACTGCCAATTTCTGACAATAGTTTTTTGTGGGATGTGATTTGTTAAAAGTAAGGAGGTGTTATACGCTAGAGTAGTAAACTTGTTAATATATCAAATGGGAACATATTTATGGTAGAAAAGTAAAAGCTCTTAGAAGTGGGGAGGATCAGTTGTGCTATATAAATACTCTGGGTGACTTTTAAATTATGTGAGCCAACCAGGCTCTAGCACTGTACTGTCTCAAGTGTAACACGGGAGACAGTGTCACAGAGAAGCTACTCCTTGATTGGAGGGAGAGTTCTTCACAATGTTTCCTTGGTGGATAGACTGCACCCCAGGTTGGCTAGCTCAGCTCTATTTTCCCCACCGCCTTTCAGTATCCTTTTGAAGCAAGCAAGCCAGCTCTGTACACAACCCAGATCACATGAACAATAGCGAGCAGCTCCAGTGCAGATGTAGTATAGAAGACTACTTGCTTCTTTGCAGGGGCAACTCACCTTTTGAACCTCATTAAGTGATGAAATACCATATATACTTGTTCATAAGCTGAATTTTTTTAGTAAAAAAAGGATGCACCAGAGAAGGGGTTCGGCTTATGAACGAGTGTAGAGCGAGAGAGGTGGGACCCAGCCCCGCCCCCCAACAGAGGGAGCAAGGAGAGGTAGCACAGCCAGCAGAGCCAGAAGGGAAGAGGCGGGGCCAGTGTCTCTCCACTTCTGGCCACGCTGCTCTCCCCTGCAGCCTCCGAAGCAGCTGCAGCTCCGGGGCTGGCAGGCTGCAGCCGTGCCACTCGGCCCCACCCCTCAGAGCAGGCTGTGGCCGCACTGCCTGATCTGGCCCGCCGGATCAGGCTGCAGCCACGCTGCCCAGCCTGCCAGAGCAGCTCCAGCCAGGTCAGAGACATCCTCCCCAGGTAAGGTGGGAAGGGATGGGATGGGATGGGGAGAGTGTGGGGGTCCTGGGCTAGGAGTGATGTGTGGGGTGGTCACAGGGGTTACTCCCCTGACTCCCAGCTTCTCCCCCGCCAAAAAATTTCCCCACCAGTTGCTGTCCCGGCCCATCAGGGTAAGCAGCTGGCACGCCGGGACACTTTGTTTACTTAGGTTTACCTCCGTGGCTGCGGACGCTTGAGGTAAACAAACCATCTCGGCCCACCAGCAGCTTATCCTGATGGTCTGGGAGCCAAAGTTTGCTGACCCCTGAATTATAGGGTCGTCTTATGAACAGGTTATAAAAATTTTTCCATTTTCACGTGTCCATCTTGGGGAGGTCGGCTTATAAATGAACCAGCTTATGATCAAGTATATACGGTATGCACTTCAGAGATGAGGGGGGAAGGCCAGAGGGACCATGGTTATTAAAATAAATATTTGCCAAAATAAATATTTGCCAAAAGTTACTACAGAACAAGGCAGTACCATGCTAGCTTACATTCTGTCATATTTTAATGGTATAGATTTTAGTGACAACCGCTATAGCTCACCCTCTATTGTGGATGCATTGTTTGAAGCCTTTTATTATCCCAGAACTTCACCTAGCTGTAGTAGGGGCTCTAGACAGAAACAGCTGTGTGTCCTTGGTTAGCTTTTTCAGAGCCATAGTTAAACATGCAGTGCTTTCTGATCCTGAGCTGTGACATGGAGAAGGATTAAGCAGTATAAAGTAATATTAATACTGTATATTATATTCACCTAAGTAGCACTAGTTAAAATGCAGATTGACATGAAATAGCAGATTTTATATGTGGCACAGAATGTGGTATAATGTCCTTGTAGGATCATCTTGTATCATTCTAAGCTTTCAAGTGACAGCATTTTGGCGCCTTTCTTCTCTATTGCTATGCAATGCTGTGTTGGTCAAAAATGTAGGATTACATGAGTAGCGAGTAAGTAATTTTCTCTACATTTTGGTGGTGATAATTTTGAATTAGTCATACAAACACATAACATACCAGTATGATACGTTTCAATTAATATTACCATTTTTCTCTCTCATACCATGTTAGGTGTCCTTTTCGTCTTTGGATCTAGTACTCCACACAGAAGCCTTACTTTCCATCATGAACTTTGTCACATACAGTGTTCCATCAGGTGGCCTTACCAGCTCTGATAAGGGATTTGACGCAAAACCTCAAAGAGAGGAACAAAAAAGTGCTGTTCTCAAAGCAGGTATGGTGATATTAGAAATTCCATATCTTTTATTTGTGGTTCAGTAGCATTCCAGCTGCTGTTAATCAACATTGTTTGCAAGCAACACAGAACTCTGTTGCAGTTCTTCTGGCAACACATTAGTCACACCCAGTTGTACATGGAAAAAGACAATAGTAACTCACAATGCTAAATATCTGTTTGAACAAAAATCACGTAAGATGAGTTTCTAAGGATATTGATTCTTCTTTTTGGTGATTGCTAAACACCTTCATGTTGCACAAATACTACTAGCATTAGGTATTTTCCTAAATAGTGAATTAATTTTTATAGACAATTATCTTGACTGATTAGTTTGCCTGACATTCACATCCAACAAAAGTCTAAAATAAACAAACTTGGCTTCATCAATGGTTAAGTTATTTCATTAGTATGAATTAGTGAGGTTAGATATAATCATTGCACACTCCCACTTCTCCCCTATTAGCCTCTTGGATAACTTTAATCACCTGAACTATGACTCATCAAAACTCACTACACATTACAGTAGTGAAACATACCTAAGTGTGGTGCTTCATAAGTGTATGTGCCACAACCTCCTCTTGCTGCCTAATATGACACTTCCATATGAATGCTTGCATCTTTTGAAATCAACCAGATTTCACTGTGTTTTTGCCAACTTTCAGACTATATGGAAACACAGTTTATAAGGGGAATCCTAAACCACATTTCCTATTTGTATTATGCTTGTATCAGCAAGCACTAATGATGGGGACAGTAAAGAGAGTTTTTTGTTAGAAGCTATTTAAGGATTGGTTAGGGTTTTTTAGGGTTATTTTTAAGTCCGATAAGCTTGAGATTGAAATTGGCTGATTGTCCTAATTGGTCTTGGTCTGTGGCTTAGGAGCTGCTTTTCTCTCTACACCTGAAGGCTCCTCTTCCTGTCCAGGATAGACAGTATTGAGAGTGATTTCTCACCGCACTGTGAAGTCTAGTTTTCTTTCCTGCATATGTAAAGAATGAACTACAAACTGTGTTTGGAATTATACTATTCTCAGAGGAAGTTTCAAATGAGGCATAAATATGGAAAATGTTAACATATTCTGTTTTGAAGTGATTGCTATGCCTATATTTCATTTGGCTGCTGTTCTTGGCCCAGAACAATTATCAGTCTTCTACACAATGTAATCAAATTTTGCTGTAGCTTTGACCAAATAGAGTTAAAATTTCCAAGGTGTTGCAATAGATACTTTTGAACAGTGTGTATATATAAACCTTAATTACTACAAGATGATTTGCATCTGTTATATTACTGGGATGAATGTGCCTCTTCTGACCATGGTTATTTCTGCTATATAGTATCTAGTGATGAGGCCCATGAAGATGTATATGACTTGAAACTTACTGCAAAGCTGAATGCATTCAACATTTTTGTCTGTGATCAGAAATGTAACATTGCAGATATTAAAATACAAGGTAAGTTATCAGTTAAGTATTTTGACTAGTAGAGTTGAAAGGGGGAAAAGCAATGATGCATCTCTAAGTTTTTAAAAAGCTACTGTAGAAGTTGTACATCAATATTTCAGTAACATTTATTTAAATTTTTAACAGGAGATGAGAGAACAACTGAGCATTAATCTGAGATTTTTAATAGCCAAGATACATGTGTGATGGAGGAAAATGTATTTGGCAAAGTGCTTAGTTTTTAATGGGGTGAATTAAAAAAACTTGAGTCGCTAACTCACTAGAAATATTGTGGACTTGAGATTCTCTAAGAGTTAGGCACTCATCAGTGTTAGTGACTGGTACGCAACCCTGTATTTTCAGAGAAAATTAGAAATGGCCTTGTCTCTTCATCACTAATCTAAGAATATGTGGTAGAGGGCATAAAGCAAATCATTAGATCAGAAACTCCTAAGGTTGAACAGCTTGTACCATTTTTGCTAAAATTCAAAAAAGAATGTGTGTCTTTATTAATGTATTTATTTGAAGGTCCTTTTGTATCAGAATCCCTTACTGTGTTTTATACCTGTTACTATGAACTAAAATTGGATTTTTTTTCATCAGGAGTGGATGCTTCTGTTTCTATGAGAACTAAAAAGATAAAGGTTTTTTCCAGACTTGAGGACATCATAATCACAAATGTTGATCCAAAGACCATTCATAAAAAGGTGACTTGTGCAATGAGACAAGATTATAGAAATGATGATTTTTTTAAAAATACACTTTATGACTAAAGAGAGCATAATCAATTGCTTAATAAATTTAATTGAGATATGTATGTGGAAGGCAAATGTGTTGCTTCAAAAATTGTCAAATTAAAAAACTAAGGAGTTAAACTACATTTATACCAGGGAAGTAAAATATTTTCTTTTGAATATTTCATTATTTGCTTAGGTTAGTGTTCTGATATACCCTTTGGCAGAATGACTAAAATCTCCAGTCAGACAGAAATAGCTAAATGAGATAATAGAATTGACTGGATTCACTCAAACTTGTGTATCCAGCTATGCTGTATTAAACACAGAATCATAGAAATGGAGGATGGAAAGGAACCTCAGTAGGTCATGTAGACCATCCTGACAGGTGTTTGTCTAACCTGTTCTTAAAACCTTCAGTGATAGGTTCCATGCCCCTTCACCCCCATGTCATTTGTTTCAGTGCTTAACTACTCTTTCTATTAGGACACTTTACCTAAGGTCTAAACTAAATCTCTCTTGCTGCAAATTAAGCCCATTAATATTTGTCCTGTCCTGAGTGGCTAAGGAGAATAATTTATTTTCCTCTTTATAACAACCTCTTATATACTTGAAGACTCTTTATCAAGTTCTTTTAAAGGTCATGTTTTCTAGACCTTAGATCACTTTTGTTGCTCTCCTCTGTTGTTTCTCCAATTTGTCCACATCTTTCCTAACTGTGGTGCCAAGAACTGGACACAGTGCTCCAGCTGATGCCTTATCAGCACTGAGTAGAGTGGAAGAATCCCTTCTCGTATCTCCGGCTTACAACACTCTTGCTAATATGTCCTAGAACGTTTGCTATTTTTTGTGACAGTATTTAATTGTTGACTCATATTTATTTTGTGATCCACTATAACCCCCATGTAATTTTTTGCAGTACTTCTTCCTAGGCAGTAATTTTCCATTTTGTATTTGTGCAGTTGATTATTCCTTCCTAAGCGTAGTACTATGCATTTATCCTTATTGAATTGCATCCTATTTAGTTCAGACCATTTCTTCAGTTTAAGATCATTTTCAGTTGTAATTCTGTTCTGTCTAATCCCCTCCTAGCTTGGTGTCTTCCTTAAACTTTGTGTACTCTCTCTGCCATTTTCCAAATCTTTATGAAGATATTGAATAGAACCAAACTCAGGACAGATCTTTACGGGACCCCACTTGATATGCCTTTCCAGCTTGACTATGAACCATTGATAGCTACTTTCTGCCAGTACTCAAAGATAATCACTAATGGCTCAGAGATCTCTTTAGCAAGATCCTTCTTAAGATGTACTTCGTCAGGTCCCGCTGACTTGAAGATGTCTAATTGTCTAAGTAATTCCTAACGTCGTGATTTCCAGTTTTGAGCCTCAGATCCTATCCCATTTACACTGATCTTGACCATATTAGTCGTCTGATCACTGCTAATTTTTTTGGTGAAAACTGAAACACAAAAGGCATTTAAGGCTGTGTTTTCTGTTACTATCTTTCCCTCCTCATTGAGTAATGGGCCTGCCCTGTCCTCTGTCTTTCTCTTGTTTCTAATGTTTTGGTAAAATGTTTTCTTGTTGCTGTTTGCCTCTCATTTTGTGTCTTGGCCTTTTTCATTTTGTCCCTACATGCTTGTGGTAGGTTGGTTTTTTTTTAATATTCATCCTTCATAATTTGAACTGGTTTCCATTTCTTGTATGACTCTTTTTTTAATACACCTCTACCTTGATATAACGCTGTCCTTGGGAGCCAAAAAATCTTACCACGTTATAGGTGAAACCATGTTATACTGAACTTGCACTGATCCACCGGAGTGCGCAGCCCTGCCCCCCCCAGAGCACTGCTTTACTGCGTTATATCTGAATTTGTGTTATATCGGGTAACGTTATATTGAGGTAGAGGTGTATTAGGTCATTAAAGATCTCCTGGTTAAGCCAGGGTAGTCGTTTATCATTCCTCAGCATTGGGATGGCTTGCACTTGTGTCCTTAATAATGTCTCTTTAAAGAACTGCCAACTCTCCTGAACTCTGTTTTATCCTTTAGACTTGTTTTCCACGAGATCTTACTTATCAGTTCTCTGAGTTGGCTTACGTTTACTTTGTTAAAGACCATTGTCTTAATTCTACTGTTTGCCGTCCTACTATTCCTTAGAATTATGAACTCATCATTTCATGATCACTTTCACCCAACGTGCCTTCCATCTTCAAATTCTCAACCAATTCATCCCTGTTTGTCAGAATCAAATCTAGAATAGCCTCTCCCTTTGTTGCTTTCGTCACCTTCTGCAATAAAAGTTGTCTCCAGTGCATTCCAAAAACTTGTTGAATAATCTCTACCCTGCTGTATTATTTTCCCAATAGATGTCTGGATGATTGAAGTCCCCCATTACCACCAAGTCACATATATTGCTTGTTAATACACTTGTGGTTACATCCTATTTGTTTTAGACAGCTTGTGTTACCTTCTTGGGTTATGACAGAATTAACAAAAGGTTACTCCAGGATACTAAATATTTATATGTAATAAAATAGCTTAATTCAATTCTTCCAGGCTGTCTCCATAATGGGAGATGAAGTGTTTCGATTCAAAATGGTCCTTTATCCAAACGCTACTGAAGGAGAAGATTACACTGATATGTCCAAGGTGGATGGTAAAATGTGTCTAAAAGTGGGCTGCATTCAGATAGTTTATCTCCATAAATTCTTCATGTCACTTCTGGTAAGATGTTACTAGCATGTATAATTTGGTACATTTAGTTTCTGTTAATAGTTTCTATGCTGCCCAAAAATGCAAGAAACCTGTTTTATGCCGTATTGTTGTAGCTGTGGTGGTCCCAGGATATGAGAGAGAGAAGCTGGGTGAGGTAATATATTTTATTGGACCAATTTCTCTCACCAGAAGAAGTTGGTCTAATAAAATATTTTACCTCACTCACTGTCTCTCTGAAACATAAACATGTAAGACCAAGTTCCTTACCCTGAAGACATGATGTTTAGAAGTTGCACCACTCAGCAAGAGGTTAATAAATATGAAGGGGAATGATGAAGAACAAGAGTGATATGGTGACTTAGTTTTGGCATGTACAAATAGTTGACTGTGAGTGTAAACCCTTCAGATGTAGATATCTTATCAGCCAAAAATACAACTGCTAGACATAAATGTACAATAGTGCATCCTGCTTTAGATGCATGTTCCAAGTAGGATTGAATTCTATGAGTACCCATGAGTTAGAATCTTAGCTAGCAGATGATTGTGTAAGTGAGGCAGATAGACTTAAGAATTGTGAACTCCAACTTGACTATATTTTAGCAGGGACCAGTGCCAGCGAGAGCTCAAATGGATTAGACAGATTCCACAGCCAGCCCCCACTGACAACCTCTACCTCAGCAGCCTATTGAGTACCTTGAGCTTGTCACCTGGTAGCTCTGCCCCAGACACCCACTCAGCATCCTGGCATGCTTCACAGGCACCCTCTGCCTAGGAATGAGGGAAGGGCTCAGGGATTGGCAGTGCAGGGCAGAGGCAGGTGCTTGGATCAGGCCTGGCCATTACATGATTCAGATCATGGAATTGTCCAGACAGAAACAGCAGCTCCGCTGAGCCCCAGTCTCTGGGAGAGCCACAAGGCCAATACTCCAGGGGCCTTGACACCCATGGATGAGAGGATGTGGCAGCTCATAGTGGGAATGGCTGCGAACCCTCCAGCTGCTGCCTCTCAGGAGTGGCCCCTTCTTGTCTTCTGCCCAGTGGCTCCACTTTGCCCTCTGCCACTTTGCCAACTGCCACTCTGTTTCTGTCCACGTTGCAGCGCCTTCCCATGCCACCCCCAACTCCACCCATAACTGCGCCAGCAGACCACCTGGGACTGTGTTGCAGCCCACGGTTTGGAACCCTGATGTAAAGTACTTATTTTTGTGCTACGTGAGATAATGCTGTTTTCCAACAGAACTTCCTGAACAATTTCCAAGCAGCAGAGGAAGCCCTGAGTGCAGCTACAGTCCAGGCTGCAGAAATGGCTGCTTCCAGCATGAAAGATTTTGCTAAGAAGAGCTTCCGCCTTTCAATGGATATCAACTTAAAAGCTCCAGTTGTAGTCATCCCTGAGTCTTCAGTCTCCCATAATGCTCTGGTAGCAGATCTTGGTTTGATCAGAGTTCAGAATGAATTTAAATTGGACTTCACAGATAAATCTTCAGTTCCTCCAGTCATTGACAACATGGCTGTTCAACTAACTCATTTGAAGCTATCAAGGTATAAACTACTGTGTTTCGCTTGATACTGAATGTTTAAAATTGATGTTAAAACTGTTAAAGTGCCAACAGTGCTCTGCATAGAGTAAGAAGATAAAGCCTGTGCCTCGAAAAATGTAATGCCTAAACAGGTTGTACGGATGTCATGGGGGAGGGGGAAGTTGTGCAATAGGAAAGCAAAGTGGTTGATTGAAGAGGCTCAATATGTTAATTGTTAAATCTGCTTCTTTAAAAAAAAATTTTTTTTTTTTTTTTTTTAAATTTTTTTAGTTCCTGTTCTATTTAACACAGCGTTTTTGGAGGATAGGAGTAGGATTCGTAGGTTTCCTGGAATGACAAAACTGGTGGTGGTTGTGTTTTTTGTTTTGTTTTTTAAATACTTTTCTTGGGTTCTTTGGAAGTGACACATGAACAGTACAAAGGGCCTTGTGGTTAATTTGTAAACTTACAATCAAGGCACTACCTTTCACTGCCAGAATACAGATAAACACTCACACACAGGCTCATATCTTCTATAGAATTTCATATATACTTTTATTTTGTGCATCATAAATATAAAATAAGTAGAAATAAATTAATACATTATTGCTGGGAAAACACTCTTTTTACGTAGAGTACTAGAGATGAATGTATTCCATATACTGGCCAGGAACATACGATTATTGGCCTTGGCACAGTAATTTTTGCTGACAAGCTAATGTTTGCCTACAATTATTGCACAGTGGTACCTGTGATACTGCACTAACCTATACTTTACATAGAAAATAAGTGCACAACTGCAGAGATTGTGTGATATCTGTGGAAATCTTTACTTGCTAGTGGCAACCACTATATTCTTTTCTCATGAACGCATAAACTAAAACATTTTAAGATATGATTCTGAGTTGAGATTTGAATGCTCTTTATCGCTGTAGTCCCATGAAAAGGCTGAAGGGCAAAGCTCCAAGCTCTTGTTTTTGGGCATGGTTTCTGTACAGAAATCTAGGTTTTCACCTGGTCTTTTCTTTTCTAATTTCCCAGCTACTCATGGAGAAGTAGGGGAAGAACTGTATGTCAGAGATTCAATAGATGTTCAGGGCCGCCCAGAGGATTCAGGGGGCCTGGGGCAAAGCAATTTTTGGGGCACATTCCATAAAAAAAAGTTGCAATACTATAGAATACTATATTCTCGTGGGGGCCCGGGGCAAATTGCCCCACTTGCTCCCTCCCTCTGGGCTGCCCTGTAGATGTTACTTTAATCTTTTTCTGTGTGTTTTCAGGAGTATTATACCCACCACTTCTCAACCAGATGTTGAAATTTTACAGCCAGTAAATCTGGTTTTGTCAGTCCAGAGAAATTTAGCAGCAGCTTGGTATCACGATATTCCAGCAATTGGGATCAAAGGAGACCTAAAACCTATGCAGGTAATGCCACAGCAAACTAATTGTTGCATTTTAAGTAGTAATAGATTTCTGTAATGATCTTGTAAACTTGTTTTGTAGCACTCTAGGTTCTCGATGTTCACAGAATACTGGTTTATTTGGTATCAGGGTGTTCCTTGGCTGTCTCCCAGTCATCTACAATTCCAGCCTGACAGTGATGTGATGTGGTTATGGTGCCATATGTTGTATGGCATCACTGTAGTCAGATGGCCAATACTTAGTGATTTGGGTGCATGTTACAATAAACAAAATAAAATGAAGTCTATATTTAGGATCAGCTGATCCTGGCAGAGCTCAAATACCATATTCTTATGGATTAATAGCCAGCAGTATCCATCCGCATGAGTTTTCCTTTATTAAGCAGCAACTTAACACAAGCAGACCAAACCTGGCTGCTTTACCATAGCAAGAAAGAAAACTACTTTGCTAGAATCCAGAAGCTAAGTTGCAGGCTCTAAAATTCAGCTTAGTTTGACTGCCCTGTATTTCACAGTTATTTGAGTGAATGTTAAGTCTTTATCAGTTTTTATTGTAAATAAAAATCATCAGACCTCAGCTTTATCCTCTCACTTTCTTTCCCCATCATTTTCACAATGTAGCAAGAGTCCCACTTTAATGGCCCCAAGAGTCCCAAATTTTAGCCAGGAATCAGAGTAGGGGTTGCCCTAACCCCTGTACCGGTAAGGAGGAGGGAACTGATATATCAGGCTTTTTTGGCCAGGGCCACTACAGGGGTCTTCTTGTACCAGCATGATCCTTCTGGGATTGGAGATGTCTGTCCTATGGCCAGAATCCACCAGTGGCATGGCACAAGGTGGGGTACATGGCACCAAAGGAAGCCCAATGTAGTTACTCAGATGTTGTAAAACCTAAATGCATTAACAGCATACATTTCTAGAGACTTTAAGAATTGTCCTGTAAAGGTGTATTGCTGTTTCTTGTAAAAAGTATTAATTATTATATATTCATAACAATCTATCTTGCATTAGGATTCCTTAATGTTGAATTACTTATTTACTCGTTCATAAAAAGAGTTGTGTCCTAATTTAACACTTCCCAGACTTAATGTTGCCTACTTTTCTTTTCATTGGCAAAGCAATTCTGTTCCATATGGAATGAACTCGCTCTTTTTATTAAATAATTATTAAGTTATGTGGGGCCAGCAAGCATTTGAAAGTGATGGATTAGATTCTTTTTGTTTAAATCAAAAAGAAGCAAATGGCATCTTGGAAGAAGAGAAAATATTCTTCATCTTAGAATTTTTAGACTTCTTCAGCCAAAATTGTTCTTTTTCAATCAAATTACAACCTTGTTCACAGAGGAAACATCCCTTAATTAGAATGGTGGTAGGAACTGCTGGAAAGAAAAGACCTTTACTAACATGGAATGAATTGGACTGAAGCATCTAGTTTGGGTGGTGTGGTGATGGTACTACTAATAAAGAGACAAGTTCTCAATATGTGTTGACGAGAATCTTCACTGGAAATAGTTATGTTTTACAATTTACAGATTGCGCTCAGTGAAGATGACCTAACTGTCCTCATGAAAATTTTGCTGGATAACCTTGGAGACGCTGCTTCCCAGTCAAGTGCTACACAACAGACCCTTCAAGAAGCTCAAAAAACAAAAAAGGAAAAAGGTCAAAGTGATTCTCATCTCCGTGAAGGTACAACTTTAATCCAAAATTTGCTCAAGTTCAGAAAAAGATGAGCTGTTTTTAGTTAATAATTGCACGTACTTTGAAAGTATAACATCGGTAAACTAATGAATTGTTCTGCCTGCTGACCTTTGCATACATGGAGCTTGTCTGGCATTGTAGTTAAATGCTGGGTATTTTTTCTTTCTTTTGCTTAGTTATTCATTAGAGCTCAAATATTGATATTTGCTTTTGGCTTATTGAATTTACAGTTTAACAGATTATGGCGAAGTTACAGAATACAACAAAATCTGTAGCTACGGGAAGAGTAGTGATACTAATGAAGCTGAATAAAAACTGAAGAATATTTATTAAGATATTTATACTTACTGCTTTTGTAAAACACGTTTCATTTGTCAGTTCAACATAATAAATTGCTTCCATAGATGTAGTTTCTTGAGGTAAAGTGACAACCCACGCAGACCCTAAATGATACAACCAAATAGATTCAAAGATGTACTTAAATGCATGTGCTGTTGTATTTAGCTGGAATATATGGGCCCAAAGAGTCAAGATCCTGTCACTGTCCACATTAAAGAGCCCTAAACAAGGTTTAGAGCTTGGTATACCGAGATCTCGGCTTGTTCAGTACCCATTGCAAACACACCTTTAAAAAAATCTTTTAACCTTTTATTATGGATACAGAAAGAAGAAAAATTAGTTAAAACATTTGAAATCTAAAGTATTAAGTAAGGATTTCACTTAAGCGACATCCGTTGTTCCCTTTTGTTGGAGAGAGTTTTTTAGAAGGAAAAACTTCCTCCTTTGACAGTCAAGATGGTAATAGCTGTTCTTTTGGAGAAAAGAAAAGAAGTTGATAGAGATGGGTTGGTGCTAGTGTTGCTGTTAAAATCTTATCCCATTTCTTAGACAAAACAAGACAGACGTGCACAACGGGGAAGAGAAAACAAGAGCAAAGATAGGAAATGCAGCTTCTGGCTCTGGTGTTGACTCTCACTTGCAGAGAGAGTTGCTGTTGGAGAAACATAGGCACAGCTCCTGGTCTTATCTACCACGTCCAGAACTGGAAAAAGTGTACCAGCATCAGGCTGTTTAGAGCATTGCTTTTAATTGCCTCTTCCTGGTCACAGGGTAACAGCAGTGTTGCAAAATATACAGTCTTGGCCATCTTATAATTACACAGTGGCGGAAAAAGGAGTAGGATAGGAAAGAGAAGAAATAAGATGGGACAGGAAAAGGACACATGGCAGGCAGAGAGACAAATTATCCAATCCCAGTAGATGTATGGGATTCAGCTGGAGCCAGTCCTGGTGGCAGTGTCATAAGGGTATTTGGCCTCATTTGATCTGGACATCTTTCTTATTGGGATGACAAAGGCTCAGGGTCCCAGAAGTGGCAACCACAATGGTTAAGCCAGCTTGAGTAGCCAAAATCACGTGGTTTTTTTTTGTTTGTTTTGTTTTGTTTTTTTTTAAAAAGGACCCCAGAAAGGAATGATGGGTGGAATAGCCCATCCTCTCATTTTGTCTACCAGTTAGGCCTAGTTTCTCATAAAACTATTTTGGTTCATTGATTTTTTCGGTCTCACTCTCTTGTTTACCAGGAATGATCTTAACACAGTCCTTGAATTGTATCATGAGGCTTTTTTGTTGGAACTAATTCAGTCTTAACCTTCTGAATTTGAAAGATACTATTAAGCTTTTTGGGACATATTCTAATAGACTTCTTGGTTTTTAAAAGCAAAAGTTGTTGTGAGTGTATGAAATTTTCTTTCAATTTGTAGATCGTGGTCTCACTTCAGGGCAAACAGATATTTCTGCATCACAGCCTCCTGTGGAATATTATTCAACTCTTAAATTTGACTTCAACTTTGAGTCACTTTCAATAGTTCTTTACAGCAATGACCATACTCAGGTATGTGGTGAAATCTTCTAAAAGCTGGTGGAGAAAATGTAAATTTTTTTTTTGGTAAAATTCATGATAGGAGAACAAAAACATTCTCTATTCTTGTTAACTTTGTATGACACCTTTGCTCTAGTAGAACTTATGATTTACATTCTGTTACTTATGAACTACTTGGGTAAAATTGTTATATACTTTTCCATTTTAATAAATACTACTAGGAATATGGTAAACCAGTTCACATGAAAAATTACATATGTGCATATCTGAAACATCATTCCAGTTTGCACTGGGCATTAGGCTTTATTATGTAAAATGGAAACAGCATTATTGAGCTAAAAAGGGCAATTCGTTATAAAAAAATTGTGAAGTGTTGAGACAAATGAGATGTACAAGTGAGGGTAATCTTGGAAAATGTGAAGTGTTTGTAGGTGGCTGTAGGGCAAATGCTAAATCTGCTCTTAGTGGCCCCTGGGGATGCCATTGGCAACAATTGACACATGGAAATGTTTATTTAAAATTAAACAAAAACTTCTGCATGTATGTGTCTGTCTTAAACACTAGGCATAATGAAAAAATGTTTATTTCAGGTTATGACTTTGTAATTATTGTGGTGTTTTGGATTTGTAAATGCTGACAGACAGACACAGCATAATATGGTTAAATGGAGAGGCCCCAACTTAATTTAAAACTATAATCCAACTGGATTGATGGCCCCAAACTAACCTGCAAGGTTGTGCTGATGCAGATGTTAAAGAACACCAATAGCGTGGTTGGACTTTAAATATGAGAGTAACTGTGGAGCCACCCTCCTTGTGCACCCTCTGGCATGCCCAAGGACTCTGACTGGAATCCAGAGTCCTAGCCTGTTCCCCTTCTTTACAGTAGAAGTCAGGGAGAGAGGCTGAGACGAACCAGAAGCTGTGAGAGACATAGATGCGTGCCCACTCACCATGCACGTTGTGCCCAGGACCAATGCCTAAACAGGCCACTGGGTTACAGAAACCTCTGTCTGACCCTTTCTAATCCACCCGCTTCACTGGAACCAGCCATCATTGGGACAGCTGTGATTTAAACCCTCAAAGCCAGAACACCTAGATTCTGGCTGGGTGAAAGGTAAAAAAAATCCCAGAGCAGTTTGCTAATTTGGTCATCTAGGGATAAATCCCTTTCAGACCTCAAAACTGGCTATCAGCTTTAGTTCCCAGCATCATCACTAGAGATCCAGCAACTACCTTACCACAGTGAGAAGAGACACATGCACACGTGCTCTACCCCACCAGGCAGGAGCCAGTTGCCCAGTTCCATCCCCACCACTTGGTGCCAGCAGTAGTGGGTCAGACAGACCCAGGAGCCCAGGCCCAAGATGCAACATACGACCCCTCCCCACACCCTGAGCATGAGGTGGAGAAGGGGTGTGAGAGAAGAAGCAGCCTCCTGGATGTGGGGAGGGACAGAAAGTAAAGTAGAGTGGGGGCAGTTGCTCCCAGCTGAGATTTTTGTCCTCTCCCCTGGCTAAACCCATACTCTGGCTAGTGAAATTAACATTTGGTGTGACTGATGTGACACGAATCACATGTGTTGTAGCTATATGATGTACCTGAATCACACTCTTGTTAATTATTCAGAATGAATTCCATTCTTCACTCGCTTGATATCTGAGCTTCCTCAAATGTACTGTGTAATATCCCAAATTTTCAGATAGAATGTAAATTTCTCCTCCCCCCCATCACTGGTTTGTGTGGAATTGAACTTAATAAACTACTAGCATAAAATCAGTTATAATAATATACAGTGAATCGTTCCAAAAGTATAGTTTACTCTTTCATGGATTAAAGTAGATTTTTCCTCACTAATTTTTAAATGAAAGAAACCATAATGCATCATTTGATTTCTGAAAGCTTGTAGTAGTACCAAAACCAGAAGCTTCTGAAACAGAAATAGCAGAATTAGAATTGCCAGAAAAAACAGTTAAAAAGCAAACCAAAAGACCTACTTTCATTTACGCTTAATTTCCAATTCTATTTGTTCCCAGCAGTGACCTAGTACAAATAAAATATCCTAAAGGTAACAATGATGCACATAATTATTACCACAATTCTTGAATCATAAATGGAGTTTGATAAAAGGTGCTAAGAAAAGTTGTTTGAGATTGGGATCGACTTAACTATTAAATGTTTAGTGGGCTTGGAAT
The DNA here is from genome assembly GCF_016161935.1 of Mauremys reevesii. Lineage (NCBI taxonomy): Eukaryota > Metazoa > Chordata > Testudines > Geoemydidae > Mauremys > Mauremys reevesii. The sequence continues at coordinate 31,974,037 of NC_052632.1, read as the reverse complement.
GGTACCATAATAATCAGGGCCTTGGCAAGCCTGACATGATTTGTCATGGTAGCTGTAGTTACAGCCAAAATACCAGTTTTTGTTGCTTACAAACTTCAGTTAATTGAGCATGATAGATCACACCAGGTTACTTTTTTTTTTCTTCCTTGCTGTCATCCTTCCCATGTATACTTGGTGCAGTTTGGAGATTCCGCAGTTGCGTTCTTGCCCATTTGCCACAGGACAAATAGAACAGATGAGAAATTCATAGTATAGGCTTCAGAAGGATCAGATGCATTGCTGTCAAAGTCTTTATTGTTCATACTTTTTAAAGTAGTTAAAGAAAACACTAAAAAATGCCCATAGTATATAAAGCAAATATTTACCCTAAAAGAATGATCTATACCTGACTTTCTATACTTTGTCAGGTGGGATATAGACTGGCTTTGTGACAAAGACAATTTTGGTTCTATTGGTCAGTTATCTCTCCTGGTAGTGGATATAGATCACTTTTGATATTGTTGATCATGAGATGGTGTTAATTCATCTAGGGACTACAGTACTGAATGAGGCTGCCGTTAAGTTGGTTTCTTTTCTCCCCTCAGCAGTTGTGAGCAACTGCTTTTCTTGGCAAAGAGATCTTCTTCTGTAGGATGTCTTTCAGTCGCACCTGATGGTGTGTGTGGACATGTACGCAGCTAAGGAATTGAGTCAAGAGGCTTATTTTCAGTCTGCTGACGACACAAAACTGTCTCTGTAATTCAGCTGACTCAGATGATGCAGTTCAGCATCTCAGCCTTAGTTGCTCTCACCCATGCTCTAATCTCATCTAAATTAAGTATAACTTACTTCTCTCATAACCAAATCATAAAGTACATTCAATCTCTAACATAAGCAGAAATACGCTTATGTTAATCTTCCGTTCCCTGTTTTTCCATTCCCCATAATTAATGTTTCCCACTGTTTTTGTAGCAGTCCCTGCTTTCACTGCATAGTGACAATTTACGCCTTGGTGAACTCAGACTACATCTCATGGCATCATCAGGGAAGATGTTTTCAGATGGTTCAATGGATGTTAATATTAAACTCAAGACGTGTACCCTGGATGATCTCAGAGAAGGGATTCAGAAAGTAACTGCGAGGTTAGTTGAATGCATCGCAAATGAAGAGCTGCAGTGAAAGTGGTATCCCTTGTAAATTACTTTTGAGAGGAATCTTGGCGTTAGCAGCTTTACTGAAATTTTATAAATAAACGTTAGGTATAATGTCTGTTGTATATATTTGCTGAGCCGTGGAATTAATAGCATGGACAAATGTCAAAATAGAGCTGCCAGACATGGAAAGAGAAGTAAATAGGAGACCTGGATCTCTGGAACTTTCATAAAGCTTGGAATTGCTGGCTCAAGTTGAACTCCGTTTAGACCTAGGTTGTTTTGTTTACTTAAAAACTTGATTCACATTCCCTGTCACAACATTTCAAAAACTGATATAGTGTAATAAAATACACTAGACTACGTTTGTATGACTGTAAAACAGAATTCATACTTGTCCCTTAGTTTCTTTGCTTATTGAACACAAAAGGAATTCATTACTTTTGAGCTGAGATATATTGAAATAAGTGACCTTGAGGAGAAAGAATGCATTCCATTTCCACTCCCCTTCTCTATCCAAGTTCTTCTAATGCTATAAAAGTTCATTTAAAATAATACTTTTTAAATTTATTATTTTTCAGAATGATTGACAAGAAATGTGGCAAGATAGATAATTATATGATTGATATAAACTACAAGCAAGATACAAATGGGATTGAAGTAGTTGCTATCCTTGATAAGCTTTATGTGTGCGCCAGTGTGGAGTTCCTGCTAACAGTAGCAGACTTCTTTATTAAATCCATGCCAACAGCTTCAGCTGAAAGATCTACTCAGGTTCAGTTAAAGCATGCCCCTGGAAAGCCCAAACATGAAAAAGGTTTGTAAAAATGTATCTGGCTTTTTAAAGAGTCTCTGGGGGAAAGGAACATCCAGAATCACATAACTTGCTGATATTTTTTGAAGTTGTGTGGAACAGTATATCAAAGGGCAGTGTTAAGCCCCCAAAGTGAAGATAAATATGGTCAGTTAAAGTGCCAGAGATCATACTGAACTGAACAGTAATCTTATCTAACTCTTGGAACACCTAGGGGTATGTTCTCCAGAGATCTTAATAGGCTGAGATCAATTTCTACAGTGACACTAGAAGTATTTTTCCCTGTTACAGTAAATTTTGTAAAAATAACTTGCATATCTATTTTTTTTCACCCAGCAGTTGCTGTATATCTGTAGGCACTGAAAAAAACACTTAAATATTCAAAGGAAGCACACTTAAATTATCATACTGTTATAGGGACCATTAGTCTAAGCATAGTTCTCTGCTTTTAAGAAAGCAAGAAAGTGAAGAGAGAAACAGCACACTTTAAAAGCAGGTTACAAAGAGCATTTGATCTTACATATATGCTTTTGGAGTGTAAAAATCCTCCTTGGCTAAAAAAGACTTGAGAACAACACTGAGTTCCCTAGTTTGAAAATTTGGGGGGATTTTTAGTTAAAAATCCAAACCCTACCTACCTTCCCCTGGCTGGTAGAATTGTAAGGCTCCAACACTGCAATATGATTAAATAAGAAAAAGATGCAATTTGTTTTTCAGAACAGCTGTGGTCTAATATGATTAATTTCTTTCTGTTCATAGGGCAGGGGTCAGGAATTCAGGCTGTATCATGACTAATACTGCAAAAATTCAGTGTTGAAGCTTTTCATCTAAAGCAATTATTTGTTTTCCTTTTACTTATGGTATCACAAGGCATCTCTCTAACTTCAGTATAACCTCTTGTAGGGGAGCATGCTGGAGAACGTCGTGTTCTGTAAAGAGACCTCTTTCTGAGAAATTTATTCATAAAGACTTGGAAATAGGAGGTTGAGTAATTTTTAATATTAGGAACTACAAGTAGATGTTTACAGTAGCTTTGTAGTCAGTTGTGGGTGGGTTTTTTGTTGGTAGTGGGTTTTTTTTTGTTTTTGTTTTTGGTTTTTTGGGGGCCTAAGTGATCACTTTACATCTGTAGTATACCCTGGCTCCCACTGTTTTCAACAAGCCTTTTCATGTACAGCTCCTTTTTCTCGCTACTGGTGGATTATGCAGTGTATTGTTTATAAGACACACAGGGTTCTAGTAAATGGCTGTGATGAAACCAAGTCACAACATAAGGTGTCATAATTTGAGGAAAACCTTCATGAAGTCCTGCTTTGGATCAGAAACTAGGAACAGGTTTCTTTAGATTTTTTTTTCTACTGTATAAAATCACAACCCTTCTTAATCCATCATAAAGTAATTGTTGGATAGCATTTCTAATGATGTAATTTAAGATGGAATACAAGTATGTCTCAGTCCTTTTTTTCTTTTTGCCCAGAGGGTTCCTTACGGCCAAACATGACAGTAAAAGCAGTGATCCTGGACCCAGAAATTGTATTTGTTGCCAATTTGACCAAGGCTGATGCTCCTGCCTTAAAAGCTTCATTCCAGTGTGATTTCTCTTTATCATCTGATAAGCTTGTACAAAGGATGACAGCTCAAGTGAAGGATGTAAAAGTGCTGGCCTGTGCTTTCCTCAGAGAAAAGCAGGACGAGAATATCACCACTGTAAGAAAACTATCAGCATGCTTCAGAGGAAACTAGACACAGAACTGTTGGTTCATATAGCCTTTAATCAGTTGCGCCTCCCCCTTTGCGCCCGCCCGCCCCAAAAAGTCCAGCTCAGTTCCAGGATAACATGAAGAGATGTGTAAGGGGAGGCAGGGGGCGAGGCAGAGCAATTGTACTGTGCCCTGAAGAGATAACTGATTTGGGATATTTTGGTCAAAAAGTGATGGGATCACCTAGAGGATGCTCTGATAATTCCCTTCATCTTAAATCAAAGAAGCTGCAGCTTCAGCACCTCTGCTGGTATCAGTTTTGTGTCAATATTGCATATGGAGAGAGGCCACTTATAATTAAAACATCAAGTTGGTATGGGTGGCGTGTTCTTTCTGATTTGTACAAATATACTGTTAACCCCCTTTTCCCCAGCTCCATTTCATTCTATTTGCTCACAGGCCAACATGTCTGAGCTCCATAAGCCACCTCTCTAGTTGCTTCTGCCCTTCCTTCCCCATCCCCCAAGGAAAAGGGAAAGTTCTACTTCAAATCCCAGATCTCAAATAGAAATATTACAGAAAAAGTTGTAAAACTATGGAGCATAAGCATGTTCAGTGAAAGATTTCTTCCTGGAGAAGACACTGATTATATAGTCGTTTTCTATTTAAAAATCTGTTTTACCAAAAGCTTGTGAGCTAAGGCTTGAGCATAAAGCAGAAATTGATGATAGCAAGAACATATTGTAGCTAGGAAACTAAAGGTAACTTAATAATGATGAGTTAAGAATATTTAATAGAAAACTGTTGACTTCATATTATGGGTTAGATTTGAGCCTGTAGGGTTAGCCTTGAGTTAAGGTGACCAGATGTCCCAATTTTATAGGGACAGTCCCGATTTTTGGGTCTTTTTCTTATATAGGCTCCTATTACCCCCCACCCCCTGTCCTGATTTTTCACATTTGCTGTCTGGTCACCCTAGCCGTGAGTATGGGCAACTGGCAACAGCATTACTCCAGAAGTAGTACTGTGGAAGTCCACTGGGCTCCTGCTCTCTTTTGCTGAGAGTGTGGGGAGTAACTTGTTTAACCTCTTTTCAGGAAGTAGCTTACTCACCCCAGGAATCTGGTCAGCTCTGTCCACTCCCTGCCCTTCAGTCCTCTTGCTCACAGGAGAGTATCTGATGCACAACTACTGGAGCTCCTGCCTCCAGGCAGATTATTCCCCTGTAACAGCTGCATAGCTCTGTGCTTTTTGCCAAGTGTTAAGTCCCTTTGGCCGTTAATTAGAAAGATGTGGGGGGGAAACATTTTTAAAAGGTGGACGCTGGGAATTAATTTTTCATAACCATAAATTCAAATACTCCCTTCAGGTATTACAGCCTTGTTCTTTGGTTGTGGAGAATATGACGCATGTTTCAGGAGTACAAAATATGGCAGTGACAATAGAACAACTTATTATAAAGGTTAGTAATATTGTTAGACATTGACTTAGAAAAAGCAATTACATTAATCAGATAAAAATTTTAATGTTTTTTTTTATTGCTATCCAAAGTTTCCAATTTAGACCATCAACATTTTATGTGTAATTGTGGTGTGGATGTCAAAACATTTTGGTAATACCACTATGAACAAGCACTGATAGTTCAGAAGTATTTTAAAATAGAGTGTACTGAAGTATTAATTAGTATTAATATATACTCGGGTAGAGTGAAATCTGGTCAGTTTAAAAAAAAAAAATCAGATAGTACCGTTTTTTCCTGAGTCTCCAGCCAGTCTTTTTGGTTTCACAATTGGTTTTTCCTATTTTTAAAACATATTTTGCCCTATTACTGGGTGCAAGAACTACATCTGTAACGTAAGTTGATAGTTGCTTGAAATTTATGCACAATTACTTCTCTGCAAATGGTATAATTTGATAATTCTTAGAATGAAGCATTAACAGTTGAAAAAATACCTTTCACTTAATGGCTTAATCAGTAATTTAAGGATAGCTACAATAAGAATCTTCACTTGACATTACTGCTAAAGCTCCATTTTTATATAATGTGTGTTCCAATTATATCAGGGAAACTGGCACATATGGTATATTACAGTAAGTCAGGTTTCACCACTCTTAGCAAGTCTTGACAATAAGAATGTTGGTGGCTTGCCTCCAAAATTAACTTTGGGTTGAAGTTCTGTAGATTATGTACCCGTACCACATAACAGGTTTAGTTTTTTAAATAAATATTTTGTGTATAACATAAATATTGATGCTTAAACAAGAAAATAGGTAGTATTTTAGCAAAGGTGATGTTCACTGAATATATCAGAATATTGTTAAAATATATGCTTGCTGTGCAGAACAGTAAGTAGATTAGGACTTTGAGTTAGAGCATCAAGAATACTATTACAGCTCCAGTGTGGGAAAACTAGTGAGGATTTTAGGAAATATAGGTGGGAGACACTTATGCAAGATGGCCATTTTGGGGCTCTGAATTTAAGTTGTTACTTGTTAGTGTAATCAGATACATGCCTTATCTATGTGATGGTGGATAACCTATAACAGGTACCACACTTTTGGGGTATATCTTCAATGTCCAATTGTTTTCCATCTGGCTTACATGTAAAATAAAAAAAAAGTAAGCTACAAATGAGATTCTCTTTATTCTTAAAGATTTCACCAATCATTTTGAATACTGTGATGACTATAATGGCTGCCATAAAACCAAAGGCCAAGGAAGAAGATTCCAAAGGGACAACAAGTGATTCAGGAAACTTGTGGGATGTGAAACCCATTAACCAGTGCAATGCTTGGTTCCTTGGTGTTGATGTAGCGACGGAAGCAACTGAAACTTTCACGGACAGTGAGCAAGCTCTGAAAAATGAGAATTTTGGCGTGGATGTGAAATCAGTTCAAATCACCTTGGAATGTGGTCTGGGACATCGTACTGTTCCTTTATTATTAATAGAATCAGCATTTTCAGGAACACTTAAAAACTGGTCTTCCCTGTTGGGTGCCACTGCTGACTTCCCACTGGAGGTAAGTGGGGTCAATTCATGCTTCCAAATTAAAATTGTTACAGGCAGACAAATGTTTTGAAATGCTAAAAGACAATTGTTGTTTGATTTATATGTAGTAGTGCTTAAAGTGCTCAATAACTATTGGGCTAGCATTGTACTAGTGCTGTAAAAATGCATACATATTCAGTCAATACTCCCAAGAAGCTAGTTGCATTAGAGATAATACAATCAGTGTAAGAACTGATAACAGGGAGAGAAGGAGGGGCAGCAGACAGGAGAAACCATTACAATGTAATGTGGCTTCATAGTCTTATCAGTGTGTGCATAGCTTGTTTCCAAAAATGTAAACAATTAAAAAATCCCTATCAAATAACAAGTGTCTGCCTCTCTACTTCTTTAACATTTTTGCATATCCTTTGGGATCTTAGTGATGAACCCCATCCCTCTTAATCTCTGTGGAAAAGATGATCTTGAGTTTGCGTGATCATGCTTCATGTACTTCCTCTTCTCCATACAGGCTGTGTCTACACTGTGAGCTAGCGGTGTGATTCTCACTCCTGTTGACATAGGCGCTCTAGCGCTCATCGAACTAGGGCATTGAAACTAGTAGTGTAGCCATGGCAGCAGCAGCGCAGGCTAGCCAGCCTGAGTACCAGCCTGTCTGAACCCGATGTGTACATACTGTGGGCAGTTGGCTCTTGCTGATGCTGCCTGTGCTACTGCGGCTATATTGCTGTTTTTATCAGGCTAGCTCAATGAGGGCTGGTGTGAGTATGTCTATGCAAGTTGGGAATCACACCCCTAGCTTGTAGTATACTTGTAGCCACAGACTACCAACAGGTACTGCATCTATCTCATGGTTGGCTAGTGTTTAAAATATTATCTATCACCAGAACTCCTTCTGATGAACTCTCTCTGGGGGAGGGTGTTGAGTCCCACATGGGGTTGGGAAGTCATCAAGACCCTACACGGTTATTCGATCCTCTCTGGTGCTGTCCAAGTGGGAGGAATGGGTCCCTGTTGCTGGGGAAGGTGAGAAAATCCATTAACTTGTTAGTGGACACATGTTAATGAGCTATACACTAGATATCCCTGTAGTTCAGGATTGTGAATGTGCTGGCAGGGGTCTATCTATTACCTAATGCTCTAATCCCTTTCCTCACACATCCCCACCTTGTGGTCAATTCCCAACGCCACCAAACAGCTCACAGAGCCAAGAACTGCTCACACTGTTGAGACTTCTGCATCTCCAGATGCTGCCCACTGCTGCTGTGGGAGAGGACAGTGGTTACATTAATGAATTGGGAATTGACTAATAGATTAACTTGAATTATCAGAATGTCCAGGCAAAGTCAGATTTAGAGCTAGTTACAATTTCTAAGTGATAGATTGAGAAAGAAGTCTAGTGCTATGAAAGGTAAGGAAACTAAGCTTGGTGTGCAGTCTGTTATATCTGTTTTTAATAAAAGATATTCATTAAACACATTAAAAAGGTCTGTTTTTATAATAGTTAATATTAAACCCAATGAAAGAACCATTATATGAAATTCTGAGTTAGAAGAAATGCATATGCTTTCATGACATGGTAATATTATAACTACTATAAGGAGTGATCTAACAATATGCTTTGCTTTCCAACCCAATTTTAATTTTCTTTCAGGTTCATTATTACAATGAAACTTATGCAGTGTGGGAGCCTCTTATTGAACGAATTGATGGAGGAAGGAAACCATGGAATTTAAAACTTGAAGTATGGAAACATAACAGAAAATATATGAAATATTCATTGTCAATATACAATTTTTTTAACATGTTGATGCATTAAGATATTGACCCATGACCTTCCAGATACTGTCCCCTTTGACTGAGGGTATGTGTACACTGCAATTTAAAAGCCCATGGTTAGCCTGTGCCAGCTAACCCGAGGTGCAGGGCTGTTTAGTCACACTGTAGCCTTCTTGGCTCGGGCTGGAGTCGAGGCTCTAGGATCCTGTGAGATGGGAGGGTCCCATAGTTTGGGCTGTAGCCTGAGCCTGGAAGTCTAGACTGCAATGGAACAGCCAACAGCTGCATCCCCACAAGCCAGAGTCAACTGGCACAGCCTAACTGGTAGATGTCTAATTGCCGTGTAGACAGACCTGTCAGGGTTGAAAATGCTGAATATTATTTGCGGAATTCTCAAGGAGGCTGCCTTCAAACTAAATATAATAACCTCTTCCTTGTACATGATACTAAATGCTTCTTACTGACAAGAGGGGCAACACAAGCTTTCAGGAGAACTTTCCAAGATAATAGTCACTGCTAACTAGTGATTAAAAACATCTTGTGTAGAGGGGGAATTGTAATTATCCACACTTCTTAGGGTTGCTGTTAGGCCTAGGTGGAGAAAATGCTGCCTTTGTGGATATTGCAGTGAGCCTAAGTGCACTTCAAAGTAACAGCCCGGTACTTTAAAGAGCTCTCACCTGGTACTGGTTTTGGATTCCAATAAATCTTTGTCCCCCATAGGCAGATTGTATCCCATTTTTTAAATAAGATTTGCACTTGGAAATTCTGAATAAAACTGGTGTTTTAGTATGAGAGAGAATTTTTACAGCCTCTTCCAGTTTCTGATGGATTTTGGGACCCTGGGTATTCAAGTTAAAAAAATAAATAAATAAATAAAATAAGAGCATAACAAAGAACTAGTCAAAGCTAAAAACTAATAAAAACTGAAGGAGGACAAAGTAATAAAAAAAATCAGTATCACGCAGTGATGATACTAAAATACTTTTAGTGATGATACTAAAAACCACTTTAGGACAAAAAGGTGAGGCATCTCTCAAGGAGAACTCTCCCCTAGTCTGAGACATAGGGAAGGCAGCAGAAAAGCACTTCAGGGGAGCTTACCTCTTTGTACTGCTAACAAGATCCTGGAGCCTAAGGAGGCATCTTCAAAAGAGAGAGGCCCAGCTGATAATGATACGAGAAAGGTGAAGAGAAGAGCTAAGTACTAATTTAGACATCTTGGAAATGAATGCAATTACCACTTGAGATGCGAGAGCCTGAATATTGGTGGTAGTGGAAAAACTCTTAGCCTTACTTATGTTAACAGCTAAAAGCCATTGGATTATTTTCCTGAATGAAAGTGCAGAAAACAGTGCTATGTTGACTTTTAATGTTGGTGGATATGAAATCAATTATGCATACAAGATCATATTAAAGGAATTGGCTAATAATTTCTCAACACATTTGTGAAGTATGGTTTTAAGAGAAAATTGCAAACCTGCATAAAGCTACCTACAATAAATTTGGAGAAACAGTTTGTGTTCATACTTTTAAACGTAGAAAAAGAGAAGATTTAATGCTGTTTTTTCCCTTTAGATAAAGTCTAACCCTATACAAGATAAAAGTTTGATACCTGGGGATGATTTTGTTGTTCTTCCTGAAGCACAAACTGCAGTTAACATCTCTTCAAAGGATACAATGAACATAACAATATCCAAATGTTGTCTTGCTGTTTTCAATAATTTAGCCAAGGTAATTTCAATAAATACGGGACTTGTGAATTAATTTTGTTTGTGGCCAGTCCTGAATTCTTATTAGTAGTGTTCTGCTCGGCCAATCAGGTTGAGAGTACACTCACTCATTTTCTGTCTTCCGTGATGGGGTGAATTGTTCTTTTTGCTATACAGTTGATCCTTCTAGCTATTAAAAAGTGAGTTTGACTTGTTCAGATAGAAGCCAGCTGCTCTCTTGACTATGAAAATGAAGGTGCTGACATAGGACTTCAAAAGGGAGAAAATGGGGGAGGGAAATGATTGAGTGGGAGTCTTGTAACTTAATCTGAATTGGTACAATAGAAGCAGCCCTTCCTCATGATGCATGATCATGGTCCCATGTCTCTTCATTATAGGGTTGCCTTTCAATAGGCATACTTGGGGGGGAAAATGGATACTTGCTAACTGTTGGCCTTTTTAAATTTAATGCAAGCCTCTGCAGCCCACCAGTGTGCTAAACTTCTATTGTATTTTCCTCTTACTCTTGAGGAAGTAGAACATGCTTGTTCATGTCCCAGAAGATGTTCTGTTCTATGGATATTTCTCATTAATACTTTACTAAATAAATATAAATTGGGTTTATCTATTTAGGTGGTAATTATATCAGACTTCTTATTCATAAATTAACAATGATCATATAAGTTATAATACGTTTTAGCGTGGTGAAAATTACTCGTATATTAATGTATGTAATAGCAGATTACTTCAAAATACTGAATATTGCTTTTATACAATCATTCCAAAAGCACATACTTTGTGATATACAGTATATACTGTTGCTTCTGTAAAGAAGGTAGTATTGTGTATGGATGTTTTTATGTTAACTGGTTAAGATGTTTTATTTTATCATGACAACTATCCTTCAAAAATCTTATCATTGTACTTTTTTACAGGCATTTTCTGAAGGGACTGCCTCCACTTTTGATTATTCTTTAAAAGATAGGGCTCCTTTTACAGTGAAAAATGCACTGGGTGTCCCTCTCAAAGTGCATCCTACCATCAATCTTCGAGTGGTTGGTTCAACCTTAAAAGAAGATATTCATGATGTAGGAATTGGTCAGAAATTGGAACTGGAATATTCAGTTTTGGAACCTCTGCATCGAGGAAAGCTGTCCGCATTATACCGTCAAGAGAGCTGCCTGTTCGCTTTGAGCTTAGGTAGTGTGCAAGGGATAACTGTTGGTAGAAATTGTGCTTGGTGAAGAGATTCAGGGGAGAGTTACTAGGATAGTCCATGGGCCAAGTACCATGTGGTCAAACTTAACCACTGAATTTCCTTGTTCAACCTGGAGACAACTGCTAGCCGCCAGCTAGCAAGTGTCTTTACTCTTGCCCTGCTGGATGTTTCCTTGAGCCAGGGTTGCCACTCCATAGTCAATTTCTTGTAACACTGACTTGGGTGCTGGGAAAAGAGGAGTGGGGAAAATTCAAGTCTCTTTTCCTTTACTTCCTTAATAATAGAGCTAAAGGTTAATAAGAAGCACAGGCAGGTAGAACATCTTGCTACTCCTTCGGAGAACTAGGAGAGCTTGTGAGCTGATGCGACTGCAACCCAGCTGGCCTGCTGACCTCCCCAATGGAGATCTACCTGTCACCACTCACTTTATATAGCTAGATTCAATCTCTTTGGAATAGTCAGGAGTTCCCACATGGCAAGTTGTGCTGGTCAGTTCCTTGGAGGGAGTACGATAGTGTAATTCCTACTATACTGGCATTCCCCCATCTCCTCCTTATTAAGAATCTTGAGTTGCTTCTGTGTGAAAGACTTCAATTCATTCACCTAACAAATAGCTGAGGGTGCCTATATCCATTATCTAGCAAGGATCCATTTTAGAGACTGGTGGTATCATACTTGGTTTTCCCAAGCACTATTGACTTAAAACTTACTTTTAATTTTCACTTCTGATTAACCATTTTCTAGTTATTGTGGGCCAGAAACACAACCTCTGAGGTTTCTTATGTTGGAGGCTATGGGGTAATTGTATTAAGGGGCTGGCATTGCATGCTTGCTTGAAAATGGTAATGATTTGTTTTGTAAGTTTGCAGAATCACATATCAGTGTTGTTTTATAAAACAGCGCCTCTAGGATATTCAGAAGTGGCAAACATCCCTATAGCAAAACCAGGCCGACGACTGCACAGCGTGCGAACTCCTCTTGTCGACCACTCGGACTCTGTTCTGGTACAGATAGATGCAACAGAAGGAAATAAAGTTATTACCATACGGTCTCCTCTGCAGGTAAAATCTATAATAAAATGCATAAAGTTAAATAAGCTCAAGGCCACTGCTTAGAGTTTGTTTACTTCTGGAGAGTAACTTGGGTTTCCTTTTTTCTTAATATATTTTGAGATTATTCTCAGCAAAGGGCAAACACAGACATATAAAATAAAAGCAATTATTTTATAAATGTAAGTAGTATTGTTTTAAATTTACATTTGAGATTGTAATTTTAAATGTGTAATAGGATTTGAATGGAGACATTGTATGCATATGCCAGTATAAAAATCTGTTTTATGTTGAATACCTATAATGGATAGAAGTGATACCTTGGCTACATTCCCTTTAAAGATGGTAGTTATTAAATTGTGGCTTAAACTGGCTCTCCTGTAGCTCTAAGCTATATGTTTGCATCTTGCAGTACAATTACATATTGAAATGTTTTCTTCCAAGCAAATAATAATGTTAATTGAGTAGCTGCAAAGTAGCATGATTGTGGTGGTGGTGTTTTGATGTTTCACATTGCTTTTTTTGGTTTATGTACACATTAGTTACTTTCTGAGGACAAATGTTACTTTCTGAGGTGGGAGGGATAGCTCAGTGGTTTGCTAAACCTGCTAAACCTAGGGTTGTGAGTTCAATCCTTGAGGGGGCCTCTTAGGGATCTGGGGCAAAATCAGTGCTTGGTCCTGCTAGTGAAGGCAGAGGGCTGGACTCAATGACCTTTCAGGATCCCTTCCAGTTCTATGAGATAGGTATCTCCATATATTATTATTATAAATCTTTGTAAGTTTCAGTTTGCAAAGGAGCATCTTAATTAAATTTACTAATTTTTTTTGTACATGATGTATAGTTCATATTTTCTTTTTGAAATTTGTGAAATATATTTAATGAGACATATTCGTTTTTATCATAGATCAAGAATCATTTCTCTGTCCCATTTACAATCTACAAGTTTGTCAGCGATGTTAGACTGCTGGAGCCAATAGGAGTATCTAAGCCTGAAGAGGAATTCCATGTTCCTTTAGATTCATACAGGTACGCTTATTCTGTTATGCCAAATCTTAAAATGTGTGATGTGAAATTACCATTATTTGAATCAATTTTTTTTTTGCCAACTCAGTCCATTAGTCTTACTAGGTACCACTCATACTCATCTTGTGCTGGGCTTTTGTCATGATTGAATTGACAAAAGTGCATTTTTTAAAAAGCCCCCAAAATAGTAGTCATGAAGAGCAAATGGCCTCTCCAAATGGTCGCAGTTTACATTTGTGCAGTTACTTGTATTGCACGAACACAACCATGGTTATTAGTCATATTGTGTGAACAATTACACCATTTGCCTAATCATAACTGCATTTGCAAATCTAACTTTTTTTATACATCTGACCTGAAATAACGAGCAATGAGAGGAGATTTTCTAAGATCCAGGGATAAAGTCAATCCATTATCTTTGGTAGGGATGGTATAGCATTTACATGCTTTTTCATTGAAACATTTTGTCTTTTTAGGTTGTATTTTTGAATCATTGTTTATTATTTCTATTGTTTACTTTCTCCTCCCCAATTTTTAACTCCTTTTTTTTCCTTTATAGTGTATCTTACTTACAATGTGTTTATATTCAGTTGTTGATGTTTGTTATGAATTTCAGTGCTTTGAGACTTGAGAGAATGTAGAAGCTTCTAAACACTTGCATGTCAGTGAAATTCTGGTCTAAAACTGATGGGATATTAGATCTGTGAGCCTTACTTAAGCAGAAATTTCAAAAGGTGACAGATGGTTTTGGCAGGGGCAGATAGGTTCTCATCTGAGTCTCCAATGTCCATATTTTCGTTGAGGTCTCCAGGTGTCACAGTTCATTTAACCTTCTGTCGTCCTGTGTCTGGTGAAACACTCATCAAGATGAATGATGTATCCAAAGAATCAAAGGCTAAACCAAAATTAAACAGTGGAATCCGAGTCAGACCTAATTAGAAATAAACTGCATTTTGTGTCTCATAAGGACTCAGTTTAACCCATCAGTTTCTATTGGCTTTACAAAATTTAGCGTTCATAGATTCTAAGCATCCCAGAATCACATTATTACTTTTGCCCACAGTGTCTCACTGGGATCTCATGTTAAGCTGATTACCTATCTCAACTGCAAAATCTTTTTTTAGAGTCACTGCTTGCCAGAGTAGTATCCCCAATCCTGTACATATCGACTATGTTCTTTGTTTCCCAGATGTATGTTTTAATACAGCTAAATGTAAACATACATTTGCTTGCATCCAGTTTACCGAGTGACCTAGATCACTCTGAATCAGTGGCCTGTTCTCTTCAATATTTACGGCTGCCCCAATTTTTGTGTCATCTGCAAATTGTATCAGTGATGATGTTAAGTTTCCTTCCAGGTCCTCAATAAAAATGTTCAATAGCATAGAGCCAAGAACCAGTCCCTGTGGGACCCCACTGAACACAGACATATTCAATGACGAGTTCCCATTTACAATTATATTTTGAGACCTATCAATTAGCCAGGTTTTAATCTGTTTAATGTGTGTTATGTTAATTTTATATTGTTCTGGTTTTGTAAGAAAATGCCACATGGTATCAAGTCAAACATTTTATAGAAGTCCGTTAAATAAACATTATTATCTTAATCAACCAAACTTGTCATCTCATCAAAAAAAGATATCAGGTTAGTTTGACAGGATCTAGTATCCATAAACCCATGCTGATTTGCATTAACTACATTATCCTCCTTCAGTTCTTTATTGGATTGCCCTATCAGCTGCTCCAATATCTTCCCCAGGATTGATGTCAAGCTGAAGGGTGTCTACTTAGCCACTTCATCCGATTAGACCTTTTGAAAAGTTGGCACATTAGCTTTCTTCCAATCTTCTGTCCCCAGTGCTCCAAGACATGTTAAAAATCAGTGTTAATGGTCCAGTGAGCTCCTCACCCAGCTCTTTAAAAACTGTTGGGTGCAAAAATGTGTAACTTTAGTAGCTGCTGTTTAACATCCTCCAGAGGTACTAGTGGAATGGAGAGAGTGTTACCATTCCCTGATGAGGCTATATCATGTTTAGTCCCCAGATACAGAACAGAAATATTTATTTAACACGTCTACCTTTTCTGCATTATTATTGATGATTCTATCATTTCCATCTAATAATGGGCCCATACCATTGTTGGGATTCTTGTTGTGCCTAATATATTTAAAAAACTCCTTATTATACTTAACTCAGCTGGCCATAGATTTTTTTCCTTGTATCTATCCCTTGGCTTTCTTGATCAACTTTCTACAATTCCTAACTTCTGCTTTATATTCGTTACTATCAGCTTCCTCTTTCTTCCCTTTGCTGTATTTTTTTTTAACAGTTGCCTTCCTTTTCCCTCTAAACCAGGTCAGTTTATTGCCAACACTGCCTTCTTCCTCAGTTGCGGGATTGTGGCTTTTTGGGTGTCTAGTAAGGTGTTCTTAATTGATTGCCAATTATTATGCACATTTTTCTGATTAAACTCTTCCTCCCAGGTGATTGGGCTCATAATTGTTTTCAACTTTGTGAAATTGACACTCTTAAAGAACCAAGTATACATATTACTGGTCTGGACTTTATTCTGCTTGCATGTTATAAATGTGATCGACTCATGATGACTTGTATGTAAGCTACCATTAATTTTTAGTTCTTCTTTGAGTGCTTGTTCATGTTGATTCCAATCAGGTGTGCTCATGCCACGTGCACGGTTGTTGGAAACTTTTTCCCTTAGCAGCTTCTGTCGGGTTGGCTAGGGAGTGCCCTGGAGTGGCGCCTTC
This sequence comes from Mauremys reevesii, assembly GCF_016161935.1. Classification (NCBI taxonomy): domain Eukaryota; kingdom Metazoa; phylum Chordata; order Testudines; family Geoemydidae; genus Mauremys; species Mauremys reevesii. The sequence goes on along the minus strand of NC_052632.1, from coordinate 31,957,836 downwards.
ATGGTGCTCAATATATCACCTTGCTGATGTGACCCCCCCCCTTCAGTTCCTTCTTATTGTCCATGGCGGCACTGGAACTATGTCTCGCTTGCTTTGAAAGTGCTCCCTTTGCCTAGTTACTTGTTCTTCTTCTCGGTTTATTGTTTTGTAGTTGTTAGTTGTAGTGTTAGGGTAGGTCTATACTTACCCGCTGGGTCGACGCGTAGAGTTTGACTTCTCGGAGTTCGAACTATCGCGTCTAATCTAGACGCGATAGTTCGAACTCAGAATGCGCTCCCGTCGACTCCGGAACTCCACCACCGTGAACGGCGGTGGCGGAGTCGACGTGGGAGCCGCGGACTTCGATCCCGCGGCGTCTGGATGGGTGAGTAGTTCGAACTAAGGTAGTTCGACTTCAGCTACGCGAATAAGTCGCGTACCTTAGTTCGACCCCCCACCCTAGTGTAGACCAGGCCTTAGTGTAGTTGTAGTTTCATTACTATAGAGGGTGTGAGCAGGATAGTTTTCACCTCTTCACCGTTTTGGGGGCTCTGGGGCATGCTGCGAGCCCACGGCTTTAAGGCTTGCAGTATATGCCACAAATCTATGCCAAACAGTGACCCCTATGACTCTTGTCTTAGGTGTCCGGGGGAAACATATCAGTCTGAGCATTGCAAGATTTGCAGGGTGTTTAAACCCAGGACCAACAAGGAGTGGGTTTTCCATTTGAGGCAGCTTCTCATGGACCGCCAAGGCTCGGGACTGAGCTCCTCAGTGCAGGGCGCTCCGGTGTCTGTCTACAATTTGGTGCTGAGGAAGGACTCTACTGCAGGAGACCCTCGGCACTGGTGATCCCCGGCACCGCAAAAAGGTGCAGCGCCCCAGCACTGCTCCACTTCTCTGGTGCCTCACAATTGCAAAAAGCTTGAGAGAGTACGCTTCCCTCACAGAACTCCCGGACTGCCAGGGGACACTTTCCAGCATCCGCGCAAAGACCCGGCTCCCAGGCAGCATGAGTCGGTGCCATCAAGCCCGGCGCCCCAGAAGGCACCATTGTCTGGCACGAAGTGACTCTCCAGCAGGGCACGGCCAGGTGGAGGTATTGGAGCCACCTTCCACCCCGGACATCAAGGACAAGCCTCTGGTACCGGTGAGACTGGCACCGTCCAGCGGCAAGCCTGCAATGATGCAGCGCTCTCAGTCACTGGACTGGCATCATGCCCGGCACCACTCCTGATCACCATTGCCACATCATTCTCCAGCACCATGTTCAGTGGGAACATGCCTGGCACTGGGGGCGCAGTGCTCCATCTTCCTGGCACCAAGCACGCATTGGCACCGATCCATAATACTCTCACAAGCAGAACCAGAGTGCAGAAGCCGATTGCCATCACGACAGGCAGCACCGGTCATCGGCAAGATCGTCGTGGTGCCGGTCCCCTGCTTCTTCCTTGCAGCACCGATGGCTGACACATGGGGCCTGAGCACAGCCATGGTCTTTGCCCTTGGATTCTTAAGACTCTCTGATAGAGACTTCTGCTATTCGAGGTGCAGTCAGCACAGGTTGAGCAGGTGCCAAAGGGACGTGCATGTGGCTTGGCAGCCACAGTGGCAACCCCCTGCGCAATGGCATTTTTGGACCCACTGGACTTACCATCAGGCCCCGGGTACCCCTTCCAGAAGATCTAGATCGGTGACCTTGGGACGCTTTCCTTCCGAGTCACCTAAGGATAGACCTGCTCCAGGGAGCTGAAGCAACCCTATCTCCCAGAAGGGTGGAATGAGCTTGCAGACCATTTCAGCAGGTCGTTTCACGACCATGAGTGGTCCAACTGTCCGGACATCATACATTCCATCTTCCAAAGGTGGGGATTTCCTCAGGTAGATCTCTTTGCCACCAAGAGCAACAGGAAGTGCCCAACATTCTGTTCTTTCCAGAAACACAGCCCGGGCTCCATCTCGGACATGTTCATGCTTCCCTGGGGAGGCTGCCTCATGTATGCCTTCCCGCCGATCCCACTCATCCACAAGGTGCTCCTCAAGATCTGCAGAGACAAAGCAGAAGTGATTCTGCTGGCCCCAGCATGGCCATGCCAACATTGGTACACTATGCTTCTGGAACTGTCAGTGGACACCCCGATCGCACTGCCGTTCAACCCCAATCTGATCACACATGACCATGGTTGCCTCCTTCACCTGGACCTCCAGTCCCTCCACCTCATGGCTTGGAAGTTTCATGGGTAAGCCCTATGGAGCTCCAGTGCTTGGTACAGGTGAGGGAGGTACTGCTTGGTAGCAGGAAACCTTCCATCAGAGCCACTTACATAGCTAAGTGGAAAAGGTTCTCATGGTGGTGTGAGTAGTGCCCCACGCAGCCCCTTTAAGCATCTATACCACTCATGCTTGAGTATATATTACACCTGAAACAGCGAGGGTTGGCAGGTTCATCCATCAGGGTGCACTTTACGGCCATTTTGGCATTCCACCCAGGAGAGCTGGGGCACTTTGCATTTGTGACCACTGGTACCTGCTTGGGATCTCCATCTGGTCCTCTCCAGATTAATGGGGGCCCCGTTTGAACTACTGGCAACATGCTCCCTTCTGTACCTCTCGTGGAAGGTGGCATTCCTGGTTGCCATCACATCAGCCAGGAGGGTGTCTGAGTTACACTAATCTCTGACGCTCCCTACACGGTCTTCCATAAGGATAAAGTACAACTCAGGCCTCATCCAGCTTTCCTGCCCAAGGTGGTGTCTCAGTTCCACATTGACCAAGATATCTTTCTGCCAGTCTTCTATCCCAAGCCACATGCTAGTGCGCAGGAGCAGAGGCTTCACTCCCAAATGTCGGGAGAACACTAGCATTCTACATCGAGTGCACAAAGCCATTAGGAAGTTGAATCAACTGGTCATAGCGGTGGCAGACCAGATGAAGGAACGTCCGATCTTTTCACAATGCATCTCTTACTGGATCACGGACTGTATCCATACCTGCTGCGAGCTGGCCTAGGTCCCAGCCCTGGCGATTACAGCCCACTCAACAAGAGCATAAGCCTCATCAGCCACCCTCCTGGCCCAGGTGCCCATCCAGGAGATCTGCAGAGTGGCAACCTGGTCTTCTGTGCACATGTTTACCACCCACTATGCCATCACCCGGCATGCCAGAGAGGATGCAGCTTCAGCAGTGCGGTTCTCCAGTCAGTGATTCCTTAACTCCAACTGCACCTCTGAGGAGAGTTTGAGAATCACCTGTTTGGAATTGACATGAACAAGCACTCAAAGAAGAAAAAACGGTTACTCACCTTTTCGTAACTGTTCTTTGAGATGTGTTCACATCTATTCCAATACCCACCCGCCTTCCCCTCTGTTGGAGTAGCAGACAAGAAGAAACTGAAGGGGGGTTGGGTCGGCAGGGTCATATATTGAGCGCCATGAAGGCGATACTCCAGGGGGCTCCCTAGCCTATCTGACGGGAGCTGCTAAGGGAAAAAGTTTGTGACAACCGCACACGCGGTACACGCACACATGATTGGAATGGACATGAACAACACATCTTGAAAAACAACAGTTATGAGAAGGTGAGTACCCATTTTTTCTGTGATCAGTTCCTCTTTATCTATTAGGACAAGGTCTAATATAGAATTCTCCTGCATTCATTCTCCTGCAACATCTTGTTTTCATCCAGGTTACAAACACTAAAGGATTGATCATCTTATTATAAATATTTCTCATACTGTTAATAAGGTTGTCTATGAATGTCCAGGAACGTGGTTGATTACATTATTCTTTCTGATAATCCTAGTGCACTATTTTTCATTGCATAAAGGGTTAAACAGTTTGGGATTTCAGAGCTTTTCGGTTACTCGGTGTGATTAGGTTATTCTATTTAAGTTTCGTCTAAAATTAAATGTGTTTGTGAAGGCTCTATTGGTGGTTTTTGTTTTCCCCCCCACTCCATGTAGGTGTCGTCTATTTATTCAACCAACAGGGATCTTAGAAGGTCAGTTTAAAGAATCCACAACTTATATTGCCTGGAGAGAAGAGCTTCATAGAAGCAGTGAAGTGAGATGTATGTTACAATGCCCTTCTACCGAAGTAAGCTTCTTGCCTCTAATAGTCACAACAATTGCTGTTCCTGATCAACTAAACTTTATTGCAACGTCCGGGGAGGACTGGGATCCAGCCTACATTATCCATCTTTACCCAACGCTCACTTTGAGGAATCTTCTGCCATACTCTTTGAGATATTTACTTGAGGTATGGAATTTAAGCAATTGTGACTTTTTAAAATAAAGTTAAGGAAAACATTCAATGATTTCCATCTATAAACAGAAGATATTAAGTTATATATTCTATGGACTACATTGGCTCTTGGATTCTAGGGCAAGGGATGTAAGCTGGAGTCTTCCTTCATCCCAAGTCAGTCTGAGTGCTCTTGCATGGTGAGACTTAGTACCCAGAGACAGTTGAAGTTGTTGTGTTGCCATCCACCAGGAGTAACAAGGGTTAGGGACCAGGTTTTTCTAGAGGATCAAATATTGTTCATACAAGGACATTGTTCCCCACTTGTACCTTAGTTTAGTGCCAAGGAGAACCATATTGCTAAATGTCAAAACTGATGGACACCAGATTTTTTTTTTCCTGGCTGTTAATTTAGGTCTTCATGATGGCCATCTATAACATTTTAACTTGGCTAGAAATGTGAAGAATTTAGTGACTTTCTTGATAATTTCCCCTTCCCCACTTTCTTGATGAGATGACATGGAAAAGCATTTCCAGTATCACATCAGAGGAGGACAGACTTCCATAAAGAATAGTAGGACAATAACCTCCCATCCTTTTTCCCCCAATCCACTGTGCACTCATGTGCTCTCCTTCCCAAAAACCCAAACAAACAAGAAAAAGCCCACCCAAAAAACCACCCAAATACTTTTAGCTCTGTAGCAAAAATATTGCAGAAGTAAGAAAATTTGGTCTTGAATTGTTTTTGTTTTTTGTTTTGTAAGAGATTAAGACCTCTGAAAGAATGAAATCCTCTTAAGCTTTTGTACAGCAGTAGACAGCCTAAAATGACTGCTGTGAGGTGTTTCAGTCTCCTGGCCTAAAGAAAATTGGTATTTATCCCCTGATTGACCAAGAAGCAACCTGGTGTTCATCGCACACATTTCTGAGGCATTGAAGAGCACTTGTTAGTGTTTGTTTCTGGTATCGCCAGCTGATTTGTGTGTCCTGGCTTCATTTATGAGAGGTAAAATGCATTAATTGCATCTGATCACCATAGGCCCATTTTAGGGCTTCAGAATACTACTACAGAATACCACTACTATATTAGTCCCAAACTAGGAGAGTCTTTGGATGGACAGGTAATTATCAGACAATAAACTGGGTTTCTGAGAGAGCTCCTGGATCATGGATGTGCCACAAATTTGTCCAATTAAGTTGTTTATATAGTTAATCATGGTAGTTACTAAAAAAACCTTTGTATGTAGAACTGGTTGCTAGAGTAATTTCTCTCGAAAAACTTGTGACAGGTTGACTGGAAGGTCATGCTTGGATCCAAAATTGTAACAGGAGTGTAATACCATATGGAGAGAAAAGTGAAGAACAATTGTTGTCCCCAGGCAGGGGATCCTCTCACAGAAACAAATAGCTCTCAATTTGTGAAACTAAACTTGTTTGATCTAGTAGTTGGAGGAAAAGACCTAGTTAGCTCGCAGATCTGCCATGGGTTTTATGTGTAACTTGAGGCAAGTTAATTTAGCTACTGTGATACCTGTAAAATACCTCTTTAACTGTGAAATAGCTGAATGAAAGGGGCTGTATAAGAATCCCCTTGTTGACAGTTTGATCTGTTTAGGTTTTGAAACCAGATTAAATTTGTAAGTGTCTTTTCTCCATCGGCCATACTGAATTCTGAAACACTGAGTTTGGACTTTAGACCAGGGTTTCTCAAACAGGGGTCGCTGCTTGTGTAGGGAAAGCCCCTGGCGGGCCGGGCCGGTGTGTTTACTTGTCCAGTTTGCAGGTCCGGCCGATCGTGGCTCCCACTGGCTGCGGATCGCTGCTCCGGGCCAATGGGAGCCGCTGGAAGCGGCGGCCAGTACGTCCCTCAGCCCGCGCCGCTTCCAGCAGCTCCCATTGGCCCGGAGCAGCGATCCGCAGCCAGTGGGAACCACAATCGGCCGGACCTGCAGACGGGGCAGGTAAACACACCGGCCCAGCCCGCCAAGGGCTTTCCCTACACAAGCGGCGACCCCTGTTTGAGAAACCCTGCTTTAGACAAATATAGCTATTAAGAGAATGTTTGAAATAATATGATGATTAATCATTATGCTGTAATATATTGGCTTGTCCCTGAATTCTTAAGGCTTCCTGTGTACAGTGGGCAGTCATGATGGCCCTGTACTGTGTGTCTGTAATCAAAGATATCCCTTAGTGGAAACTCTAAGGTCAAGTGAACAGGTAAGACTTAAAGTGGAATATAAGCTATTGCACTCTTTTTGTAGTAACCGCTGTTCAATACTGTATAGTTCTTACCAGTAAACCTCTTAAAAATTGTTTGTTTTATTTTAGGGAACCGCAGAAGCGCATGAGTTGCTAGAAGGGAGTGCTGCAGATGTTCTTCACTCAAGAATCAGTGGGGAAATAATGGAGTTAGTTCTGATAAAATATCAGGGTAAAAACTGGAATGGACATTTTAGAGTCCATGATGGGCTGCCAGAATTTTTTCCTGTGTGTTTTACCGCCAATTCCACAGATACGATGACAATAGATGTCTATATACATGTTAGGCGAGTTGGTAGCCGTATGATCCTGTCTGTGTTCAGTCCTTATTGGATAATCAATAAGACTTCCCGGGTTCTGCAGTATCGTGCTGAAGATATACATGTGAAACACCCAGCAGATTACAGGGACACTATCCTGTTTTCCTTTAAGAAAAGGAACATTTTTAGTAAAAACAAGGTATGCTACCTAATTTCTTTTAAAATATCCTCAAGTGAGGAATTATTTAACTTTTGACATTATTCATGCTTGGCCTTGAAATTCTTACCCTGCTTCAGTATCAATACTTGTTTAAAAAAATCTGTCAATATAACATCTGTATTTTTGTGGTTTTGTTTAAATTTAGCTCTCCTTTTGGGAAGAGAAACACTAGTTTATTTCTGTCTTGCCTCTTTCTCTTCCCAAAATCTCGGGAAGGTTGGGGAAACACGGGAGCAACTTGTACAGGCAGCGTAGCATTAGTTCATCCTGCACTGATATAATCTGTATCACAGGGGTAGCCGTGTTAGTCTGGATCTGTAAAAGCAGCAAAGAATCCTGTGGCACCTTATAGACTAACAGACGTTTTGGAGCATGAGCTTTCATGGGTGAATACGAAGTGGGTATTCACCCACGAAAGCTCATGCTCCAAAACATCTGTTAGTCTATAAGGTGCCACAGGATTCTTTGCTGCTGATATAATCTGGAGTTCAACTTTTTAAAAAAAGGAAATACAAAATGTTGGAAAATGTGAAGCAGTGCTAATGTTGTATGTACAAAAATGATAATAAATAGAGTTGTAATTTTGAAGAGGAAATTGTATCTTATTATGGGGTTTTGAGCCATCAGAAGGCAATAAAAGCTTCTATTTGATTTCTTATTTATTAGATTTGAAGAGAAGTATATTAAGTGGGAGGGTGGACAGGTGAGATAGTTGCTTGCTTTTGATTTTTAAGGCTATTGTTTCTCTCACAGCTGTTTATAGTCAGTCAATTTAACAGAAGTTCGCTAGGCAAAGGGGTTTGGGTGATGAACATCCCATTAGTTCCTTGTCTGAGGGTACATTCTGTTAAATATGTTAGTCATGATCTTTAAAAAAAAAAAAAAAAAAAAAGTGTTTCTGTGACAAAATAAATGAAACAATTTGTTAGTATTACTCTTTTTTTTCATATTTTTTTTGGATTATGTAGGCCTTTAGTCCTGGACATTGCATCTTTAAATTGTCAGCAATAAGTGAAGACTGGTCTGGACAGCATCTTTTGGTTATTACCCTGACCTTTAAATAGAGACCATAATCATTTATATATTTTCTTCTCCCTCTTTATCTACATGCTGTGGTCACTAAGGGCTACTAGGGCAGATGGCATATTTGGTTTTGTGTTTTCTTCTATTGATCACCTATCTTCTGATGTAGTGAACCTCTTTGCCAGAGCCTGAGTACTTTGCGGTTTTAGGAACCCAGCTAGCTGGAATTGCAGCAGTGAAACTGGGTGACTTTGCTAGTAATACATCACAGGTGGGATTTTCAAAAGCTTAAGACCTAGGCGTTGGTGCCATTACACAGTTGGGCTAGATGTTTAATATAATACAGTATGGATAATCTTGCTATCATCATATGAACTCTTTAAGTTTTTTTTAAATTTACATAAAAATGCTTTTTCTTCTGTAGATCCAATTATGTATTTCAACTAGTTCATGGTCCACTAGCTTCTCCCTTGATACTGTAGGAAGTTACGGATGTGTGAAGTGCCCAGGCAACGACAGGGACTATCTGGTAAGACCTACTTTCTGTATTTGTTTAGTATAGTAATTTGATACAAATAAGTTTAACAAAAGCCAATTTGATATTTCTTCTAGGGTACATTGGTTTATTAACATTATCACACTAGTATGCATAATACCACATAGTTTGATGTTTGGTGGCCAGTAGTTGGGCCACCTGGGGATTTAGGCCTAGTTTATGAAAAAAGATGTTTAAATATTTGGACATGGTGAGGTTTACCTTTTCAAAGATGGACATGCCATCTCAGATAAGTTAGAGACACAGATGATCAAGTTGTAAATACTTGATTCATTTGTACAGTGCCTACTACAGGGAATCCTGGTTCGTGACTGGGACTCCTAGGTGCTACAAATAATAAATACACAAATAATTAATAGTACATATACACTTAATTTTGTTTGTCAGTCTTTGAAATATCAGATTCAGACTATATACAGTGGTTATCTTAAAAAAAAAAATCAGGAAACTAAATAACATTACCTTGTTTGCAGATATTGAAATAACCATCCTCGGGGCAAAATGGAAACATATATTTATAGGGAGACTACAAACATTTCCTTTTAAAGATAAACTTTATCTTTCCCATCAAACCAAAACCACTTAATCCCTTTTTTAATGGCCCTTCAGAACCACCCCCCCGCCCCCGTTCTGTTAAGGCCAGATTGACCCCTGGTTATTTTCCATTTTTTCATCTCTTGGTCTGTTCATCTGGGCTAAGTCCAAAGCCTGTCACTTTTCTCCCAACAGCATTTTGAAAGTCTGACCTTCCCCCACTCCCTCCCATGTTGATCAAGCCATGTTTATCTCATGTCTTTATTGCAGTAATTTTATTCTCCTTGGGTTTCCCTTCTCTAAGTGAATATAAAATACCACTGCTAAAATAATCTGTGTCCATTGTATTGGGTATATCACACACTTCTTTGGAGGTACAGTCTCTGTTCCTTGGAGTTTGTGTAGTCTCTAGCACTGGTCCTACTACTGTTGAGGCCTTTGAGTATTGCTGTTAATAGGATAATAAATATGTAGAAGGAATAACTGTATGGGATCACAGAAAGGTTTACTTTTCCACTTGTTTTATTTATGTCAAGCAGATGAAAATACCATGGAGAAATGGGCTGAGTTTTTAACCAAGTTACTTTCATTCAACAGGTTGGAGTTAGCATCAAAATGAGTAGTTTTAATCTCACCAGGATAGTTACCTTAACTCCATTCTACACCATAGCAAACAATTCTTCTCTGGAGCTGGAAGTTGGAGAAATCAAGTCTAATGGCTCTCATAACTGGAATTATTTCTCATCTTCAGAGGTATTCTTTGTTTTTCTTGCTTTAGATGTTTCTAAAACAGACAGATGATTCTGTGTAAGGTAAAATATTTAGAAACACATACTCATAATTTTGTTAAATCAGGCTGAGGTGTTTGTCAAATTAATGAAGAAAATTCAGTAGGCAGTCTGATGTAAGGTTTTTAGATCATCATAGATGGAGTAACTTAGTAAGTGACAGTGTAAATGTGTACTCCTGGATGTCGGGGGTATGGAGGGAGAGTATCTGAAAGACTAATCCATATTTGTCATTAACAAATATTTATAACAATAAAGCTGAATTATCATCATGTTACATGTGTCCTTTGTTTGACTTTTTCCTCCCAGTGTCTTCCATTTTGGCCTGAAAATTTGTCTGGTAAATTATGTGTCAGAGTGGTGGGCTGTGAAAGTGCATCCGCACCATTCTTCTGTAACACACAGGACAATGGTACATTGTTAAGTCTGGAAGAGTTGGTGAGTCTTTGACTTTAAATAATATTTTCTATAATTTTGTTATATTTGTGGTGTTAACCAAGTCAGTGTAATTCCTTAGTCCCCTGCATTGAGTGCTGGCAGATTGGATTTAAAGTACCTATTGAAAAGTCAGGGTGATGTAGCAGGATATGCACTTTGTGCTTATGCAGGATATTCAGTTTGTACTTTTAAAAATCCTTTTTGTTAGATGTATGAAACTAAGTGGAATTGACTTCTTCACAAGCTTATAATGAACTGCACAGCTGAATTGATCTATAAATAGAATGGTATACGTCACCTGCAATTTGTTTACTTGATTTGCAGCAAGTTTTGCTGTGATGTGTGCGCCACCATAAAAAGAAGGGAAGATCACTTCTTCTGTATCTCAAATTCTTAAGCCATTACAACATCCTAAAGATATGTGATGTAGCATTCTTGACAAACAAATGCAAAGTTATTAGTATCAGTTTAAACATGAAACCATTTTTAGACCATAACATTTTTTAATTTTTTACTTGCATTGCATGCCACCGTGAAATTCTAGGCACATAAGTGTTGCATGCTCAAACAAGTTACTCAAAGCAGAGTTACTTTTACATATAATCAAAACGAAACACTGAATGGTTGAACAGTATGTTAGGCATATCACTCAACTGATTGTTGAGGATAATTTTGGATTGTAGATTGCTGGAGAGATGTGCTGAGGCACTTAGATTTATTTTTTTAAAATAGTTAGAAACACAGGATATGTAAGAGTGATATCTTTGACTCCCCATTTTTGGGTCCTGACCTGCAACCTGATCTAAACTCTTTGGGCTGTGTCTCTCTTTGCAAGTATTGAAGGCAGTTTGGATTTTGTTAGGCCACACCTCTTCTTTTCACAATCTTCTGTCTCTACAATGCAAACAGAGTGTAGATTTAGTACTTCCACCTTCACTTGAAATTTTGACATAAAATTAAATTTTCAAATAGCAGAGTGCAAGTCTTCCAGTCCCTTTTTATTTCCAGTCCTCCTAGGAGATTTTCAGAAGGCACATGTTAGCTGAATAGGTCCGCCAACAGAACTCCTCACTGATAACAGGTGCCCTCCTCTCCCCCCATACCCACACTACTCCACAGAACAACAAAGTAAGCTTAAGGTAATGAGGTGTACTGTCTGTGTGGGAGAATGCTTTCTGAAGCTACATATAGCGATGTTCGACAACTGTTCTCAGGCCCCTAACCCTCACATGACTAGGGAGAGTGGCTCTGACTTTGGAAGACATATTGGATCCTCTGCTCTTCCCTATGTGAGACAAGATTCCTATGGAAAGCCTTATCAGAAGGCAAGGAAAACTTTTTCAGGCTTGATTGCTTGGGAGACTGATCCATTTACATACCCAGGAAAAGCCTTCCTCACTCCCCAAAAGACATTGACCATCCAAAGACAAAAGTGCTGACCCCTTAAAGGTGGTGGAACACATGTACAACTGTCTCTCCATTTTAGAGGATTATTTTCTCTGTGAATTAACCATTAAAGTTTTCGTTAGAATTAGTTTAACGTTGCCATATTTTACATCGGGAATGCCAACTTAAGAAGCAATAAAGACGAAGGGTTGAATATAAGTTCTAACATCTTCAGTATTTTAAGGTGAATGTTTCAGCCAGTACACTGAAACAAATAATCTTAAAAGCTATTTCAAAGATTTAACTAAAAATCAGTCAAAACCTACATTAAGGTTACATTTGTAAATAGTGTATAAAGGGTTAATAAATGGTTTAATAATTGGTTAATCATTTTCACAATTTGTTAGAGTTCAGCAGATCATTAGATTGCTTATGACTATCCACTATACATATTATGTGCATCTGTAACATGTTAACAACATACAATCATTTATAAATGGTTTATAAAGGATACATCTTAATGCAAAGTAACTCAGTTAATTTTCAGTAACTACTGTTCATATTTTATATTTAATAAACTATATACAGTGCAAGTCTTTATCTTCAACAGAATGGAGGCATACTGGTAAATGTGAACATTTCTGAAAATTCTACAGTCATAAACTTCTCAGATTACCATGAGGGAGCTGCTCCAGCTCTTATCATTAACCAGACTCCATGGGACACCCTTAAATATAAACAGAGGTATGTAAAAGTAAGAATTCTGCCATCTGTTTTTTTCCAACTTTTATCCGGTTTTTACTGTTGAAGGCAAGGAACCTAAATTCATGCACTTTTCTTGAATGCAGTATAATGAAGATAAGAAAAAGATATTTTACAATGATGTCCCAATGCTTCATATTAAACTTGGCTTATGCCATGAGTTTCAGTGGCGTACTTACCTGCTTATTTTTATTGCAGTGGGTTACAGGAGGAGATGGAGTTAAAACCAAAGGAGGTGCGACTGTTTGCCTGGGCAGATCCCACTGGAATAAGAAAACTAACTTGGACGTATGCACAAAATGTTGGTGAACATGATCTACTTAAGGTACATTTAAAAAAAAAAGATTGGGGGAGGGAAGGTGTGACAAACTAGAATCATGAGTTCACTGAGAAACTGGAGATGAGGCCTTGACTTCGGATATGGTCATTTAAAATGCAAGACCTTTTGTTAGGTCATGGCTTTTGTTTCTGTACATAGGTAACCTTTTGTGTAGTTGCTGTTTCTACTTGAGAGTATGTTGAAGAACCTTGTAAGCTCTCGTGTGTAGGGCAAAACTCAGATCTCCCAATTTTCTTTATCTGAAACAAACATTAATCAGACTAATGAGCAGGCTGTGTATAAATGAGGAATAAGAGGAGCAGAGTGTTACTGCTGCCAGGACTACAAATCTGTATTTGCTGATACACCTCTAAAGAGAGGAGGCAATGAAAGAGGAAGTGGTGCAGCAAGTGAAGAAGGTCTCTTACACCAGTATCAAAAGTGTACACTCTAATTATTCCTGTTTGAACTGCAGCAGGTGAAAGCAGCACTTCCTGCAGTTATTTTCCAGAAAATAATATGTATTTTTTCTGGGTTGGGGAAAATCACAACCCTGACGTCCTTCCCTTCACTAAGAGGAAACATTTCCATTGAGTAGAGTACTGCATTGCAGGAGTTGCTCACTCTGAGCCACTTCGGTGTTCAGCAGCATGTACATCATGCAGGTAGAAGAGAAAAATGATTTATGATAGAGGGTAGAAAGACAATGCTGAGACAGAAAACGGGAAGAAAGGGGAGCAAAACCAAGGTGAAGACATAAACCTAGGAAAAGATCAAGCAAATCCAGCCTGCTAGAAACAGCACTTCATATAAAAAAAAAAAAAAAAGTTGGACGATTTTGCATGGGCAAATGATTAGATCACATAGTCTAGGACAGGAAAATAGAAAATAACCGGTAATTGACAGGCAGAGGAATAAAGGAGCATTTTTATTACAAGGTGGAATTTAGTTTTCTTTGCTCAGTTTTAGTAATGGTGGTTGGTTGGTTTGTTTTTTAAATTGAGGTACCTTACAATGTAAACATCGTTTCATACTGGAAAATTGCTACTTTCTTGTAGCTTCTGACTATTGAAACCTGTTTTAATGTATGTTAAGACATATTGCACCGTATGGTTAGCATTACGTTAATTATTGTACATTACATGAGTATTACATTAATACTCACTTCTGAAGTTACATTTCAAAAGCCAAAATAAGTGTCTCAGTTCTCCTTCATTCACAGTTGTGTTAACCCTGAAAGAATTCTAACGCATTAAGGGGATGGTATAACATTTAAACACTATGTTTGTCCATTTAATATTGTGATTAGTATACTAAGGTACTGTATAATAGAGGATTAATTTTTCTTAACTCTGTCATTGTACTGCTAAGGTCTTCAATTCTTGAGATTACCCTTAGCTTCTTTTAAAAAATGTGGATATCTTATTTAACATCTTAATGATCCACAAGACCCTAAATACTAAAAAAAAGTATGGGTTGTATAGGCAGCCCCTGGTAACAGAAGAGACCATCTCATTAATATCCTAAAACAGATTTAAGGCAATAATAAGATAGCTCAGAAATTCTAATTGTTCTGCTTAATTGGGGCCGTTGCTTGCTACTTGCCTTGTGTTTTTATGCAACCAATTAAAGTACCTTTCTTTTTTCCAACTCAGGATGAATGTGGTCAATTTCCTTATAATTCAAATACTCAGATACACTGGGTGTCCTTTCTGGATGGACGCCAGAGAGTACTGCTTTTTACAGATGACGTTGCATTAGTTTCTAAAGCACGGCAAGCAGAGGAGATGGAGCAACCTGATCAAGAAATAAACTTGTCACTTCATAGTCTTGGACTTTCTCTGGTCAACAATGAGAATAAACAAGAAATCTCTTACATAGGGATTACTAGGTACTGCAGATGGAAAGCAAGTTTGCCTTTCAATGGACCATGGAGTAGTTTAGGCATATACTTTAATACACTTGAAAACTGTCATTTTGAAGTGGATTATGCTTCTAAAATAGGACTTTTTTTAGCATTATATGCTGAATTCATAAAATTACATTTTGTCTGCTGTTGTAGAGCTATCAAGGGAATATACATTTTAAATGCCTGTCTTGTCATAGTTCCCTAATTAATTGGACATTTATTTCTGGACTTCAAGTCCTATTATATCATTTGAGTACAGTGGAGTTATTGTGTGACTAGTTGAAGTACTGTGCCTTGTGATACAACACAAGGTACATTTTGAGTTGATTTGTCACTCTGCATTTTAGTAACTGTTGCTTTTGCAATAGCAAATTAAATTTGAAAACACTCATGTGCATGATAACAATCAGTTTTTCTTCAATTTCCTTTTCATAATTCAGAAAGAACTTTATTATTAACTTGATTCTTTATACTAAATCATATCCTTTTTCATCAAAAAATTGCAAAGATCGATGCATCGAAATATCCACAAAAGGACACCAGTAATTTGGGTCATGTCTTTACTTTGTTGTGATAGTAATTGTGGAAATCGGTATTCAAGAAAAATAAATTTCATTTCTAAATTTCATTTCCACTTTCATCAGTCATTGACTTGGCAGGCATAAAGAACCATAATTTTGACAAATGAATGGAAATCAGCATCAGAAATATGGGGATGAGGCTTTGTGTGTTTCATAAACATTAGAAAATTTGGTATACTCTACTTCAATGCATTTTTAGTACTTTTGAATAATTACATTAATGTACTTTCTTATAGTTCTGGTGTTGTCTGGGAATTGAAACCAAAGCAGAGATGGAAGCCATTTAATCAAAAGCAGATAAACCTGTTGGAAAAAGCCTATCAAAAATACCTTTCCACAAATGCCATGGAGGATCTGGGCTGGGTTAAAATAGATAACAACTTTGAGGTATACTTGTGGCTGTTCGGTGTTTAATCAATAATTTTCATAGAAAAATTTGTATAATAGTTTTCACCATATTACTTCCAGTAATGTATTTAGACAACATGTAAAAGTCTTCATTTGGGAAGTGCCTTAACAGTGTATGCAATTGTACATTTAAGTATGTTACAGATTGTCTCCAATGTTACAGATTGTCTCCAATCAGATATTTGTCAGATAGCTTTAATAAACATTGTTGATGATGGTAACCATGTTAGTCTGTATCAGCAAAAACAACAAGGAGCCACAAGGACTCCTCGGTGTTACTGTTGATGATATTTGTCTGACAGACACTGTATTTCAACTATGCAGTAGTTGTATGTCGTCTAGGATGCATCCAGTAAGACTAAAACGTTTCAGAACTTGCAGGATATTTCATTATGAAACCTTGTTTAAATTGGTCTAAAGTTTCTTCCATGCAGAAGTTATACTTGATGTATATTCTTTATGAAGCACCGAAACACATCTCATCCCTTTTATGGCACAGGAATTGGAAACTTTATAAGCACACTGGACTTTATGATAATTCACTGTTTCACTTACCTTGGGCTTTTGGAATTCAAGACCATAATTGGTTGATAAACTCAGGATATCTAATTTAAAAAATGTATGCCACTACACCTTTTTACTAATAGAAATTCTCCTTTGGCTGTAGCAGTATTAGGGATCAGATGGCAGCCACTAAAAAGATAAGTAAAAAGCAACAAAGATGAGTAAAAAGCAACCCACAAAAGTTTATTCTCCAATACATCTGTTAATCTATAAGGTGCCACAGTACCCACTTCATCAGACACAGTGTCTGACGAAGTGGGTATTCACCCATGAAAGCTTATGCTCCAATACATCTGTTAGTCTATAAGGTGCCACAGGACTCTGTCGCATTTTACAGTTCCACACTAACATGGCTACCCCTCTGATACTTAAAAAGATAAGATCAGTCACACTTCCATTCAATTCAGCATTGTATATGTGCTGAAATAGCATTGCAGTCAACTGGACTTAAATAGGTGCCTAAAGCCAAACATCTGCTTAAGTGCTTTACTAAATAGGTGTGCACTGCTAAATTGTGGTCATTGGATTCCATCTATTTTAGGACAGTGATGAATGTAAATGTTGACTAGTACATTATCGCCTCTTATTTAAAAATGGGAGCTGTTTCATTTTGTGGAATCTTCATCCTCAAAGAGATTCACAGATAAAAATTGAGGACATAGCATTATAGCTGTTAATGCATAGTGGTCTGAGGATAAAAATAGAATTACGCATTTTTACGTTGTTGATTCAGAAAAAAAATATGCAGCTTTTCAGGTGTTTATAACATTTCTCACTTGTGATTTAGATGTTTCTAAAGAGCCAGTCATTTGTAGAACACTTACATTCCAAGCATATTGGAATTGTTGAAAAAATCTCTTAAAGTACTTAATAAGGCTAAATAAAATAGAGACAAAACTTTTATGATATACAGTATTATAAACAATCTGACCTTTTCTTCTATTTTGTATCCAAAAAGGTAATATTTTATACTACCATAAATTATATAGACCTTAAGTTTTTGAGTAGCTTTGAATATGATTGTGTTTGAACTAAATGATACATAGGGCACACAATTTTTTGTGATTCAGCATTTTTTGAGTTAAAATAATGGAGTGATGGAGGGTTTTTATTAAACTGATTATTTTTTCAGAATATTATCCAAGTTACATATTTTTTGTGGTATAAAAATTCCGTGCTGGAAAAAATATATTCATTTGCATGCATATATCTTTAATTCTCAGAGGGGTAGCCGTGTTATTCTGTATCCACAAAAACAACAAGGAGTCCAGTGGCACCTTAAAGACTAACAAATTTATAGGGGCATAAGCTTTCGTTGGTAAAAAAAACAACAACCCACTTCTTCAGATGCATGGAGTGAAAATTACAGATGCAGGCATCATTATACCTGCATAACAGACATTGTAACGGGTTGGATCACAAAAACCCCTTTGAGAACTGCCACCTGATGTGCCTAGACTACTTCTGACCCTGTTTTCCCTGCCAGCTTGGGACTTCAGTGCCTTGCCTGGTTTGAGCCAGACACACTTGCCTGCTACAAACACAGACCCAGGTCTGAACCACATCCCCCAAAGGCTGCAGGCTTACCTGAAAACAGCTTAAGAAGCGTTCCTGTCTCCAACACTCAGGTACCCAACTCCCAATGGGGTCCAAACCCCAAATAAATCCGTTTTACCCAGTATAAAGCTTATACAGGGTAAACTCATAAATTGTTCGCCCTCTATAACACTGATAGAGATGCACAGCTGTCTGCCCCGCCCACCCCAGGTATTAATACATACTCTGGGTTAATTAATACAGTTATTCCTCACTTAACGTTGTAGTTATGTTCCTGAAAAATGCATGTCATCAGATGCTCCTGGTGTGGTGCTCTGTTCTAGTCAATGTTTATATCAATCAGCTGCGTGCGTGTGTTCCTTCTGTGTGCTGCCCCAGCTCTGCACAGATCGCTGACCCAGCAGACCCTGAGAGAACCCCCAATGACCACAGACTCTAGTAAGGTACGAAGGCACCCAGGCCAGGTTTATTGTCGAAGAGAAACACAGTCTCCAGCTCCCTGGCATGGGAGTCCAAGGTACGGCTAGAGTGCTGCTAGCTAATACATATATGCTCCCTGACAATCGACTCAGCTCAGTCAGTGGCAGGACTCTCCACTGCTCCCTAGGCCGGACAAAGACATCCATTCAGGGGTGCATTCTTATACAGAGGTACAAACAAGTTACACATCATTCCTGACGTATTGAGGTGCAACCCCTTTACGTAGCAAGATACAACCCCTTTACGTAGTAAAGTGCTGCCTCTCACCTTGTACATGTTGGTTTGAACAAACCAACTCTATCCATCATATTACCCTTTTGGCCCTGTCATTGGGATGGGTCAGCTTGTTCCTTGTTATCTGTGTGGAGTGTACAAGTATGCAAATGTTCTGATATCTGGTGTCCAGTACCTTTTAGGTATGTCTTTTTTTGCAGCATCAGCTCTTTCCCTGCCAGCTTCTGTGAGCAGGGCCTGCCTCTGGCTCACAGCTTAACTTTGCTTTATGTTAGCAAAGTCTTGACCATTACTTTAGTTCAGGCCTTAGGCCTCATACTGGGCCTCTGATAAGGGTTTATGTTTCAGGGCCTCATCTTACTACAATGTGATTTTAAGTGAAACAATGTTAAGTGAATCCAATTTCCCCATAAGAATGAATGTAAAGGGCGGGGTTAGATTCCAGGAAAAAAATTTTTTGCCGTACAGTACAGTACTGTAGTTGGGAGGTGCCCCCGCCTTACCCACCCAGGCACAGCCCACTGGCACTGGAGATAATGAGGCAGGCAAGGAGGCTGAAGGGTGGTGGAGGCTAGGAGAAGCATGTTGACCAGCGGCAGCTTCCCCTCTTCTGCAAGCACCAGGGGCGGGGGCCTCAACCCTTGGCCTGCCCACGCCACCCCTTCCCCCAAACCCCTACTCTTAACCCACCTCTTCTTCCCCCCACCCCACCCCTTTACTCCACATGCCGTGTCCTCGCTCCTCCCCCCCGCCTCCTCCCACGGCAATCAGCTGGCTTGCAGCATTCAGGAGGGAGCAGGGTGGAGCAAGGACATGGCACACAGGCTCCCCCTCACCCCCCTGCCTCCTGAACACTGCAAGCCAGCTGATTGCCACGGGCAGGAGGCAGGGGAGGGAAGGGGGAGGTGTGCCGCATCCTCGCTCCTCCCTCTTCCTCCTGCCTGCGGCAATTAGCTGGCTTGTGGTGTTCAGGAGGGAGAGGGGAGGAGCGAGGACTCAGTGTGCAGGCTCCCCCCCTCTCCCATGCCTGCGGCAATCAGCTGGTTTGCGGTGTTCAGGAGGCGGGGGAGGGAAAGGGAGCCTGCGCACCAAGTCCTCGCTCCTCCCCTCTCCCTCCTGAACACCACAAGCCAGCTGATTGCCACGGGCAGGAGGCAGGAGCAGGAGGGGGAAGGCGCTGATCTGCGGGGTCTGCCGGCAGGCGGGCGGCACTGTTGGTGGGGAGTGTAGGGGGGCTGAGGGTGGGGGGGCTGCCAGCTGTGGACAAAGCAGGCAGCCAAATGACATTATAGCCAAGCATTGCACAACTTTAAATGGAGTATGTTCTGTAATTGAGCAGGGACGTAAGATTGAAACAACGTTAAGCGAGAGGACGTTAAGTGGGGAGTTACTGTAAATAAAAAGTGATTTTATTAAATACAAAAAGTAGGATTTCAGTGGTTCCAAATAACAGACAGAACAAAGTGAATTACCAAGCAAAATAAAATAAAACACGCAAGTCTAAGCCTAATACAGTAAGAAAGTGATTACAGATGAAATCTCACCCTCAGAGATGTTCCAGTAAGCTTTTTACAGACTAGTCTCCTTCTAGTCTGGGTCCAGCAATCACTCACACCCCTGTCCTTTGTTCCAGTTTCTTTCAGGTATCCTTTGCGGGTGGAGAGGCTACCTCTTGAGCCAGCTGAAGACAAAATGGAGGGGTCTCCCAGGGCTTAATATAGCTTCTCTCTTGTGGGTGGAAACCCCTCCCTCCCCCTGTGTAGAATCCCCTCTACAAGATGGAGATTTGGAGTCACCTGGGCAAGTCACATGTCCATGTATGACTTGGTTCTCTACAGGAATGTTCCCAGGAAAGCTCAGATGTGGATTGGCATCTATCAAAATCCTATTGTCAGCTTCAGTGTTTCTTGATTGAGCACTTACTGAGAATAGTCTTTTTCTCAAGAAGCTGACCAAATGCTTCACTGAGGCTACTTAAAATCAAATAAGTACACAGCCAATATTCATAACTTCAAACACAAAAATGATACATGCATACAAATAGGATGAATATATTCAGTAGATCATAACCTTTGCAGAGATATGTTACATGGCATATGTAGCTTTAAAACATATTCCAGTTATATCATATTTACATTCATAAGCATATTTCTATAAAGCATTATACCACAACCTCACAGGTATAATAATGCCTGCATCTGTAATTTTCACTCCATGCATCTGAAGAAGTGGGTTTTTTACCCACGAAAGCTTATGCCCAAATAAATGTTAGTCTTTAAGGTGCCACCGGACTCCTAGTTATCTTTAATTCTGTTGACTAAAAATGTTAATGATACCTTAAATTGGGATAAGATTGCTCCTAACTTCTCCATTCAACAAACTAAAGATATGCAGCAAATGTAACAAAGTAGCATCTGGTTTTCTTTCCTTCTTAATAAGAAAAAGAAAAATTTAGTATTGGCTTGTGTACGTCCAGTTCAATAACCATTCTATTATGCAACAGTGAGAAAGTTCTGGAAATTCAATTTTTTTAATATTGGTGTACTTTCTTTTAATTGATGAATGCCCATTTATGTCTAGTCAAGGACATTTTAATGAAATCTAAAAGTAATAATATTAGCCAAATGGAGCTAAAATGTATTATGTGTTTCTAGGTGAATTTTTGTAAGATGCCAATGAAAATGCGCCTCCCAATCAAATGCAGTATTCGACGAAACTTCCTATCGGGCATTCATATTGAGTTCAAACAGTCTCCTCACCAAAGAAGCTTACGGGCACAGTTGAATTGGCTTCAGGTATCATTTTTATTATTCGCTATAGGCTGAACAGGCATTGCTAGTAAGCGTTGAGATCAATTCCACAGCAGGTGAGATCATCTGAAGCTGATAGTCCTCTTGTGGTAAAATAAAAAGGGGCCACAAGCTATTTGTGGTGAGTAATCCTTTGATCTGGACCTCACGGTTAGCTTTGCTTCATCAGGGTATAGCTTAGATGACCTTAAAGACATGCTACAAGACTTTTTGTCTCAGAATTTCACAGGTGGTGCTGGTAAGGAATCTATAGGGCAGAATAAAGAAGAGTGGTAGACGTTGTAATTGAGGTCATGGTGGAAATCTTGTGGCAGAGAAAAGCATTATAAACATTTTCAGCATTTAAGTTCAGTATTTTGCATTTAGTTATGAGATATCCCTTACTCTCTGTGCTGTACCTAGAGGTTCAGAGTCCAATCTTACAAGAATTACCTGGCATGGTGTTTACTACTGTGAGCAGTCAGAATAGAAATTGCTATTCTTGGTATTAATAGTTGGGAAGGTTTGATTCTTCAGTATATTGGAAGTCTGAAGCAATACTTGTACAATTTCCATTGTAAAACTTGAGCTTCTAGGCCTCCTCTTCGCCACTCCCTGTAATTGCATACCCATTCATGCACTGCCATGAGTTCAGCACCAAAGGTAAATCTTTTGAAGTGGTGTTAAAGTGGAAATAAAGCTGTTACATTTGACCTTGTAGATTCTGATTACATACAAGCTTAGCAGATTCTAAGGTTCTTCAATCAAAAGAAGAAAGGGAGAAAGTGTTCTCTGAGGGGTAGATAATACTTTCTTAAAGAATGAGAAATAGGAGTTTGTGGAGGAAGAAAACTTGTGGTATTCCGATATTAATACTTCTGCAAAGAACCTCTCTTTAAATAACCAGCTTTTGTTCCTCATAACTGGATGCTTTTTTCCAAATCCTGGGACTGCAACTGTTACTTGACTCAAGGCCACAACTGAAAGTGTTTCTATATTCCATTTCTTTTTATTTGCCTAATTATATAAAAACCTTACATGCCTAAAAAGTTCAGTCCATTTGAGAAATTTTAAGAAATTAAACAGTCTTTATCTGTCTACCAAGCTCTATTAGCTTCTTATTATGTCAGTCACTTCAGTCATTTATAGCTTAGTGTTCGCATCAGCACTTTGCACTTGGAGAATTAATACAATATGGTACCAAGTATTCACTGTATGCCACATTTAGTTGGAATCTCAAATCATAACATAAGGCTTATGTATGGAATGGGACACGTGACTAGGCTGTTGAAAGTGGAGTTTACAGAGATCCTCTTATTTGATTTGAGCCAAATCCTGTAAAACTTTTTTTTTTTTTTAATTCCTTTCAAATAAAGGGGAGTTGATTTTAGTGGGAGCCTGGCTTGTAAGACTGCAAGATATGGCCCCTCACTATTTAAAATATAAAACAGCAACAAACGGTCAGAGTGTTTTTAATAGTACGCTGTGCTGAAATTTGAAAGCTTATTTGCACACTTCCAATCATAACTGTTGTTCTGATGGTTCTAATTGTTCTTGATAAACAGGTGCTGGCAAGGCTTCAGATATCAGGCTATAAACACAAAATAAGATTGCAAATGACAACTTTTACTCCAAAACATCGTTATATACCTAAGCTGCTTAAGCCACCTGAAGCCAAGGAATCCTTTATAAATCTTACTCTCACTAAAATACTGCTCATCTGATATGACTTTTTCAGGTTGATAACCAGTTACCCGGTCCAATGTTCCCAGTTGTGTTTCACCCTGTAGCCCCTCCCAAGTCAATAGCTTTGGATTCAGGTAAGTAAATGCAAGAGTAATCTAAAATTAGTTCACCGTGACATTAAATATTTTGATTTAACTGCAAAATGGAATCCATTATAAAACTAACTAATTTGTACATTTTTTATTAGAGCCAAAACCATTCATAGATATCAGCATCATCACTAGATTCAATGAGTACAGTAAAGTACTGCAGTTCAAGTAAGTAAAAGCACATATTATACCTTGCTTTAGAAATGTTAATACCATGGAGCTAATACTTTGAGCCTGTACCATTGTATGCTAAGATGCAATTAACTTACCAAGTCTTCCAACACAAGTACTAAAACAAGTCTTAGCATAAGCCAGTTTGATTAGGTACTTAAACACATTCAGAGAACATTTGTGTTGTAAATGCAGTCCCTCCCACCCCCTAGAAGCTGACAAATCATGGTGACCACCCAGGTAAATGGGCAGTTTACATGGGATTTCTACCGTGGTCAGAATGAGGGTTTAAGGGTCTGAAGCCGCTTATCCCATGACCTTTACTACTTTCTCAGAATGTATTTCATGAAGCAATTGTATTGTAATGTATGAAATACCAGTTAGTTATTAGGATAAACCTTAAATAGATGAGATTATTAATGTATTGTGCCTTTTCTGTGTTGAATTGCAGCCTATTATTAGTAGCTGATCTCTTCAGATGTCTTTCTATTAGGCCCCGCCAACTATAAACTGATGCTTTTAATACTCTAACCAGAGCATTAAAATATTATGAGCTTGAACACTTAATACCCAGCATGTGGTTGTTAATTTAAATCTGTATCCATAAGATGATCTGTGTGGAAAAAGTTGGTCACCATATTTTTCCTTTTATTTTTTCTTAGATATTTCATGGTTCTTATCCAGGAGATGGCATTGAAATTGGATCAGGGGTTTCTAGGAGCACTTATTGGGCTTTTCACCCCATCTACTGATCCAGAAGCTGAAAGGCAAAGGGTAATGTGTGTTTAGGAAAAAAGTATTTATTTTGCTAAAACAGGTTTGATTTATTACCATGTGAATTAGATATTTTGAAAATCAAATTTAAAACAAATGGAAAGCATCTTCCAAACTGTAAAATGACTGCCAGTTGAATGCTCAGTCAGTTGGGAAAAAATATATATTCTCAAATTAAAGTATATAATTGGGTCCTCTATTAGTTTGTGCAGGTTCCTAGTCAGTGATTGGGTAACTACTATTTGTAAGAAATGTTAAAACACTTGTTTGCACAATCCATATTCAACTTGTGGATCTCATGGCTACAAGGTGTTGGGGGCCAAGATTGCAGTAGAATACATAAAATTATTTTCTAGAGCTAATGAAAAAATGCACAGTTAACTTACATATAGAGTATCTTTAATTGAACCTGTTAATAGTTCCTATTTTAATTGACTAAGGTAATAAGGTAATAAACCAATCTCCTAGAACTGGAAGGGACCTCAAAAGATCATCGAGTCCAGCCCCCTGCCTTCACTAGCAGGACCAATTTTTGCCCCAGATCCCTAAGTGGCCTGCCTCCAAGGATTGAACTCACAGCCCTGGGTTTAGCAGGCCAATGCTCAAACCACTGAGCTGAACGTAAGAATGGCCATACTGGGTCAGACCAAAGGTCCATGTAGCCCAGTATCCTGTCTTCCGACAGTGGCCAATGCCAGGTGCCCCAGAGAGAATGAACAGAATAGATAATCAAGTGATCCATCCCTTGTCACCCATTCCCAGCTTGTAGCAAACAGGCTGGGGACACCATACATGCCCATCTTGGCTCATAACTATTGATGGACCTATCCTCCATGAATTAATCTAGTTCTTTTTTTAAACCCTGTTTTTGTTTTGGCCTTCACAACATCCTTTGGCAAGGAGTTCCACAGGTTGACTGTGTTGTGTTAAGAAATACTTCCGTTTGTTTATTTTAAACCTGCTGCCTTTTAATTTCATTTGGTGACCCCTAGTTCTCATGCTATGAGTAAATAACACTTCTTTATTTACTTTCTCCACACAGTCATGATTTTATAGACCACTGTCATTTCCCCCCTTAGTCGTCTCCTTTCCAAGCTGAAAAGTCCCAATCTTATTAATCTCTCTTCATATGGAAGCTGTTCCATACCCCCTAATAATTTTTGTTGCCCTTTTCTGAACCTTTTCCAAGTCCACTATATCGCTTTTGAGATGGGGCAACCACATCTGCACACAGTATTCAAGATGTAGGTGTACCATGGATTTATATAGAGGCAATATGTTATTTTCTGTCTTATCTATCCTTTTCTTAATGATTCCCAACATTCTGTTAGCTTTTTTGACTGCCGCTGGACATTGAATGGATGTTTTCAGAGAACTATCCACAATGACACCAAGATCTCTCTCTTGAGTGGTAACCACTAATTTAGGCCCCATCATTTTGCTGTAAAGCATGCATACTAATTCCATTTCTTCCTAAGGGAGCAGCAGGTGCTAGTTGTGCAGTGTAAGACAGGAGCATTTTTTTAATCATCTATACACCTTCAGAAATAAAAAGATCCCCCATAATTTCTGTGTGAGAGTAGTTCCTACAAACTTTTTTCTTGAAACGTTCAAACCCATAAAGTTTCTTATTTCCTAGTGGAACTGAAGGCCCTCTCTAATTGAGGGGGAAAAAGCTTTAGGTGAACAAAGACTTCATAGAAATCATAAGTATTTATAATTTGTAGTACTCAGCACTCCATCTCAATGAATAAAGTAATAAAAAACTAAAGAATGACAGAAAAATCTTGAGTGAGATGGAATAAATGTGAGAAGTTGCATTTGTCATCAAACCAAGAAACTTTACCCATCAAAAGAAAAACAGGTGTAATAGGTCATCTAGAAAGTATTAGTTTGCCCTCCTTTGAATAAGGAAGGAATGAGCATAGTTATCACAATTTAGTATATGATGGATAATTAATGTACTGTATTTGTGTACTTGGAGGACATCTCTGCTACAGCTATCTAAGCAATTGTGTAATTATTTTATTTTTACCTTTCTTTGATCCCATAGCTTTTTTTCCCCCCCTATTTTGAATTCAGGTTGACATTGAGGAAACCAGAGTTTTGATTTAAAATGTTCTTTTTTACAAACAGACAAAGTTAATTCAGCAAGATATAGATGCTCTTAATGCTGAATTGATGGAATCTTCCTTAACTGATATGTCAACCCTCAGTTTCTTTGAGCACTTCCATATTTCTCCAATTAAGGTATGTTGTAGAGGAAAATACTTCAGAGAAGCAAAAACCTTAAATAGTATCTCCTAATTTCTTTATCATGTTTAACTAGCCATTCACATTGATCAGATTAAATAACTATTTTCTCGCCTTTCATTTACAGTAATATGGCCTTGCAGGAATCTGTGACTTGTCAGATTTTCAATACTTGGTGGAAATGTTTCTCAGTTGATTTAGGAATCATCAACAAATATTTGTTTTATGTTCCTTCTGCATTTAATAACAACTGTCTAAATAGAATGCTATAATGGATGTCATATGGATGTCAAAACTAGGAAGAATATAAAAACACTAACGTATATGATGGTGAAAATGTTCACCTTTTTAATGGATGTGAACAATCTGAATAAAAAACATTAATCTTTTGTTATACTTAATGTCCTCTCTTCCATTTCTTTTAAAATAAATTAAATATATATGGAGATATACCTATCTCATGGAACTGGAAGGGACCCTGAAAGGTCATAGAGTCCAGCTAGAGTCCAGCCCCCTGCCTTCACTAGCAGCACCACGTACTGCTTTTTGTTTACCTTTTTATTCCAGTCACAGTAGGGGAAGAAAGCTCACTGATGGTTGTAGTCTAGTTCTGCATCAACCTGTAGTATTTTTCCTCTGCAGTAATGAGTTAATTGCTTAGAACAGTGTTTCCCAAACTTGGTACGCCACTTGTGTAGGGAAAGCCCCTGGCGGGACCAGCCGGTTTGTTTACCTGCTCCGTCCGCAAGTTCAGCCAATCGCAGCTCCCAGTGGCTGCGGTTCGCTGCTCCAGGCCAATGGGAGCTGCTGGAAGCGGCGCGGGCCAAGGGATGTACTGGAAATGGAAGCTGTTCACTTTTTGGACCTCAGAAAAAGGTGTCCAGTCTGAGTGTGCCTCGTTGCAGCTCATTCTGGAATACCTTCTGCATCTTAAGCTCCAGGGTTTGTCCCTTTATCAATCAAGATCCACCTGGCAGCCATCTTGGCATTCTATCCACTGCTCAAGGGCAGGTCGGTCTTCGGCCAGGACATGACTGCTAGATTCCTCAAGGGCCTTTAGCACCTCTACCCAAACGTCAGGGACCCTGTTCCTCCATGGGACTTGAACTTGGTGCTGTAATGGCTCACCGGGTCCCCTTTCAAGCCTTTGGCTTCCTGTTCTCTCCTCCTCGTGTCCTGGAAGATTGCGTTCTTGGTCACGGTGACTTTGGCCTGCCGAGTCTTGGAGATTCGGGCGCTCACTTTGGAGCCGCCTCATATAGTTTTCTACAAGGACAAGGTACAGCGGAGACCACACCTGGCTTTTCTTCCCAAGTTGGTGTCTCAATTTCATTTAAGCCAGAACATTTACTTAAGTCTACACAATTGTTCGTCACACCCGGTAATTGCCCAAACAATTTCTTCTTGGATCCTGCCTGCATTTGCTTCTGCTACAATCAAGCAAAGGTGTTGCCCCTAGCAGTTGTCACTGCCCACTTGACCCGAGCACAGGCCACTTTGGCAGCCCAGTTACCTATGCAGGGCATCTGCATGGTGGCTACCTGGTTGTCCGTCTATACGTTTATGTTCCACTATGCACTGACCCAGCAGGCCCGGGATGATGCTTGCTTTGGAAGGGCAGTACTGCAAGCCATTAAACTATGAACTCTGAGCCTACCTCCATAGATACTGCTTGAGAATACTAGAATGGAATCGACATGAGCAAGCACTTGAAGAAGAAAAAACGGTCATCTTTCATAACTGTTGTTCTTCGAGATGTGGTGTTCATGTCCATTCCATTACTCACCCTCCTATCTCTGTCGGAGCTGTCGGCAAGAAGGAACTGAGAGAGCATAAGGTTGGTGCTGCCTAATATACTGACGCTCAGGGGGTGCCACAGACAACCCTATGGATACCGCTAAGGCAAAAGTCTCTGACAACTGTGCATGTGGGCGCACACACCCCTAGAATGGAATGGACATGAGCAACACATCTTGAAGAACAACAGTTATGAAAGGTAACCATTGTTTGCCTGAAGAGACTCAGAACTGAGATCGTGTATTGCCAACACTGCGAAATGTGTAGTTCCAGAGAAGAATGTTGGAAAAAAGATGTGGGTTTTTTGCTAACTAAATTCAGGATAGTTAAAATACAAGCCTTTTTTTGCCAATACTAATTTCCATCAGGACCCAAATGAGTCACTTATATTCCACATTCTTTTCTGTCAGTGAACATGATTGATATCATCATGACTTATGAATAAACTTTGGTGTTATTCTCATGATTTTTATGAACAGAGGATTTTGTTTGTGTTTTACTGTGCTCTGTGCACATGGTAGAGCCCTGCAAATCTGCGGATATCCACAGATATCTGCAAACCATGTTCGCAGCTTGCAGATGGATTCGGATCCAAATTTTGTATCCATGCATGGCTCTACACATGGGTGAATAAAAGAGCTATTAAGGGAACTTGATCACTATTTTTTAAGAGCATTGCAAGTGTTGCTGTTAAAGTAGTGCAATTTTTAAAAACCAAGTGAAGTATAAATAATTTACAGACATGATTGTTGGATTTCATACATACCTGTTGATTTCACTCTACAAATATTTTTGTCTTGTAGTTGCATTTGAGTCTGTCTTTGGGTTCAGGTGGAGAAGAATCAGATAAGGACAAAAAAGAAATGATCGCTATTCATTCGGTCAACTTGCTATTGAAAAGTATTGGGGCTACTCTGACTGATGTGGATGATCTTATATTTAAGTAAGCTGATGGTTCTGGCTAATAGATTTTGACTGTTAAATTTGTAAATACAGTTAGTGAATTGTTGCAGGTATTTGAGTTCTTCAGCAGCAGTCAGTAAATGATTGGTCTGATTTAAATTGCCTTGTAATCAAGTAAGGTGACATGCATGTAAAGTGTGTGTGTTATTTTTAAAAGCGGACTTGAACTCCTCAGGGGGAAGGAGATGAATGGGAAAGGAAGGATATCTAACTGTTCTAAACCCTGGCACTGCATCTCTTGGTATCCTTTGCTCCCTACAAATGTATAAAGTAGTGCTCTAGCTGCATTACTGAATAATGCACAATAGAAGGTATAGGTTAGTTAAATAACTTTGTAAATTTAAATAATCTCTAGTTACTAAGTCCATAAAAGATTTTTTCCAGCTATTAAATGTTGCTATTTGTCTTTCAGACTTGCTTTCTTTGAAATTAAGTATCAGTTTTACAGGAGAGATGAGCTAATAAGGAGAGTTATTACTCATTATAGTGAACAAGTAAGTTCATTCAGTGAATTCTACTTTTTATATATATATATATATATATATTTAGGATAAATATACCTGCCTGGAATGTGAAGCTTTTGTGAAATAGTTTATTTGGGTATAAACTATTAGTTTTAAAAATCCACTGTTCATAGTCATTTTTTGTAGCAAAGCATCTAAACCTGAATTACCTCTACTTCAAATGGATTTCAGTTTCAACAGTTCCTGCTTTTACTTTTGCCCACCTATGTCAATACAGTACTAGACTCATCATCCACCATGCCATTCTAATGGAGCTACTTGTACATGTGCTGCATCTTTTGTCATAGCCAGACCCTTTCACAATCACTCAAGCAGAGCATATTTACTCCTGTGTCTATGTAGTGCTTTTATCCTAGTCTATAGCATTATGCAGTACTTCTGCAAAGCCACTGTTTTAATACCATCTTACTTGTGCTAGAAAGATTTAAAAAGCTGTGTTGTATAGATTTTAATTCTAACTTGGGTAGTGTTAAACAAGAGCTGATATGTATTTTGTGCACTTTTGTTCTTCTTTTAGTTCTTGAAGCAGATGTATGTTCTCGTACTGGGTTTAGATGTCCTGGGAAATCCATTTGGCTTAATCAGAGGTTTGTCTGAGGGTGTTGAAGCTTTCTTCTATGAGCCTTTCCAGGTATGATTTCTTCTTTTAGGTCACTGTATTAGTCAGTTAGCTATAGGTTGCTAAAAATATTTTTGAACCTGATGAAGAATTGGGAAATTGTGACACTTGCTACTCGAAGAAATGTCTTGTTAAAGGGTATGTCTGTACCACAATAGAAGATGCGTGGGATGGCTGCAGTTGACCCGGGTTAGCTGACTGTGCCTTGCTGGGCTTGGGGGCTATGAAATTGTAGTATATATGTTTGGGCTTGGGCTGGGACTCCAAGGGGGGCGGGTCTCAGAGCTTGGGCTCTAGCCCAAATTCAGACGTCTACACTGCTATTTTTAGCCCTGAAGCCCGAGCCCCGTGAGCCCCATCAGCTGACCTGGGCTCTGAGACTCAGTGCTATGGGTTTATCACAGTGTAGACGTACCCTAAATGAACAGACATTTTCCAATGTACAGCAGTTGCATTTGATTCTTGAAGAGCTGTAGGATGAAGAGAGGGGTTTGTTTCTCTCTCTCTCTCTCTCTCTCTCTCTGTATTTTAATTTCTAGTAAATTTCATCTTTAGGGGGCTGTTCAAGGACCTGAAGAATTTGCTGAGGGCTTTGTGATTGGTGTAAAGAGTCTTCTTGGTCACACAGTAGGTATGTACTGGTTGAGAAGCATTTTCAAAACACTAATATGGGAATCATGGCAGAAGCTGTGATAGAAAATACTGGCTGAAGAGATCTCTGAGCTATTACCAATTATTTTTTCAGAACTCATGGAGGATGGGAGATATCACAGAGGACTGGAAAAGGGCAAATATAGTACCTATCTGTTTTTAAAAAAAGGAGTTAAGGGCAACCTAGGAAATTATAGACCAGTCAGCTTAACTTTGGTACATGGAAAGATAATGGCTCAAATAGTCAAGCAAATTGTTCATAATCACCTAGAAGATAAGGTGATAAGTAGCAGTCAACATGGATTTGTCAAGAACAAATCCTGTCTAACCAACCTAATACAGTAACGCCTCACCTAACGTTTTAGTTATGTTCCTGAAAAATGTGACTTTAAGTGAAACGATGTTAAGGGAATCTAATTTCCCCATAAGAATGAATGTAAATGGGGGAGTTAGGTTCCAGGGAAATTATTTTTGCCATACAGTACAGTACTGTAGTTGGGAGGTGCCCCCGCCTTATCCGATACAGGCACAGCCCACTGGCACTGGAGACAATGAGGCAGGCAAGGAGGCTGAAGGTGCTGTAGGCTAGGAGAAGCACGTTGTGCAGCAGCAGCTTCCCTTACTAAGCAAGCACCAGGGGCAGGGGGCTCATCCCTCGGCCCACCCACACCACCCCTTCCCACATGCCCCCACCCTTAACCCCACTCTTCTTCCCCTGCAGTCTTCCCCCATTACTCCACACGCCGCGTCCTTGCTCCTCCCCTGCCTCCTGCCCCTGGCAATAAACTGGCTTGCAGGGTTCTGGGGGCAGGAGGGAGGGGGGAGGAGCGAGGACATGGTGTGCAGGCTCTTCCTCCCTCCCCTGCCTCCCAAACACTGCAAGCCAGCTGATAGCTGTGGGTAGGAGGCAGGGGCAGGGAGGGGGGCGGTGCGTCCCATCCTCACTCCTCCCCCCTCCCTCCTGCCCACGGCAGTCAGCTGGCTTGCAGCGTTCTGGGGGCAGGAGGGGAGGAGCGAGGACATGGTGTGCAGGCTCTTCCTCCCTCCCCTGCCTCCTGCCCGAGGCAATCAGCTGGCTTGTGGTGTTGGGGAGACAGGTGAGGGACGGGGAGCCTGTGTGCCGAGTCCTCGCTCCTCCCCACTCCCTCCTGAATGCCACAAACCAGCTGATCACTGTGGGCAGGAGGCGGAGGAAGGAGGGGGAAGGCACTGATCCGCGGGGTCTGCCAGCAAGCAGGAGGCGCTTCAGGGGGAGGGACTGCCAGCTGTGGACAAAGCAGACAGCCAAATGACGTTATAGTTAAGCATTGCACAAGTTTAAATGGAGCATGTTCTGTAATTGAGTAGGGACATAAGATCGAAACAACGTTAAGCGAGAGGATGTTAAGTGGGGAGTTACTGTATTCTAATTTGACAGGGTAACAAGCTTGGTGGATAGGGGAGAAGCAGTAGATGTGGTATATCTTGACTTTAGTGAGGCTTTTAATACTGTCTCACATGACCTTCTCATAAACAAACCAGGGATGTATAGCCTAGATGAGCCTACTGTAAGGTGGGTGCACAACTGGTTGGAAAAATGTACTCTAGAATAGTTATCAATGTTTCATAGTCAAGCTAGAAAGATATATCAAGTGAGGTCCCGTAAGTATCTGTCCTGAGTCCGGTTCTATTGAATATCTTCATAAATGATTTGGATAATGCCAAGTTTGTGTACGATTCCAAGCTCAGAGAGGTTGAAAGTGCTTTGGAGGACAAGATTATAATTCAAAATCATCTTGACAAACTGGAGAAATAGTCTGGAATAAAAAGGATGAAATTCAATGAGGAAAATGAAAAGTACTATGATGAGGAAGGAATAATCAGCTGCACAATTACAGACTGGGAAATGACTGCCTAGGAAAGAGTACTTTACTAAAATGGATCACAAACTAAATATGAGTTAACAATGTAATACAGTTTCAAAAAGAGCAAACTTCATTCTGGGATGTATTAGCAGGACTGTTGTAAGTAAGACACAAGAAGTGATTGTTCCACTTTACTCAGCACTGATAAGGCCTCAACTGGAGTATTCTGTCCAGTTCTGGGCACCAAAATTGGGGAAAGATGAAGACAAATTGGAGAAAGTCCAGGGGGGAGCAGCAAAAATGATACAAGGTCTAGAAAACATGACCTTGATGAAAGGTTGAAAAAATTGGGCTTGTTTAGTCTGGAGAAGAGAAAACTGAGGAGGGACATAAGTTTTTGAGTACCTTCAGGAGAGAGGGTTCCCCATCAAAGCCCTCTCAGAAGAGGCAGAATGTTATTATGGGTTTGTAAAAGGTTGTTATAAAAAGGAGGGTGATAAATTCTTCTCAAACACTAAGGACAAGACATGAAGTAAAGGGACTTAAACTGCAGCAACGGAGATTTAGGCTAGACATTATGAAAAACTTCCTAACTGTAAGGGTGGTTAAGCACTGATACAAATTACCTAGGGAGGTGGTGGAATCTCTGTCATTGGAGGTTTTTTAAGAATAAGTTAGACAAACACCTGTCAGGAATCATCATCTGGATAATATTTAGTCCTGCCTTGGTGCAGTGGACTGGACTAGATGACCTATCATAGTCCCTTCCAGTCCTGCAATTCTATGATTCTGTGCTAGGTGTTGTAAAGTCTGCCACTCATTCTACAGGAGCTTTGTTCATTTGCAAATTATTAATAGCTAACACAATTAACTGAGAATTCCTAGTTTTCAGCATGATGGAGAAAAAGGCAGCTAATTTATGAAAATGTAGAATGCATTGTTAGTGCTGGGATGATAAACAAGTGATAAGTATTAGACTTCTAAGACATTTTTTGGAGACCATGAAAGTATATCCAAGATAGTAATCGTTGCTTGGGCTAATTTATTAAAGCATCTATTTTAAATACTGTATCAGTTGTTAGAAAAATTCAGGTAACAGAGGATGAACCTGACTATGTGCTAAAAATGTTTCAAGGCATGCTAGGTCTATATGAAATATTTGTCTTTTGCTGCAATAAGTTTCATACCTATACACTGGAGCCTGTTGCTTGAAAGGCAATGTGGTATTCCATGCTTTTGGTCTGATTTTACTAAATGATCATATTGTTAAGTTTGGCACCAAAAGATTTCTCTGAATTGCTTGCTGTTTAAATTGTACATTATGGTTTTTCCATTATTAAATATTAAGAAGGAACTGTGTGACTTAATCTCTCCTTGGCTGACAGGGGGTGCAGCTGGGGTGGTATCTCGGATCACTGGTTCAGTTGGAAAAGGCTTGGCTGCTATAACTATGGACAAAGAATACCAGCAAAAACGGAGAGAGGAGATGGGCCGTCAGCCGAAGGACTTTGGTGACAGTTTGGCCAAAGGAGGAAAAGGCTTCTTACGGGTATGAAATTCAAACTAAACCTACGGTGAACTGACAGTTGGGTCTGTGCTAGAAAATCATTAACTACATGTATGAAACAATTTAATGGCATCCTCCATAATTATTTTAATGAACTAATAAAAGAAGCAGAAACCAAAGAAAAATAAAGTCCATTTACATAGCATGGAGTATTGAATATTATCGTAGGGTGATTTATTTTCTGTTTCTTCTAGAATCTACCTGGGAGTATCATAAAAAGGTTTTAAATTTTAAAAAAATATCTGGAGAGGAAGCATATGTAGACAAATTGCTTCAACATTTCTGAAATGTAATGTACTTAGATTCTGAAATGTGTTCTGTTCATGACAATGATGCAAGTGTTTTGAAAAATAAGACACCTAATAGTATAGATACCTGACATGAGGCAGAACGGGGAGTGTTGAGAGTTAAAATCCAAGAGATAATATCTGGTAATAAGTGAAATTCTAGTTAACAATAGTATTGTCCTGTAAGACCTAAGTATTACTGCTCATTATTATCAACTTCTGTAGATGTAACACAAATATGCTAAATGCTTCTGAAAGAGTATCAGTTATAGTAGTTACGAGCTACTGTCTTTTTGTAGCTAGCTTTTGCAAAGTAGGAAGCTCATATCAAGAGTATTTTATTTTAAAAAAAATCTATCTTGATGGGTAAGTGTGAAGAACCATGCAATTAATATATTAGCTGTATCGGGAACAGAGAAGAAAGGAGGCTTCCTTATTTGACTTCCCACTCTTCCACATAGGAGTAAAGATGAAGGTAAAAAGGGAAGGACCAACTCGGGCTCTTTCCAACCACTTAAATCCCCTTCCCCCCTGGCTAGCAAGTTTCTTGTGGCCTGAAACTTACTGGATTTTAGATCTTTATCTCTGGAATCAGTAATTCTTTCCTGAGTGATTGTCCCTATGTGTAGTGCCCTTCAGGTTGCACATGCTCACCATACACCCAACAAACACTATCAGTACAGGATTCTTCCCTTTGGATTCTGGGCAACACCAAGAATGTTCACCAAGGTGCTATCAGTGGTGGCAGGTTACCTCTGCTGACAAGGAGCGACAGTATTCCTTTACTTAGAGGATTGGCTCCTACAGGGACAATCTTACTGTGAAACGTAAGAAGCAGCTACTGAGCTTCTAGATCTCTTTGACAGATTGAATTCAGGGTGAACCTGAAGAAGTCCACCCTAGAAGCCACAGTTGTGGATGAGGTTGAATGCTGTGACTGCCAGGATATATCTAGCAGATGGCCAGTTCCTCTCCATCAGTCTCATACAGTGAACCTCAATGACCCTCAGGATGTCCATACGATCCTGGCACTGATTAATCATATAGCAACAAGCACTTATGTGATCCTGTTAGCTGGGCTTCATGTCCGATGTATGAAGGCTTGGTTACAGACTGTGTATACCCTGGTTCAAGCATAGACTCAACCTTTCAGGGTTCCCGAAAGGTTCTTGTATTCTCTTACTTGATGGGAACACAGACAAAAAATGGGTGTGCGCATATCCATTATATGGATACCATTCAACTCCCTGCTCCCAACAAAGACCTTGACCATGGATGCATCCCTCATCAGTTGGGGAGCACACTTGGAGGGACAGGTGTATAATATTATCTATAGAAATATCGTTATCCTATATTTACCTATCTCTCCATGTGTATATAATCTTGAGTTCTGTTGTAGGTTCTGCAGGAGAGTATTTCTCTACTGGCCACAGACCACCTGTCCCATCTCTTCCAGTTTTTCTGTTTCAGTCCAGTCTCCTTCACACTTCCCCATCTTACCCCAGCTTCTTGTTTCAGTTTGACACTTGGGGCTCTTCGTCCCTGAGCTCCTTGTCAGAGTCGTGGTTTCCCCACGCACTGGCTCCCAGTCTTCTTCCCACCCATCTCCCTGTCTCTTCCTCCCTCCCCACCCTAGGCTCCTTGTCCAAACTGCCTTCTCCTTCTCTCCCGTACCCCACTTTGGTTCTTTTCCTCTCTGCATTGATTTAGGCTGCTGATTCTACGAAGTTACTTGGGCACTACCAGGAGGAGCAGTGGAAGCACAGGAGACAATCTCTCTTCTCTCAGTTCCTGTGCCACACAATAGGGGCTCCTGGCAGTTGGGAGGAGCAATTCCAGTGGAGGTGCTTCTCAGCTCCTGCTTCCCTGGACTAGAACATACTCAATGCCTCTCTCAAGATGGTCTTGCCCAGTCAGCTGGGTAAATAGGACCTGTGAGGAGATGTAGTATGGAAAGTACAGATGGACTCTTGAGAGAATTTAGCTGCCAGATTCTTTTTTTTTTTTTTTTTTAAACTCTCTACTAAGCATGTGTGAACTGAGATTTCCAGGAAGGTAATAATTTGGCCAAATGTGGGCTGTTTCTCATGGAAACCACAAAGGAAACAGATTGCCAACCCCAGGGTGTGACCCACCTGCCAAATTTCAAGTCCCTGCTTGCAAAGTGGTTCATTCACCTCAGGAACCACCTCCTTGTGGCTAGGCGTGGTGTCAGTCTCTATGTATGGCACCCCCTGCCAATAGTCACTCCATCGTTGTGGTGGTCTTTCTCCCTGCAGCTTGACCTTCTGGCCAGGTTATGTTTTAATCCACTCCTTCCAGAGTAACAGAGTCACACCCAGCAATAGACTTTACAGCGGGCCTTCCATCTGTCTTGGGGGTTGGAGGTTGTCGTGAATCCACAGGATGGGTGCTATGGCCCCAGCTACATTGGTGGCTGGTACGGAAACCCTGGGATCTTGTAGCTGGCAGCCAAGGTCTTCTCCCTCAGACTCTTTGCTGCCTCCCTGGATCATATCCTACCTTTTTTATCCCCCATAGAGCAGCACTGCAGATTGTCTCCCTGCAGCCCTTCCAAGCTGAGTTTCGGTGTCAGTTAAGCTTTTTTGTTTTCTTCCTTGCAGATGCTGCTCGGTATGTTAATTGGCCTCTCAGGCCCACATTAACCTCTTCAGGGTCTGTGTAGGGTACACACACCCCTCATTGCTCCAAAGCATGGAGACCCTACTAGAGCTTCTAAATTAAACAGTTATAAAAATATTTTTTAACATGGGCAAAAATATTTCCCCCTAGTCTTGTTTTCAGAGGCAGCTGTAACATTTTTTGCTAAAACTTTCCATAAAAGTTGAATGAGTCAGAGACCCAGCATGTGAAACTTCAGCTGAAATTTTTCAGGTTCTGGCCAGGTTAGAAGAACTGAAAACAGTGTCATAATAGGAAGTGTTGGGGGAGCCTTAAGTACAGGTAGCACTCTCAGCTCCACCTATTATTACATATGTAAATAAGTTACTAGTTATATTCAGTTTTGGAAGAACTCACTCTTCAGGTGAACAATTGAAGAAGGCTGTGTCCACCTTTTATTGTCTGTGACAGAAACAACTATAAGATGCTGTAAAGGGACCCCACGACGTTACCTACACGAGGTTTCTCTGACATGGATGTACATGAGGTTTCTCTGGAATGAACGCTAAGTGCCAATCTGATCTATTTAATCTCAAGTGAGGAATTCTTCCTAGGAGATAAAAGGCCATGTTTACATCCAATGTCTGTTTTTAATGTGGGTTTTGATTCATACCTATCATCTTATATATAGATTTTTTTGCTACTAAATGCAAAATAAAGCACATTAGGAACTGTAATAAATATTATTTCAAAAAAAAAAAAAAAATTTACCATCCCTCCTCAGTATATTATAGTGAAATGTTTTTTCAATCTTGTTTACTGACAAATTCATAAAAGCCTGTTTGCTATTCTTGTACTGTACTGCCAATCTTAAGCATTAATCTTTTTAGTACTGCTGTGGTTGGGATACTGCCTAATCCGTTCATTGACAACTTTTGTTTACTTTATAAAACTATTCAGTATATTAGTGACCTTCTTTCCCAAAAGGCTTTACTGCACTTTGGATATTTCTGAAAGCACTCACTTAAGATTAGTGAAAGTATTGTTGCAATACATGTTCAATCAGGACATACCTAGAAGGATACTCGGGCTTGTCTACATTTACTGGTGGATCGATGAGCGGCAGTCGATACATTGGCGGTCAATTTAGCGGGTCTAGTGAAGACCCGCTAAAATCAACCGCAGATCGCTCTGCAGACCGTCAACTTCTGTACTCCACCAGATCGAGAAGAGAAAGGGGAGTCGATGGGAGAGCATCTTCCGTCGACATTGTGTAGTGTGGTCCCCGCAGTAAGTAGATCTAAGCTACGTCGATTTGAATTACGCTAGTCACATAACTCAAATTGCGTAGCTTAGATCAAATTTCCCTTGTAGTGTAGACAAGGCCTTAGTGGCAAGCCAGGACGTGACTCTACAGTGCACAGACCTGCTGCATACTAACTGGCTGTGTGGAGTCTGATGTGGAGAACTATTAGTTCATGGTAGCAAAGTGTGCTAGAAGTTCCCCAGTGCACTCTGGCTTAGAGAACTTCTAATATGTGGTAGCAGAGGCTGCATGGCTTGGGAGGCTAGTATGCTGTAAATTTACATCCTGACTTGCAGCTCTCTCTCTCAAGAAGCCATTGTAACATGAATTCTAGAACCTAGGCTTAGTTAACTAGTTATTGTTGTGTCTTATAATATTGCTCACATATGTTTCTCAGCCAGGTAAGCTGTTATCCCTTTTTCATGAAACAAGCTATGCTTAGCTTGTCTCCTCAGTTAAGGTTGTCTCTCTCCACCCCAAGTTATCTCCCAACAATCCATACTTTCTTTATAAGCAGGATCCTCTGCTAGTTGTTTTTCCTGTGTGTTCCTTCCTCATTCACTCTACAAGCTCTTCATTAGCATCAGGCTCATTATTGCAAATAGACTTCCATTTGAAGGCACTCAGTACACGATGACCAGCCAGAGAGATAAGTGTTTACTCCCTTCTGCCTGAATAGATCCTGTTTATCACCTCTGGTGACCTGTGTTTACTGAAAACTATGTTCTTAAGGTAAATAAGTTAAGACACGTAACTCCTTAACTATCATTGTACATACATTTTGCAATTATTATGATGTCCAGTAAGCTACTGGCTCTTGGTAGAGACCTCACATGCCCCCACTCTTTGGTGAATGATTACATAGGGGATCTCTGTAAACCGCTGTATATGCCCTCTGCCAGTTGGCTCCAGTGGTCTGTGGGTCACATCCTGTGACATAGGCTACAGAACAGCCATGGAATAGTAACTTAGCTGTTGTTTTGCACTACCAGTCAAGATTCTAGCGTGGTATCTGGCAGGGATGGTCTCTGTGTCCAGTTTACTAGTTCCCTGAGCCTTCTAATTATTCCATAGATGTTTTCTTTCATGATTGTGTCAACAGGAATTCATAATAAACAAAAATAAACCTTAGGAAAAATCCCATTTGTCGCTTTGCCTAAATGTTAATTTTGAAAAACAGCAGGAGAGACACCTAGTGGCTGAATCACGCTTCAGCATTTCTGGCTTTCAAGTGCTGACTTCATTAAACTATCATTTTTCTTTCAGGGTATTGTTGGTGGTGTGACTGGAATAATCACTAAACCTGTAGAAGGTAGGCAAAAATTATTAGTAAACCTAAAGCCCATTTTCCAGAAGGCTAACACATTGTACTACTTATAACTTACTTTCTGTTGAGAAATATTGACTTAAACATGATAGTACTTATTTAGATCTGAGCTTATTATTTTTGTGTTTCTGAACAAAAGTAACATTTTTAAAATAAAATCATGTCATTTGTAAAAAATTAAAGTTTTCATATATTTTTACAGTTGTTACTAAAGGTTCTTGTGCAAATTCGCATGCAGACTTTGACAGGCGAGTTTGCATAATATCATGTGCAGCTGCATATGAATAAGTTTAAAATGAAATTTTCTCTGAACTGTCATTTACAGCAGGCATATTAGTTTAAGATATTTTTGCTATTGGACACTTTCAGTAGAGTTTCCTCTGTATCAGCAAATTAACTGTATAAAGCTAGGACTTGAGTAAGTAACTATCTCTACCAGCAAAGTAGTAGAGAAATAGACCTTTATGCATTAAGGTATTTCACCCCATAGGTGGCATGTGCGTGCGTGTGTGTGTACAATTAGATGTTGAATAATAGCACGGGTAGTATCTGTGGTGGTATTTAAGTGACAGGGTAAAGAATAATTAGAGTGGGAGCCACACTAAACATAACATCTGTTTTAACCACTTGGTCTGTTTCTGCTTTTTTTTTTCCATTGTGAAGCTTAACTGGCTCATGCTTAAACTTGACAGATAGTTTTTTGTTTTAAGCCTGTTTCACTCTATCAGTATGATGCATGGGAAAAAGAGTAAAAGAGATTAAAAATAGGTGTAATTGCTTCTTTTAAAATCTGGCATTTAGATAAGGAATCAGGACACTCTCACAGATATACAATCCTAGTTCCTTAAATGTTGACAGAAGAGCCATCTAAATATGTCAGTTAATGGCACTAAATTTCACCTGATTTTTGCAGGTTGCTAATAAATCAACTGAATTGTTCTTCACTTCTGAGCAGTGATTCTGTAAAAATGGTCTAAAAAAAACTACACACAGTAGTTTGGTTCTTTCTACTTGTGCATCATCACCAGTGCGAATGGTTTGGGAAGCTAAATTCTGACCTTAGTTGCATCTGCGTAAATCCATAGTCTTCACATTTTGCTCTTAATCAGACCTGTGGAGGAACCTCATTGTCTTTAATGGAAGTGCACTGGTGTAACTGGCTCTGATCGTTGTAACTTTTTTTAGTAAACAATTCTGATAGAAAGAAGAGTCCCATTCACCCTCTCTTAGCTGTGTTGGTTCTGAAGGGCTAATGAGATTTAAGGTGAACAGCTGTATCACCAAACACAGACTGGGAAGGTTCCGTACAGCAAAAGGTGTCATTAACACGTAGTATTTTTTTCCCGAGCTGAACTGCATGTAACCAGCTATTTTGGAATGTTTCATCTATAGAATTGTTCTAATTAAAGTTAAGGCTTCATAAAGCAGGAGGTGGATTAACTTCAGAATTTGGATCTTCTGCCAGGGTATGTAACTAATACTGTATTCCCTTTTCTGAAGGGGCTAAAAAGGAAGGTGCAGCTGGATTCTTCAAAGGAGTTGGAAAAGGGCTTGTAGGTGTTGTGGCCCGCCCGACAGGTGGCATCATAGATATGGCAAGCAGTACCTTCCAGGGAATTCAGAGGTAAAATGATGGGGTGGGAGTTAGTGATTGTCTGTTTACCAAATGTTCTCAAGTACGTGGAATGTGTGATTAGAGATACAGTGGTAACATATGTTTGCTTGCCATTTGATGTGATTAAAGTACAAGATGCATCAGGAGGACTGAGAGTGCACCATGGTGATGTTCTGTTAGGTGCCAGGTGAAGGAAGAGTGCTACAATCACCTGAGACCGATGCTATTACAGTATAACTTAATATACTACAGTGTCATATGGAGGTTATAAATCAGATCCGTGCAAACATGAATAATAAAATGAAAGTCCTATATTATGGTGTACCAACTGAAAGTCCATACAAGAATGTAAAAACTAAATAAAAACACAGAACACTTAGTAATTAAAAATGTTGTTGTTCAGCTCCTGAATGCTCACAGACATCTCTCACTTTACCCTGCTGTAGAACCTAGACCACTGCAATAACTGTCAGGGATACTTGTAATCCTAAATCATTTATGCGCTTTTGAAAGTGCAACTGAAAAACTTTCTGCAAGCTATAGAAGAGTCTATAATTATTTAGAGTTGGGAAGAAACTTCTCCCATAGGCATGTAGTTTCATAATTGTCTGGCTGATCCAGGGTGACAATGTTACAGATTACCATGAGACACAAAGTATTTGTATAATTCATGGCTAGCTAGCAAGTATGAGCAGGATCTCTCAAGGTTTAAGGAGAGGAATTCTAAATAACTTCTGTGCTGACTAAACTAGTAAAAGAAATAAAAGAAATGCAACTAACAAAAACAATTTTGGTGCAGACTGAAGCCTGTAGTAGTTCTGAACACATTGAAATTGTTGGTCTTTGACAGGGTGGCAGAATCAACTGAAGAGGTATCTAGTCTCCGTCCTCCACGTCTCATTCATGAAGATGGCATTATCCGGCCATATGACAGGGGTGAAGCTGAGGGTTATGATTTATTTCAGGTAGGAGTTGCATTGTTAACTTAGGTACAGCCTAAATTTTCTAACCATTGAGGAGCTTAATGCGGTTTATTATAAAAATGCTACTTTGGAGAGGGGACCTGGATATTTATTTCAGTTTATAAAATATGCCTATCTATTACCATCCAATGCACGCTTTAGTCACAATGAAGAACTAACATATGTGCTATGCAAAGTAAATCAGATTACTGCCCAGCCTTTCAATGTTCTGTTTTACCAATTGCTCATCTCCTCATTTTGTGTTAAATATTTCACTATGACCCTTTCTTAAAAAAGGGGAGTGAAGATATTTTAGCATTTGTGGGACAGTCTATTGTGGGACAATATTTAGGAGGTTAATCCTGTTACTTATGTTTCCCATGTTTTCAATCTGTATTTTTAATGGTAGTGTGCCAAAAGCTACACAACACATATGATGGTCTCGTCTGGTTGCCCACCTGCACGGTGTTAGACATTGGTGCTATATTGACAATGAATGCTATTTCTCATATACTGGGGAATTTTAATCCAGTTAATTTTGAGTAAATGCAACAAGACAGGAAACAGAAAAAGCACTTTAAGAATATGCTGACTGAGATTTCAAATATAATTTAGTTGAAGTATTAATTATGATAAAAAAAATAAATAAATACTGGAACAAAAGAACTGATATAAAATGTTTACTTCTAAGTTAAGACTGAAACTTGCATCTTAATTATTGATGATTGCATTTATTTCCTGTAGATATCAACTATCGTTTATGATCCCTCTGCATGGGTTTCTAACGTTGTCCTCTCTCTCTCTCTCTCTCCTTGCATACGCAGCAAGAACTGGAGTAGTGGAGTAAACATTTTCCATACTTTTTCATGATTTCCTTCATGGGCCTTTAAGAATTTAGATTAAGGGCAGGATTCCATAAAAAACTCAAAATGTTCATTGGCTTCTATTAGAACCTCTATGTAGCAGTTGAATGGCACTTTAAATTATCCAGTTCATAGTAAGAACAACATAATTTACCTGTTACGGTCCAAAGGGTAACACAGGAAGGTAGTGCACACTAACATGAAATCATTTCCTCTTGCCTATTTTTTTAATTATGTTGGGCCTTACTTCTGAGCTCTGAATGGCAAGTGTTTAATAAAGTGGTCACTAAAGAAATATTCATGGTAGAGTAGATGATAAAATGCTCATTGACTAGTCAGCATTCTCTGGAGGGTATTTATATAGTGATCTTGCTTTAAAATGCCAAGAAAAGAAAGTAAGCATGGCTACTAAAAATGAATAAAAAATTTGCTCCCGTCTATGAAAATGCTTTTGCAATTTCATAAGTCAGTTATATAAAATTTGAAAATATATCAGCTAAAATGCTTCTATTCATGGTTTAAATAAGCTGCTATAGGTCTGCCCTTGACACTTCTGACTAGCCACATGACTCCATGTTTATACTGAAAAGTGAGTAATCTTCTATATCTGTTCTTCCAATCAAGGAACAGAAGGCTTGGTTGACTCT
This sequence comes from Mauremys reevesii, assembly GCF_016161935.1. Taxonomy (NCBI): domain Eukaryota; kingdom Metazoa; phylum Chordata; order Testudines; family Geoemydidae; genus Mauremys; species Mauremys reevesii. The sequence goes on along the minus strand of NC_052632.1, from coordinate 31,913,919 downwards.
GCCCTTTGCCCCAAATAAACCTTTTGTATTCCATTTTATGCGATGCATATACATATATTTACACATAGTTTAAAACTGTAATCCCTAGTATGTAAATGCCAACTATTTTTAAGTGAGTGAAGCCACAAGTCTCTCCTTGATGTGTGACATTTCATATTAGGGAATCCAATAATTAATCTTACTAGCAACAAAATGTCTGGTCTGTTTTATGCATATACGCTGTTGACAAATTTTTTTACTGGCTTTAAACATTTGTCTTAAACATTATTAATAAGATTGTGATCAGTACTCAACACTTCTTTTTAGGAGTTGTTGTGGTGCTTGAGTGCATCTCTGTGCACTAGCATGAATTTTTGTTCAGTTTCCCTCTCAAAAATTCTTAATATTAAATAGTTGCAATCTTTTGTAAAGCAACACTGTCTGAAACTTAGTGCAAAAGCAATTTTTTTTAAATTCATCCGTTTGTCATACCATATTAAATAAAAATAGGAATGTTAGTTCTAGGTTTGTGCTTGTCACTCTATTGCACTGAAAAGTGTTTTTAAGCAATGTTAGACTTCCTGGTCTGTTATGTGGGGAAAATGCTTTTGGTACATGAAAAGGAAAGAAGTCGCACAATTAACGTTGGAAATTGGCTGCTATACATATATGTAGCCTCTAAGTTTTGTATGTTTAACCTAATTTTTGTGGATTAGAGTTTGATAATATTATTAAAAATAAATATTCCTGTACCTAGTTTTCCATATTGAATTTTCTTGCTGTCGAAAGCCTGGAAATGCTAAGGTTGCTGTGAAACAGCTCTCTCCACCCCCCCCACCCCCCAATGCTGTTGCTGTACCTGTACATTTGAGATTACAGAAATTAGGGTGGTGGTGTAGCATAGCACACATTATCTGTTTTAATGATCAAACAAATACAGAGGGAGCCTTCGAGGAAAATAGGACATTTAGTAAAGGAGTCTTAGCCTTTAAAATAAATCACCCTTTTCTCATAAAAAGTTTGCACTTGTCAAAACACTGCATAATAACTCAATCTGAGTCCTAATTTTGAAATTTCTTGAACTAAATTTGTCAGAACCTTACAGTTAGTGAAACATAGATGTTTTATTTCATACTCCTGGGCGGGATTCTGCACCACTGCGCATGTGCAGAATTCATGTCTCCCCTCAGATTCCCCTGGCCCCGCAGAAAACAGATTATGTTGGGGAGGTGCTGCAATTACACCTTTTGCCCACCAGGGACTGCTGTGGTATCAGAGTGGGCAGCCAGCTGCAGGGAGGGAGGGGTCAGCCACTGCCCCATCATAGTATCCTGTCATGGGTCCAAGTGGGGAGACAAGGGATATGGGAGGGGTGGACAGCATGGGGCAGTCAGGGCTGCTAGGGGGTGATGGTTACATAGACAGGCATTCAGATGAGCTAGTGGGGGGAACAGACTGGGTGGGGGCACGAAAGCTAGTGGGGTGACAACATTGAGTCAGGCTGAATGGGAGTGGGGGTCCAGGAACAAATGGGGAAAGCATGGGGGGGATGCAAGGACACATGAGGATAAGGGAGGAGGAGTGGCTGAGTGGGGGTGCAGGGACACATGGAGGTGGGTGGGAAGGGGAGTGCAGGACACACAGGGACTGGAGCAGACCCAACAAACCTTCAGGTTCACTCCCAGGCTCCTGCCCAGGAATTACTTGTCTGTCCCTCAGCTCCTCTGTTACCCCCGACTCCCCCAAGCCTTTGCACTACTTCTGAGGGGTACAGGAAATAGGTTTCTGTCTTGTAGTTTAATTGAATTATTACTCAAAGTTCTGTATTAATATGCCAAGTAAGGAATCTGTTTGCCAAAAAACATTTCTTGAATCTTTTTTGTTTTCTGTATTGTTACAGACATACTTGCTGACAGGTATTTTGAAATAAATTACCAAAATAATTGAAACTGATGTGATTTATATTGTGGTATTTTAACAAATAAGATATGCAGAATTTTCAAATGTTTACAATATTGTGTACAACATTTTTATTTTTTTGGTGCAGAATTCCACCAGGAATAATTTAAATGTAATTCTCTTGGGGTTTTTTTTCCTTCTGAATTGGCAAGAGTATAAGCCTAAGAAAACAACTATTTTTAGTTGTAAATGAGTTACTGTAGTGTAAACTTGTCTCAGTCTTTGTTCCTTTCGCTCTGTTGCATTTAGTAACTTCCAATACTCAGTCTTGCACCACTGATATGTTCAACTTTCTTCTTCTCTGCCACTGGTCATTTATGCTGCCATGAAGTCCTGCTGCCACTTTACCATGACAGCATTTCCAGGCTGTTTTCTTCCTGCTTCTGAAATCCTTGTTCTCATCTTGAATATATCATGTCTGAAACACTGACTCACCTCATCTTTAGTAATTCAACTAAAGTTCTCCAGTGAAAACCTAGACTGCTCTCTGGACTATGTGGATACCTTTTCTCAGATCCTATCACTAGGATTCATTTGCCTACTGCAACAAATTTAGCCTTCTCATTGTCACTTGATTGGACCTTCTCCCTCTCACCACTCCACTCCTGTGTATCTGCTACCTTCTTCACCTCCTTCACTCTTCCTAATGTGAATGCCTAGCTACTAATTCTTTTTTCCCCACTTATTACCATTTCTTTTCCCCTGTATCTGGAACTCACTTCCTTACCAAGTCCACCATCTCCTGCTTAATTCCTTGCTTTAAAATGCAGTCTTCAACAAGGCCTATAAAATTTAGGATGCCCCTCTAACATTAAATATAAGTTTCTAAAGACAAAGGCTTGGAACCTTGAGGACGAATGCCTTACTCTTTGAAACGACCAGGTGGTGTTGGTTTGTTCTGTCTTAAAGCTAGATTATGCATGAAAGGCACTTGATTGAATTAGGTGCTGCAGACTGGCATCCCAGAAGAACTTTGCCTGTGAGGAAGTAACAATGCCTCTTGGATTATAACCTCTGGAACACCCTACACTAGAGTGTCCATAGCTGACCAGCTCTGGGTCAGTCAGTGCAGAAGGTTGGAATAGACTCATTTACTCACCAACAAGTCTTGGGATAGCATGTGCCATTAGTTGTCTTGGCCCGCTATAGCCCAGAATGTAAAAACTGCAGTTGTGACTGACTGCTGCATCATGATGCTAGTAAGGAGTTGTTTTACTCTGTTCCCCACAACTTCTGCAACTGCACACAGAAGTCACTTTCAGTCTAATCCATATGTAGGGAGGGTAGTGGCTTTATCTGTTTTATTTGCGTAAGGGCTTATAATGGTGCTTTACAAAGAAGGTAGAGAACCTCTTGATAAAGTCAGCTAACTTTTCATACTTAATAAATAGTTAACACTTTATGCAATTATAGGAATGTGAAATTATTTGCATGGGATGGTGACCTCTACTGGAGCGTGTACATGTACAACATGATATGGACAAACTGGAGAAATGGTCTAAAATAAATAGAATGAAATTCAATAAGGACTAATGCAATGTACTCCACTTAGGAAGGAACAATCAGCTGCACACATACAAAATGGGAAATGACTGCCTAGGAAGGAGTACTGTGGAAAGGGATCTGGGGATCATAATGGATCACAAGCTAAATATGAGTCAACAGTGTAACACTATTGCAAAAAAAGCAAACAACATTCTGGGTTGTATTAGCAGGAGTATTGTAAACAAGACATGAGAAGTAATTCTTCTGCTCTGTTCTGCACTGATTAGGCCTCAACTGGAGTATTGTGTCCAGTTCTGGGCACCACATTTCAGGAAAGATGTGGACAAATTGGAGAAAGTCCAGAGAAGAGCAACAAAAATGATTAAAGGTCTAGAAAACATGACCTCTGAGGGAAGATTGAAAAAATTGGGTTTGTTTATTCTGGAGAAGAGAATACTGAGAGGGGACATAAGTTTTCAAGTACATAAAAAGTTGTTGCAAGGAGGAGGGAGAAAACTTGTTCTTCTTAACCTCTGAGGATAGGACAAGAAGCAATGGGCTTAAATTGCAGCAAGAGTGTTTTAGGTTGGACATTAGGAAAAACTTCCTAACTGTCAGAGTGGTTAAGCACTGGAATAAATTGCCTAGGGAGGTTGTGGAACGTCCATCGTTGGGGATTTTTAAGAGCAGATTGGACAAACACCTATCGGATGGTCTAGATAATACTTAATCCTGCCTTGAGTGCAGGGGACTGGACTAGATGACTTCTCGAGGTCACTTCCAGTTCTATGATTCTATGATTGTTCTTCTGTATTAGCTGGAGTGATTTTAGTTCATGTCCAGTTCAGCCCTAAATGCATCTAGTGACAGTTATTCCCCAATTCCCTTTGGTAGTAGACCTTGAAAAAAAGTCTTTTTTTTCTTTGTATCTTTTAATTCACTTTATCAAAAACGTTATCAGAGGTTCTAGAAACTGCTTGTTTATCAAAACCCTTTTTAAGTAAAAATGTCTGTCTTGTAATTGTTCTATCAAAAAACATGACTGAAAAATATTGACAAACTGAAAAATGGTTGCCTTTTAAAATAACAGTAAATATAATTTGCTTGAAAATAAACTTTCACATTTAGAACAAGATGCCAAGTAGAGCTGGTCAAGTGTTTTATTACTGCAATTATCCTAAGAGTTAACTGGGTATTTCAGTATGACAGGCTGAAGTCAAGGATTATGCGATTATCACTGGGGACAGAGAAGTTCCAAAGTTTCATGTAGACACACTTAACCTACTTTCTAATTTAAAAGCTAAACTTGGACCTATTCAGTCTTGTGTTGTAAGAGAGTTGAAAATGACTGTCCATAAATGGTTATTGAAAGAGCAGTAAATTGGACATGGAGGTAAGGTATCCAAGACCTCCCCTCTGTCCCTCTCCCCTCAAAAGATGTCCCCCTAGAAAAGTGTAGGAGCTCTTGAGAATGAAATACTGCATTCTCAGACTTTCCAGCTACATTTGTTGGTTTGTTTATTGATTTATTAATAGCAGTGTAATCAAAATACTTAAAAGAAACAGGAAATGGCATTGACTTGAATTTATAGACGGTGGTTTTATTTTTAAATGTACTTGTCACGTCTGTATCTTTAACTGGCTTTATTTTTTCTAAAGACAGCCAAGCTAGTAAAATAGCAGCAAGATAACCAGCTAGCCTACTGCACATAAAAGTGTAAGTTGAAGTTTTTATTTAAGGCTGAGCCCTTTTCAGCATTTTAAGCTTGTTTAAGAAGGAAATTGAAGTCTCAGACTGAAATTCCTAAAGTTGTTTGAGTTTCTTCAAAAAGGACTTCAATTTTCAGCCAAAGAAGCAAAATAGATCAACTTATTTTATAGCCAAATGTAGGAGCAGGTTTCCATTTCCAGTTTGAGATGTGCTGTCTTTCACAATCAGCTGTTGAATATGCACATCTAACTTTAGGATTTGGAATGAATCTGGCAAAATGTGTTTTTGCTCCATTTATTTGAAGTAGTAAAATGATGATGCTTCAGATGTATAGGAAGTCCATTAGATAGGTTGAAGGTTATATATATTAGAATTCATACATTGGCTTCATTCTCCAACTTGGAGGGATGTGAAGAATTTTCCTGGATCAATAGTTGAAAGCTCCTGCTTTCTCATTTCTTTGATTTGGCATTGCATATTTTAGAATATCAGAAGTCTGGTTTGAAAGTGTGTCATAACATGAACCTACAATAGATTAGAAACTTGTTTGTAATGATTTGTGGTGACTGAAGGAAATGGATATTGGATTTTAAAAGATTTATTGGTGTCTTGTTATTGAAACCCACTCCAAAGGTGCACAGAGTCCATATAACTTTAAACACTGGAATTTTAATTCATTTTAACTGAGTTGAAAGATTATGTATATTGCAATGTATAATATGTTTTAAGTTACTTGGAAAGAGTTTTTAAATATGTGAAAATGAAGTGCAAACCTAAATAAGTGTTGAAACCTGTTTTAATGGACTTGGTATTGATGTGAACCATGATCACTCTGAGACCTTTCCATGTATTTTACTTGAGCTAAACAGCAATTGTAGCCTACACAGTAGAATATAGAAAGAAAGAAGCAAAGTTAAGTTTAACTTTTATTGTTCTTGATAGATATACATTAATATAGTGAGTATTTGTTTAAGATGTATACGGAATTGAAAATTTAGCTTTAAAAGGGGGATAACTAAAGAAAAATGGACCAAAATTCATTCACCCTTTCTTCCGTTGAATGTCATTCAGGTTCATGAGTAGCCTACTGACTTAAGTGGGACAACTGACAAAATATGCTAATGCTTGGCATGAGTAAGGGTATTGGAACTTGACCCAAAGAAAATTTAGCTCCTCATTGCTACCAATGTTACTTAAAAGTATTCATGTTAATCAGTTGTATAACTTAAGTAAGGTTTGGAATATCTTGATAGCAGAAGGACTTCTAGGCATCCAGTTATAGGCACTAGCTGAATTCTTATCCAAGGCAAGTCTATTTTGCATCCCTCTAAGCAAAGGATGTATAGTTTTCATTACCCCACATAGTTGCATCAGTTTCACACATGATGACTGTGCATGCTGCATTCTAACAGGCAGAGTAGGGAGTTGAGTTAATTTAGAAAAAACTGGCATGCACTGATTTGCTTTATCTTGCTCATTTTATTAATTAAAAATATTATTTCTACAAAGACTTCAGACAGAAATGTAAAATTTCTTCCATTCGAGATGGCTAAATACAGATGCATAACTATAGTAATGTTTAACAGTGCCTTGACAATATTGAGCTGAAATCTTATTAAACATTTATTCGAAAATATATGTCAAATACTGTTGTGTATTGAAATCTCTTGTGCTTAGCAATAGTGCGAAGTTGGTTTTGTGAACTTAGAAAGTAGGGATGTTGTTTTTGTTACAGTTGCTATTGCCAAAACTTAATCCAAACCCATCCAAGTATGATAAATCATATAAATCATAAAATAAATGATGCAGGATTCACGCCTCATGGTGTACTACATTTGTAACGGATATGGTCTAAATTGAATATTAGTGACAATCTCCCAAACGCTACATATTTTAAGTGTACATGAGCATAAAGCAGTCTACAGCCCACATCCTAGGCTGCCATCTCAACATTCTTTTTTAACCCTAGCAAATCACCTCCCCTGCCCTTAATAAGCTGCCTTACAGTTGAGCAACCTTGTGTGTGTTTCCCCACAACGTACAGACTGTAAACAAGAAACAAGTTAATTCAAGGGAAGGACTTGGATTTTAAATCATTGTTTACCACATAAGGCGAGAAGCAAGTTCTCTAATGTGTGTAAGTTTGTCTGCATATGATTGTGGAGTTAAAATTGTGTGTTCAATATGATTTCATTTCTTGAAATACATTTTTTGTTTCACCATTTTACCTCCATAACTTACTGTCATTTGGTCTGTTTGCTCTCTCCAGAGCCCACAGATGTGTTGTCATATCCTCATCAGTCTCATAGCCTCAGTATTATCATTATCATAGCTTCTGTGTATGTAAATGCATGGAGGGGATTGCTTGTATGTTGGTGTTTGTGAAATGTGAGTACCTGGCATTTTTATGTGATGTATCACAAAGATAAAGGTTGGATATTAGTGAGTGAATCTCTCAAATGCTACATATTTGAAGTGTACATTAATACAAACCAGTCTACAGACAGCTTCCAGACAGTATTTACATTCTTGAATTGTCATGTTTCACTTAAACAGCAGATAAAAATGTTGCTAATTCTAAGAACTTGGTTTAACAGAATAAAGTCCAATAAAAACTTGCTGGAAATGAAAACAAATTTTTAAACTTTACTTTTACTTGAAGACTCAGCTCCTGTCATAACTATAAAGGGAAGGGTAACAACCCTCCTGTATATAATTCTATAAAATCCCTCCTAGTCAGAGGCACCAACATCCTTTTACCTGTAAAGGGTTAAGAAGCTCAGGTAACCTGGCTAACACCTGACCCCAGGACCAATAAGGGGACAAGTTAATTTCAAATCTTGGGGGGGAAGCTTTTTTTTTTTTTGTGGCATTCGCTCTTGGGACTGAGAGAGACTGGACATCAATCCATGTTCTCCAGATCTTTTTGCATACGTCGCTCATATTTCAGATTTGTAAGTAACAGGCAAGCAAGGCGTGTTAGTTTTATTTTTGTTTTCTCAACTTGTAAATGTTCCTTTGCTAGAGGGAGGTTTATCCCTGTTTTGCTGTAACTTTGAACCTAAGGCTAGAGGGGGTTCCTCTGGGCTCTTTGAATCTGTAAAGTTATTTCCATCCTGATTTTACAGAGATAAACTTTACCTTTTCTTTTAATAAAATCCTTCTTTTAAGAACCTGATTGATTTTTCATTGTTTTAAGATCCAAGGGTTTTGGATCTGTGTTCACCAGGACTACTCGGTGAGGGTATACTCTCAAGCCTACCCAAGAAAAGGGATGTAAGGACTTGTGGGGGAGGAATTAGTCTCAAATCTTCCCAGGAAAGGTGGGGTTAGGCACTTGGGAAATATTTGGGGGAAGGCAGAGTTCCAAGTGGCTCTCCCCTAAGACTTGGGACCCCCTTTGTGGTTATTACAAACAGCTTATTGTTTACCAAAGCTGGTAAATAAGCTTAGGGGGTCTTTCATGTGGGTCCCCACATCGGTACCCTAAAGTTCAGAGTGGGGAAGGAACCCTGACAGCTCCCTATTACTAATGTATCAGAAACATACCTGAGATGTTGGATTTAATATGCATTTTCCTTAAGCTTCTTTTTCGGCCTATATGTTCCATAAATACTTGTATCTAACATTTCACTTGTTAACATTTTATAATAAAAGCAAGTTCAATATAACACGGGTTCACCTATAATGCGGTAAGATTTTTTTGGCTTCCAAGGACAGCGTTATATCGAGGTAGAGGTGAATTTAAAATATGTTCCTAGAATCATAGAAATTTAGGCCTGTAAGGGGCCTCAAGAAGTCAAGTTAACTACCTTATAGTTGGGAAGATTTTCCTAATATCTAACCTAAATCTCCCTTGCTGTAGATTAAGCTCATTATGTCTCATCCTGTCTTAAGTGCTCATGAAGAACAATTGATCAAGTCTGTTAACAGGTCCCCTCTCAGTCTTCTTTTCTTAAGACGAAACCCAGGTTAAATCTTCATTTTCCTTTTTCAGAACTCTCATATCAGAAAGCTGGAAGGAGAAAGTTATCGATACCACTGTGTGCTTCCAGAAGGCAAGAAGACAAACCTTGTTGTTACCAATAGGTATTACTGTCAGCATAGTCTAATGTCTGTTCAAAAACTGCTTTTTAGAAGTGTTGCGTATTTTCAGGGCTTTGTCTCTTTCTTAGTGTGATAAATAAAAATCAATTATTCTTTGGCCTATAGAAGTTATGTTAAACTTCTGTGAACTTTCCTGTCTTCTATTTCCCGATATTTTAAACTTCCTTTATTTTGTTCCTATAATTTTTTTTAAAAGGAACCAAATCTCTATTGATATTAACGTACCTGCTTGGAAATACATCTTAATCAATGTCATTGTGGTTTGTGGCATTTTTCATGCAACTGTACTTGACTAGGAGGCATACAATGCATGCAAATGAACATCCACAAAGAGCAGTTAATCTCTTTCATGTATTAGATGAATGGACTCTAGCACCCTGGGTTTGGTTTCCCAAATGATTGTTTTGCCCCTGAGTAATAAGTCTTTTATTCAAATAGGTAGCCTAGGTTATACTGAAACTAAAATTCCTAAATTGTTGTAACAATCAAACTCTAATTGTTTGAGAAATAGATTTCAACCTTGTTTCTTACATTACATTACTCACTCGCTGTATACATCTACTTTATCCCAAGTGTTCCAACAACTGTGCCAACATTAATGTGCCAGTTGAGGCAGCTGTGACTTTTTTGTACAAACAGGAGAAGAAATATAACAATCGCTACTTAGGAACAATGAGTACATCACTTATTAGGTCACTGCCTAGCGATCTTAGACACAAACAGTGGAGGGATTTAATTGTTTTTAGAAGTGCTTAAACAGAAGCACAGAGCACAGGAAATGTGGTCTGACCCATCTGAGAAACAGACTGAGTGACTAGTTTCTGACCTTACTGATCACATGGAGTAGGTTCACCCAGTACAAGACCCACATGAAAATCCCTCTTAGTTAACTTTTACAACCCATCCACCTTGAAATTCACAATGCAATAGACAAAGCTTGTTGAAATTACTATTGAAGTCCTGATAGTGGTAACAAGTCAAGGCTTGTCTTCACTGCAGCATGAGCTCACCATATAACTGAAATGTAGGTCCTAAGCTGACTCCTGTCCCCACACACACATTTTGTAGCTAGAGTTAAATGTTTAAACTCAATTTAACTTAACTTAGGGTTAAGTTTAAACTCAAGCTAGCTGGCCTGTTGGGGATATGGGTTGACGTTTGAGTACTCCTGACACTCCAGCTGCTAATGCAGCAGGGATGCAGCTACAGCTTGAGTTAGCGCAACTCATCAAATAGCTCTATGTAGCTCAAGTGTGTTTTTCGCTGTGTGTTTGCTCTTGAGTGGAGCAACTTGAGCTAGCTGTTGCAATGAAGATAAGCCCTGAATTTTCAACCCTGATGAAAAGGTGGTTTTAGTTACTGTTTGGGTTTTTTTTCTGTTTATGCAGATTGGTCTAAAACATACGCTATTTTTGAGTACTCCTGATATGCAAATTGTCAAGGTAGTCCCAGCACCAAACCCACAGCCCTCAAGTAACATAGCTCCAGAGCCAAGGCGTGGGTATCACTGGTCTGTCATAAACATAAGGACAAGTCAAAATTAACCTTGTTTTTTTCTGATAAAGTCATGGTTCTAGGAGGAGGTTAAATATTTCACAATGCTTTTGTCTTTTGGATAGGAGGCTAATGTGTGTAAAAGATGTGGAGATCCTAGGCCATGTAACAGACTGGGATTATTTATTTGAAGATTTTACACATCCTCCTTCTGTCGAAACAAATGTACTAAAAATCACTGTGAAGGTAAAAGAAATATTTATGCCTTTGGAGTGCAGATCTACTCTGAAAAGTGACTTAGATTTAAAGAGTATCAAAATGGGATTTTGGAGTTCTGTGTGTCAGCGATTACAGCGAGAGTGGTGTTTTCCTAACACCCTGAAAGTCAAATTGAGTTTCTTCTCTCCCCCCCCCCTCCACCTTACATCTTGCATTTAATAAAGGTTTTGCAGGCAAAATTATGCCCTCAACTAACATTTGCAACCCCATGATGTATACATAGGCTTTCTGTGAAACTTCTCCAGCTTTACTGCCTTTAACAGACATGCACAGTTGTAAATGACTGAAACTTTTTAATAATTTTGTGTCAGGTACAGAAAAAGTATATTTTAATAAGGTTCAAACCTGTATTTTTATAACAAGTCCAAAAGTGTAATTTTTTGCTGCAATGGTATACTGAAAATTTTGATTTAATTTTTTTTTTACACGTAGCACAGCCTCTGCTGCTTTCAGCATTTGATCTTAAGACCTGTATTGATATATCAATTTCTAATGAAGATTATGCATCCAATTCCTTGGAAAATTCAAGAATTTAGTGGAAAGTTAGGAATCCTAGATTAGAAGAAGCGACCTTATCAGGCTGTTTATATTACCAGGTGTTCTTGTATTGTTACTGTATGTCAGCCAATTTCAGAATCTTTGCATTTCCAGGGTTCTAGCTAAATCAAAAACTACTATAATTCAGCCAGTGTGTAATGTTGATGAAATTTTTTGTGCCTTGTTATACTCTTTAAAATGCCCTATTTATATAAAAAGCGTGATTGTCAAGAACTTGGATTGTAACATCATTCTACTTGAATTGCATCCTTGCATAACTTAGCACTTCATCATTTCTGAGTGGAGCTAATTTTACTATGTCCTCCTATATCCGAAGATTTGGCCTGCAATTTAAGGAAATGGACTAGTATTCTTAATTTTTCACCAATGATGAGTTAGCTAGCAGTCTTGTTGCATGATACTTATCCATACTTATTAAAATTTATTTTTTCAGATATGTAAACATAACTACTTTGATAAATTAGGATGATTGTGGTGTAAAATCATTTATTTACAATATGGTCTGGATCTGTACAAAAAGAAAAGCAGATATAACTTAAAAGATGACATGTAAGCAACCCAATATTGGGTTGTGAATATTTTCCCCAAGGCTTTTAAATTTATTTTTATTTCTCTTTGTAACAGGATCAGGGGCTGTTAAGGTTCCAAAAAAAGGACCATGCAGCTCATGAATGTCTGAAGAAAATTCAATTGAAGGATGAAACTACTGCAAGGGTAACTGCTTCTTTTTTTTTTTTTTTTTTTACATCTCATGCCATTCTAGCAAAATCAAAAACTACTGTAATTCAGCCACAGGGGAGGGCCTGCTTGAAAGGATTAAAGCAGACCTGCCCTGACTACTGGTTATTTGGTACAGAGGTCATTTAACACTGCACTGGACCCAGAAACGTATATCTTTTTAAGATGTATACCTTTGTGTACAATGTCAATCCTAAAAGAGACAGATAGTCTTTGTAAATTTCCCCTAAGGTAATATGCTTCTGAACACTAGGAATCTTGTGAAAGGCAAGACAGTGCCTGGGGAGGCCTCAAAAGTGCCTTCTATAAGTGCTGAAAGGTAGCAGGTATGGTTCAGAGAAGATGGTGGCCCCAACTATGTCAGTTTCCTCCTTTCTCAAAGCAAGTGTGCATGTAAGGACCCTCTCTCCATGCCCAGAGCTACTTCCCAGATTTTGAGCAAAAATTCACTTAATTTCTTGTGTTTTGTTGCATTATCACAGCTAGGTAGAAGTATTAGGTAACTTATCTTTACTTTTTGTTTTGGTCACTTCAGGAACTCAGATAGCAATGGCAGATGTAAGCACTCGCTCGTTCTCCATATTGCAAGAGGTCAATGCACATACCTATTGACTCTTCTGCCTAGGGTTGTCACCTCTTCAATTAATTGGCTATATTGATTATTAATTGGGGATTTTCAAATAAACTAAACTTCTGAGGTTTGATAGATTCTAGTCCCAGAATCAGGTACAGTAGTATTAGAATTAGGGCTTGGCTACACTGGAGAGTTGCAGCGCTGGTGGTGGCTTTACAGCGCTGCAACTCACTCACCATCCACAAAAAGCTTTTAAATTTTTCAGTAATTTTATTAACACTAGTAAAAACACAAATGTTCCTACACAAGCAAGAAAGTAACAGTAGTGCAATATTAATTTGACTTCCAGCATTATATATATAAAAATAATATGTATACTCTCACAGCTCTGGAAGTGGGAAGACAGGTGATGGTCCACGAGGGTCCTATCCTGTCCCTAGCATGCCAAGCAAGTCCAATGGTTGAGATCTCTTAGGCTTAGATGGTGGTTGGGCCTATTACAAGGTCTGACTGCCCTGAATATTCATAAGAGAGTTCTGCCACCTTTGCCCATAACTAACTTCCTCACCTTAATAATGTTGAGGGTATCCTTATCCTATAGTAATTAATAATGTCAAACTTATTAGCATATACATCATTTGGTTACTGTGGCAGTCTTGTGGTTGTACATCTGCTGGAATTCCTAACCTAAAATACCCCAAAGCGATATGAACAGATTTGTTGTGTTTCCATGTCAGCATTTTATGCAAGATCTCAGCAGAACTATATAGTGTAAAACAAGCAAAATAATATATATTATAATTCAGCGTAACAGCTGATCAACTTAATTTCGATAAGGCTTATAGGCCTGACTTCCTTATGCCTTGGGCCTGCAGGTTCCTTGCATTACTGCTGGATACTATACCTTATTTCTGTATTCAAGCTGACTTAAAATCTATAGGGTATTCTGTAGACTGGTCCATAGGGCCTTCACCTCCATCCCACACCGATCAACAACGGAGGCTTTTTGCTATCCTCTCCAACCCATTTTACAGGCTGAAAAAAATTCTCTTGCCTAATTACAAGTTTTAGGTTGTCCCCAAATTTTGGGGAACCTAAATATTTGTGGTTGGTCTTAATTTACATTCAAAGTTTGCATTGAGATGTTGAGAGGTATAGAAAGGGAAATAACATACACACAACTCAGTTGCACTCTACATATTACATATACTAAATGAGTACACTGTTTCTAAAAAGAAAGGCATGTCAGTTTGAATCCAGGATAATGGAAATTAATGCATCCTCTTAGCTTAAAAGCTCCTTGTTCTATTTTTTTCATTAAATATGATAGTCTCCTTTGGTATCCTTGTTTTGTTATATAGTTTTTGAGAAAATCATCTGTATTACTATTTTTGTGAATACTATTTGATACTTAGAGCAGTCATTAAAATATTAACCTTACTGAGGTGTTGGGTATACATCCAATTTATAGGTGACCAAAGCTTTCCAACTTGGGTGAATACATTTAGACAGGCGTCTAAGTGGTCTGACTTTCAAAGCTACAGAGCACTGATTTAAATGGAAACTTTACATGCTCAGCACATGTGAAAATGAAGTTGTATCAGTGCCCTAAGTGTGTGCCTAACCATTTAAGCATGTGAGGTGTCTCATTGAAGGGTTATGTATTTTAAGAATGTGAATATTCCTAGTGACCTCAGTTGGGACTATTCACTTGCTGAAGATTAGGCACATGCTTAAGCGTTTTGCTAAATAAGGCTTAGGTTCCTAATTTTAAGAACACAAGCTGAAAGTTTTGGCCAGTGGTCACACCTTTACACTAGTGCTGATTGCTTTCAGACAGTGAGTGCCAGCATTTTGATCAGTCACCGTGTTTTGTTGTTTGCAAAACTAAAATACATTTTAGAAAATACACCTGTTTCAAAAATTGCCATAATTCAGTAAGCTACGACCTTTTTTTTGATGGGGATAGCTAGCTAACATGGCTTTATTAACTTTATTATTGCTTTACAGAGAATTTGTCGTGCTGTTGATGAAGCCCAAGCAGCAAGACAGCAGCAAAAATTGGTGAAGAAAGCTTCACTGAAATTAATCAAACCACAGTCACCACCTTAATAATAACAGGGTTTGCATTTGGTTTAACTAGTGGTATGTGATCTTATTCCTGAAGATTTACCAGAAGCAATTTGTATACAGTGTACAAGAAAAAAATGAAATGCACTGATGGTCTTCCTGCAGGGTATAGCTCCTATATTATCTAGACCACCTTTCATTTTTTAAAG
This sequence comes from Mauremys reevesii, assembly GCF_016161935.1. Lineage (NCBI taxonomy): Eukaryota > Metazoa > Chordata > Testudines > Geoemydidae > Mauremys > Mauremys reevesii. The sequence continues at coordinate 31,898,756 of NC_052632.1, read as the reverse complement.
TGAAGCTTTTTGGCAATTGTTGCATAACATCATCTGATGGACTCTAACATTCCCCTTCAGCATATATATGTATTTTGACTATTTTGCAGGAAACAGATTCAATACGTTGAAAATTTCCTTTAGAAAAGAGAAACTTCTACTGATTTTCCTCTTTCTTTTTTTCTGATATTAAGAAAAATTTCCAACAATTCTTTTTCACAGACTTGGACTGCTACTTGCATGAAATTGTACCTAATTTGCACTATAATGTAATGGTTTACAAATGAATTAGCAAGAAATAATAATTCTGACTTTTGAAAACTAAAATCCATATATATCTAATTGAAGCTTATTAACAATATGTCCTTTATATTAGGAAACATTTCTAATGTTTAAAAATGTTATTGTGGGGTTGGTCTTTCTATATTTGAAAGAAATACAGGGCTATTTGTATTCTGTGGTACAAGAAAATATTGCACTTTAGAATAATGTAAAAAGAATGTGGGTATATATAAAACACATCATTACTTCTCAGTAGAGACATTCACTTTAGAAATAATAGCCAATTTGCATATTAGAAATAATAGCCAATTTGTGTATTATTAGAAATAAAATTGCTCTTAAAAATTGACAGCTTAGGTTCTCCTAAAATTACAAGCCATTTAATACCTTAATATGTATTAATAATAGGAAGGATTTAGTGGTAGACTGCACATTAATATTGGTTGTAGTTGAAAACTTAAATAGTTAGTGGTAAGATTTCCCTGTGAAGAAAATGCAACTCATTTTTATACAACAGAATATGTGCAGTTGGTCAAAAACTTGAACATTGATTTGTTGTCCATATTTCAGTATCTAATTGACATTTGCCTGAGATTTGTCCTTTTACTTAAGTTAAATAATCAACAGCTGACAGTAGTATTCTTACTGCGTGTACTATTGCTTGTCTTGAATACTACTTCTAGGTCCCAGTTCAACAAGATACATAAGCATATAACTAATCTTTAAGTGCATGAATAGTCTCATTGACTTCACTGAGACAACTCACTGCTTAAAGTTAGGCACATGCTTAAGTACCTTTCTGAATCAGGCTTCTAAGAGCAACCTGTTTAGTTGAGTCATGGGTAAACCGAGACCTACCACTGTCAAACGTTTTGGCTTTCAAATGAGAGAATATATGTCCTAAAACACCACTTGTAAATTTTTGCATTTTTTACTTCGTACCTCAACTAGAGAAAAAGACCAGTTATTGACCTGCCCTTGTTTTTCTTTATATGCAAGCTTAAAGAGTGCCAGTATGAACTCAGTGTTGAATAGATTCTTCCTCTGTCAATATTTGAACTTTATTTCCGCTGAAACAATCATCAAAGATAGAGGAGGACCCAAATTTCAAATCTGTACCAGAATGTAAACTTTCCCAGATTTCAGGGGTATGGAATCCTAGTGTTCTGGCCTGGGTCCATAGCTAATTAAGTGGTATACTTTGCCTGTCTTACCAAAGGAGAGAAATTAAAGATAATGAAAATGTGCTGCCAAATATGAAGCATCTAGGGAAAACTTGCACCTGTGCTTCGTTTACTGTTGCTATGTACATTTGTAGTTTTGATCACACAGTACAGTAGGAAGAAAAAACCTTAATTCCTTAACTGTGAGGTCTTAGACACAGCTGTTGGCTAGAGAAGTCCTGAATGTGTAGTTTCATTCTAATGTTAAAACAGTACCTTGAATTGATAGAATGAGTTGTTTGGTATATTCTGTACATTTCAACTACTATGTTTAAAATACGGACAAAATAAAATCTTTATATGCAGTTATTTATGTTTGAGTCTCAAAAATCATGGTATGATCTCAGATGATGAATGTTTATTTTCCAAGTGAAATTTATAAACATTCCTAAAATACTTATGGTGGGGGTACAGGTGGATAAAGAGTACTCGCATACACTCAAATTGTAAACTTACGGACTGCACAAGAGTTCTCACTGTTTCATTGTTTTCCGCACTGCTTTTCCTGAGCTCAGCTTGTGGCCTCTGAGGAGCAAACTGGCAAATCCTGATAGAAATCAGAAATTTCACTACTTTTTGCAGAATTGGTCTTGGATTTTTAGAGGCTGCCATGTTGATTGAGGGGAGTAGTGGGGATTAAAACTGACCCCAAATTTCTGCTCCCAGTTTTCTGCCATCTTGACTCATGTGACTCTCTTCACAATTGCTGTTATATCTGTAATAGTAGTTTAGTCTTGTCTGCAAATGTTGATAATACTTAATCATTTAAATAAACACTATGAAATAGTTCTATATACAGATTAAATACAGATGGAAAAAAAAGTGATTGTTTTATGCTAACATTTTTACAACTTGGGTCATTTAGCAAAGGCTTTGGACTTTTAGATTCACATTGCAGATCTCCACTACTTGAGCCAACACAGTAACTGGTGGTAGTGTCAGGCTGTTACCAACTATGTGGGCCAGCCACTAGAGGGGATCCTAGATGTACAGTTTCCCAGTGGGTATCACAGCTGTTTGCTAACAGAAGAGGAACATGGAGACTCTGTGCACTTGGTTCAATTCCAGATTATGTATGGGAATGTGGTCCACTAGTTAAACCCTTCTGCCCTGCCTGCTTTTCATTTATCCTCCCTACCCTAGCTTCCGCCTCTATTCTACATTCCTCTTATCTAATCCCTGGCTCCTGTCCCTCTCTTCTTCACCTGTATATGCCCCAACTCCCTCTGCTGCTGTCCACCCCCACTCTCTTCTACATCCTCCTCCCTCTGACTCCTGCAAACCCCATCTGTTCCCCTCCCTTTCTTACTCCTCTCCAAACACCATTCTATTTTGTCTTATGCAGTGCTTTTCAAACTGAAGCTATCATAGCAGGAGTAGGAATGTTTTCAAAGGATTCTTCGGCCAATGGCTTGTAGTATTCAAAAAACTTATCTGAGAAAATATAATTATTGAATTAATATAACAAGATATATATCTTCAACTGGCTGCAAAGAACTTCTCCCCCAGGACATCGCAAGTCATGAAAAAACATAAAATACAAAAGAGCACAAAAAAGTTTAATTTAAAATGTGAAAAAATTAACTTGTAAACCTTTTGGTAATAGCAGGTATAAATTTAATACAGTCTGAATCAGTTATGCCAACAGTTTACAAATATATAAGAGGGATAGCTCAGTGGTTTGAGCATTGGCCTGCTAAACCCAGGGTTGTGAGTTCAATGCTTAAGGGGGCCATTTGGGGATTTAGTTGGGGTTGGACTAGATGACCTCCTGAGGTCCCTTCCAACCCTATGATTCTATGTATCAAAGTGTGAATATGAACAATGGCTAACTCTCAAAGTGGATGCTCGTGGACTACCAACTTCAAGGGGAGTAACAGTAAGACTGTAAGAAGAAAGCGCCTGATGCCATTTGGCTGATGTGCAAGTTATCTTAAAAAACAGATTCAGGCTCTGTTTTTATTATACCTTCAACTGATGACAACAGTACACTATTATATATATCACCATAGGAAGGACAAAATCAGGCGTTTTTGTGATGCATCTAATATAAAATATATATTCTTAGTCAAAGTGCATGAATTGTGTTCAGTTATGAATGCGTACGTCCTTCCAGTTGTGCAGCTTCTTTCCTTAAACTGTGGATATTTTATTTGCATAATCACTGTATTGTTATGTCTCAGTAACAAAGCTGTGAATATGCAAATCTCCCAACTCTGGCTACTATAATCTCTCCGCTCTGATTTGCTCCTGCTTGTGGACTTTTCAAGCTGTTTGTCAGCAACTAAGATGGTAGTTCCAGCTATTCACTTGATCTAGCTGAAGCAGAAAAGCTGTGAAATGTATGTGAAAAGGGAAAATATACCAAAAAGAAATTGACCTGTCAAAACGAACTTCTGAAGTTAAAACTTTGGATTCATTTCCTTCCATCCTCTCCTTTCCTTCTTTCTACAGTTCAGCAGAGATTTTTATTCCAGAAAAACTATTGTCTATTTGTGCTTAAATGACATATAGCAGGAGAGTCCAACACCCCCTTCCAAAGCCTCCAAACAATAGATTGGTTTCAGTGGAGAAAAACGGCAGGATGATGGGCATAGAGGAGCAAAAGACAGCTCAAAAAAATCACAATAGATTGGTTTCAGTGGAGAAAAACGGCAGGATGATGGGCATAGAGGAGCAAAAGACAGCTCAAAAAGAGAACTTTTTATATTTAAAAAGTTCATACAAACAAAGATGGTCTAAAGTTTTGCATACATCAATTTCTATTATATCAGCAAACTGAAAATACCTCATCCAGCTATGGAGACCAGCTACACAACAGAAGGAGAGTAAGCCCAAGAATTGTTGACGGGGGTGGTCAAGGGGAAGAGACATGTAAAATGTTGCCACTGTCAGAAATTTGCTCTTTTTCTTGCTTTCATTTCTGCAAAAACCCCAGGCCATATGATGAGTTTGATCTTAGTGTGGAGTTGGTAAGTCAGTGAAAGGAGTACAAGTCTGGGAAAGAGGGAGGGATTGGTCAGCAGGTGTGCTTGAGAAAGAAAGCTATTGGGGGGGAGGTTAAGATTGTTCTCTGGGCTGATGTATGGGGTTAAGCTATGTACACAGGAGCGCTTTATGTTCCCTGAATTATACAGTCTTGGAGTGATGGTGTAGCAATCTGCACCAAGCGGGGACCAAGGAGAGGGTTTGGAAGGAGCCTACTAGTGTTTATTCATTATTCCCTTGAGAATGTTGAATTCCAATCTCGCTTCGCTGTTCAGCTGATTTATATTTTATCAGGTCTAGGTGGTAAAGCTCTCTTGGAGAGTTGCAACTGAATCTCAAATGCACCTATGGCCACCCATTATTTCTGCCTCTGCAGTGATAAATTTCCTAAAGAGTATTTCCATATTTTCAGTCCCATTCTCCTACACCTGAGTGTGCTGGCAAGCTCAAACTTCATGATTTGTAGGTGAGGAGACATCGCCTCTTTCAACTGCATCATCTGAGAAAAGCACAACCGGAGATTGGGGCAAGCACAAAGAAGGCCATATGGGTGTCCATGTATGGACTGTTCACAGACAAGTCTGCATGGAGAGCTGCATCCTGTTTGGAAGGCTCTGGCAGAAGGATGGGCTCCAGGAGGAGCATGGAAGTGTGGAGTGACATCCTGAGGTAGTTCCCTGCAATAAGGCAGATTGTTGGACATCCATCTCCATTGCTTTAAAGTTGCTGCTCTTAGGTATTCATCATCCCCTGAGACTTTCGGTTATTTTAAGGCTTTTCCTCTTATTCCTGCATTGTGCCGCTGTACTGGTGGCAGCCCTGTCCCCAGGTCAAAGTTACTAGCAGCATCAGGAGTTGGATAACATCCTGCTTTGGCATGACACTAAGCAGATGTGTGAACCTCTGTGCTGATGAGAGGGTGGAAGGAGATGAGTATGTGCCAGATTTGTTGCCTCTGCATCAGAAGTCTGTATGAGGCCGAATACTTTGACATTGTCAATTTTCTTTTTTTTCTTAACCAGGTGTCAAACTGCCTCTTAGTATAATCCATCAATCACTATAAGAGTATTACTCCTTCCTCTCTTATCCTAAGTAGAAATAAACCAAATTTCTTTCCGAGGAATCGGAGCTCAATCTTTGCACTCTAGGAGAATCCTGGCTTGTATTATAGTGTGATTACTGTTTATTGGTCTCAGTCTCTTAGCCACGTAGTTACATCTATTATAATATTTTTCTGATTTTGCTGTAATGTCTCTCCTGCATCGTCTGTTTTTTAATTATCCAACTTCTTTACTAAGTTATTTTTGTTTGTTTGTTTTTTAATTTCAAGTTAGTTACCCAAAGAGGGCATGACAAATATGAAGTCCCCACTCTCTACAGATGGTCAGGTTGTGGAATTTGACAATGGTAATGCCTTACCTTGGTTGGTATCAGATTCTCACTGTCATTGAAGGTAACTTTCACTTAGTTGTTTGCCTGATGTTCAACATTAGGAAGGGACTGGGTACTTCGGTTACATTTTCATCTTTCGTGTTTGGAGTTCGTATATCATAATGAGCAGTTTTCACTCTTGATAGTATAGTATGTGCCACCCTAAGAGTCTCCAAGGTACTGATGGACAGCAGCCTCCAGTATGTAAATCACTCCCACCTATATTGTGTGAGTGCTATAACCAGCCACTCAAAAATTACACTAGAACATGTGGTGAGAGAGATGTTAACAAGCTAAGTGAAGTCAAAGTGAAGTTTGGTGTTAGTTTGCATTTTACCTTTTATTTCTTTGTAGCCAATTCTGATTTTTATGCCTCACTACTTGTAATCACTTAAAATATATCTTTCCATAGCTAATAAACTTGTTTTATTGTCTTATCTTAAATCAGTGTGTGCTTGGATTGAATTGTTTGGGAAACTCCTTTTGAAATAAAAGGGTTTCTGTTAATGAAATGATGGACTTTATGTGCACTTGTATTGTCCAGGAGGATCCTGGGCAATATAAGACACATTTCTGGGGGAAAGTCTGGGACTAGGAGTCTTCTGGCAATATAATTCATGAATGGCTGGCTATAGCACTCATACGGTATAGCTGGGAGTGATCTGCATGCTGGAGGCTATGAGAGAACAGACCAGGAGTGGTTGCTCTCCCAGTGAAGCAGTGTAAGAGGCATCCCAGGTTGGTGAATTGAGGAAGCATAGCTGTCCATCAGTCCAGATTGTATACCAGCAGATGTCACAGCCACTTACTTGGGTCACCACTTTATTCAGATGTCCCTGGGGAGCCAAATTAGCCTAATGAATGTCAATGTCACCTTATTCAGGACAGCATTAGTAAAAATCCCACTCTTACCAGACCTCCCTCTGAACCATGGGCTGTGGATGGTTCTGCGATGCTGCAGAGCAGACAGTGTACTGGTGATTCTCACCCTTAGTCTGCAATTAATTTCAGGGCTGTGTTACAGGATAGGGGAGAGACTGTGAAAGGAGGGGTAGGGTAATAAGCCCACGTCTTGAGTTCCAATACATCTATGGCTTTAAGCTTCCCCATATGTTCATATCTCAGTTCTCCTGGCACTGCTGCCTCTGTGCCCAGTGGGGATGAGGCAGCATTGCCAGAGGGAGCCTTTCAAGCTCTGATACCCAGATCAAGTGTTATCTTTAAAGAGCAATGAGTCTGGGCTAAATGTACCTGTGAGAACTTTTGATATATGTGCCCACTCTGGCCTGTCCTACTGACTCATTACCAATAGAATTGTTGCATGCTAATACGCTATAAAGGACAGGTGGGGAGTTATCTGTAGTCAATGACTCCACACTTAAGTTATGAGCTGTTGCAACTTTCTTATAGCTTATAATCAGAAAACAATCAGATACAACGGTTAATACCTTAGTTGAATTACAATCTAATGTGTGTGTTGTGCGATTTTTGTGCGAGACCATTTTTCTGTTGTAAATTGGAATGAAATCTCACTGTGATGAAGATTATCTGGGGAGTGGTTCATTATTCTTTTTTATACATAAGATTCTTCTAGAATGGGCCACAAAGTGTCTAACTTTTCCTTAATGGTAACTTGTGCCAGTATTATGAAACCATCTTGATGTAACCCATTAAAAAGAGAGCTTAAGAAACAGGCTGCTGCTAGCAATAAATGTCATGAGAATCAGTATCTCCTCCTCCTTTCTTGCCACTTTCCTGTTCAGGGTCAGCGACTTTTACGGCCTTCCTTTAAAATTTATGATCATATGCCAGACTGTCGAGGAGATTGGATCTCTCTGAGTTTCACTAATATTTGGTCTATGTACCAAGCCTTCAGTCTCTTACTTGTCGTCTTCCATCCAAAATAATTGCAATTATCCTGCCAATGTAACTCTCCAGTCTCTGCTGCATATGCTCACATTGTAGCTTAGCCTCCCTCAACTTGTCTTCAATTGGAGCAACCAGCATTAGGCCCCTTACAATCTCATTTCATTTCCTGTCATGGAGTGCCCAACCATTCGACCATCTGAAGATCTTCATTTCCGTGGAGAGCATACTGATTTCTCTTTTAATGATTGACCAGGTCTCCGGTCTGTACATTAAGATGGGTCATTCTGCCTTTTAACTTCTGTAAGCAGAGTCAGGATGAGCTCTACCCTGACATCTGGTGGTGAAACTCAGGGAGTGTGGAAAGGAATTTCAGGTGTTTGCATTTGCACATCCACCCCGCTTAGCATAGCCCACGGCAGCTTGGGATGGTTATTTTGACAGCTCTGGGATCCCCAATTTCTTTGTTATTGGGGCAGGAGGAATAAAGTGTTGTCACCCTGATTATGTGAATGAGGAACTATGAGACTGCTTTAAGACGGAGTCTCACCATCAATTAAGTAGCACTCGCTAGACAAGGTACATGGGTGCCAAAACCCAGTGAAGTGAGAGAGGTTGGGGGTTGGTGTGTGTACCCGATGGTATGGACCCCTTTTGAGGGCCTAGAACACCAATTGCACCTCCTCCCCTCTCCACTATTGAAGAGCAGAGCTAATTTTGATTCCATTAGGAGCTCATCTAGAGGCTGCTGAGCTGAATTCACTTTGGGCCAATGGTGCAGCAGCACCGGGGCTCCCCTACTATGAGCTGAAATCACTAAAAGAGCTAAATGTACTGAGCTGAGATCACTGAGTGCTGTGTTAACTAGTGGGGGAGCCTGAAGATCTATTGCTAAGCGGCTGGCAGAGCGGAGCAGTTTGCAGCACGGTTGGAGCGGCCTATGGAACAGCAAGCAGAGCAGAGTGGAGCAGTTTGCGGGGACGGGAGGAGCGGCACAGCTGGTGGTGTGAAGCCGGTCGTGGTGAAAGCTGGAGCAGTCAGCCCCGGCCCACGTAAGGTGCCCCCTTAACACCCTGTGTGCCCCCGCATTTCCACCCAGGCTGGGGGGGGGGTGTGAAACTCTGCAGATAAACTTTTGAACTCTGGGGCGGCACTGATCTGGGACAGAGACTTTTGGGTTGTTGGACTTTGGGGTGATTGAACTTAAGACCCTAAGGGGAAAATGACATTGCCAAAACTTATTTGGTGGGTCTTTTGCTCATGGTTTGTTATAAATCCTGTTTGTGGTGTTTCCCCAATATGATGCCACATTGTTTCCCTCCTTAAAGGATTTTGCTACACTCAGACTCTGTGCTTGCGAGAGGGGAAGTATTGCCTCCTAGAGGCACCCGGGGGGTGGTATGTAATTATCGCAGGTCACTGGGTGGGGGCTCGAGCCGGTTTTGCATTGAGTTATTGAAATGGAACCCCTGGATACTGAACCCAGCCCTTGTTGCTGCCAACTCAGAGGGGCAGAAGGGTTACACTTCAAAGAGAACTGGGGTCACTCCCACCATTTCCATCAAGCAGTTTTAGTACACTGCCAGGCATCAATCAGGAGGGCACGGTCATTGAACATTGATCCTCCGTATTTAAATTTTCACTCTTCTAAGCTCTCTGCATGTGGTATCCTTTACTGTGCATAAAACAGATACGTCCTTAATTTTATAGGTCTTTGCAAAATATAGAAAATACTACATTAATTTTCTGGTTTCACTGCTAGGATTTTTAAAGTTCAACACTTAACGTTAACTATAACATATGAAGTTTGCTAAATAAACCAAGATGCTCTGTTGGTTATTGTATCAATATGTATCATTGTATTATACTATATTGTGAAATTATGCTGTAAATTGTTTCAGTTGTTGCCCACAAGATGGAGGAATGACTTAACATTTATATTTTGCTGTGCCTTTTAACATTTTTTCCATGTACCGACATTGGTGAAAGGAATTAAAATCTTTAAAGCAGGACATAAGCTGTATATCAGAGGATGTTATAAGGTTTGCCAGCTGTGGACAAAAACCAATGATTTATGGAGGACTACTGAAAAATACAGCATACAGGACATGCTTGCAATAAGTCTTGAAATTATGCCACTGTGAAATATGAATTGCTGCCCAATTTGCAAATGCACAACATACCTGAAGGGATATTAGTTTTGAGGTTTAAGTAAAACCTTTGTGTATAATTCACTCAACATACTCATCTCTCTGATGTATTGAAATGCAAAAGTTTGTGTATAGATCTTTGTATAAGACAGATTATGTCAAGTTTGTACTATTTTTGCTTGCATAGAATAACAGGCACAGAGGGATCTGAGAATATTTGAGATTCTTCCCAGTCCTTCTCTGTTTAGGCCTTTCCAAAACTCTTCATGGGATTATTCTTTCTTTTTCCTCATACTATTCAGCTGAAATTCTAATTTTTAGTTTTTGGGAGAATAGAAGTGATTATTTTTTCGTGGGAATGGAATGGTCTAAGCATTGTGTAACAGAATGAAATGTCTGACACATGAGACCGGGGGGAAAATGCTTTAGAAAGATCCACACGTTCAAAATTTTTGAACCGTTGCTGTTCTGGGTTGGCTCATGTTGGACAATTTCTATATTTCATAGTTATAAAAATTAGATATGTGCTGATTTAAAAAAAAAAACCAAAAGCTCTAACGAGTTCAGAAGATGGGTCATGGCTGCTACTTTTTCTCTGTCAGGACACTGAGGAAAACATACTTTAAAAAAAGCATTCCTTCATTATGAACTCACCCTCATCCTCTTCATATTGGTGAGCTTGAGGAACCTTCTAGGAAAAAGTGTTTTAACTGCACAAGCGCTCCCTCATGGCACTGAACTTTGTTTCTTGGTTATGTATAAACACACCAATCACTTCAGGGGTTTTATAGTGATCTAAATGTGTGAAGTGTGTGTGTGTGTGTGTAAAACTACATAGAAACAATAGGTGCGCGCACACACACATGCAGTTGTGTATTATGCAAGAAAACACCTTAGAAGCAATGTGATTTAAAAAAAATGTACTGGGTGAAGGTCTGTACTGCACTGCTCAGGGACACAGCACTGACGTTGCAATCTAGGGTAGCATGAGGTTTAATGGTGCTAAGGGTTTTGTTTGTTTTTTTTAAAGTGGTCCTTACATCCTTGTGACACTGCACTATTGTTAACACTGGAGTGGCCCCTGGCCTAATTTAGGCAGACAGGAGGAGCTGTCTGAGTTACAACAGCCTGTGCTCTGCTGCTTCTGGGTGACTGGGCTGCCCAGAATCCCTACAGTGCTGTTATGTGATCTCACTTTTGGCACAGCCTTCCCATCCTTAGCCTCACCTCTACTATGCACCCTATGCCAGAGCTTGTGACAGGGTCCTCTGAGGGCAGCTAGTTCCTGTCTTCCTCAGTTCTCACACCAGGAGAATTCTGTACTGGCTGGATCCAGAGCTTAAAACTCCTTTTATGCCAATCCAACCCTTTTACCCAACATAATGGGGTCCAAACGGAGGTGAGAATCTCACCCAATATGTATTAGAACAGACCACAAAATGCAAAAAAAAAAAATTGCAAAAAAATTTCAATTTACAAGCTATGTTTTTGCGGAGTTCAAAATGGGACCATTTTTTAAAAATCATTTTTGCATTTTGGGGGTTTTCCCCTCTCACTTTTTCTATTTTTTTTTCTTGCAAGGAAAAAGAGGAGAGAGAGAAGGGAATTTTACAATTGTGAAATGAGAATTCTTTGGGGGGAAAAGACTTTTTTTCATTGAAAATGATTTTTTTCCCCAACAAAAATGTTTGATTAGACTGTTTGTAAAAAAACTTCTCACAAAAAAAAATTGCAACCATCTCTATCTGTCCTTTTTCCTTCCACTCAGCCAGGCAGGGGAAGAATGGGGGGAGATAGACAACTTTTATGGGGAGGAGTTAAAGGTAAGGGGGAGTGGGGTTGCTGGGCAACAGGTAGCCTGGAGATCACTGGAATAAACCTGGAAGAAGGGCTGCTATAGGGTTGCATTAACTCCTGCTTCTTTTTCCATTAGTTTCTGACTCTCATGACAGTTCTGCTCTGGCTTTTCCCATTCCTGGCCTCCTGCTCCCTGTAAGGGCCCACAGGAACTTCTCCAGTTACATGCACGAGCTCATTCCTTCCCATGCCTGTGGGGCAATGAGTCTGCTGCCTCTGAGCCACTCTAGAAGTCTGGGAAGTGTCATGGGAAGCAGAGGATGCTTGCTCAACACTAATGTTTGCAACAAGATTGCTCTCCTGTCCCTCTCAAAATATAAGACAGTCCCGGCTTCCTGCAGCCAGCCCAAATGAAAAGAGAGGGTTAAAACAATTGACCACTCACCCCTTCCATACAGTGCAGCTTGTCTGGGGAGTCAGAAGGTAAGATCTGCATTTCTTCTTCAGAGTCTACCAACTGGTTCTTCTCTACAGGAAGCCCCTAGACCCTGTACCTTTTATCTCTCTTCACAGCTGCCTTCCTCTGGAAGCCTTGGCTTTAAAGGCTCCCCTGTTTATGAGGCAATAACAGTGGGTAAGAACAGTGTCATGGCAAGCCTTTATCAGGAGCTTCTCCCCTTTCCTTCTAGTCAACTCTGTGGCACTTTCCAGACTTGCTTGAAGGAGGATTATGTAGAGTGGATGAGGAAAAGGGAACATTAAATGGTATGGAGAAAAAAGGAAACCCAACTCCACCCCCAATTCCAAGAAAAGGGGATGGTTCGTGTGACATTGTATTCTCTCTGCATTAGGTATTCCTTTCTTAGCCATGCTTTTAAAATTCTACTAGAACCAATTTATCATTAATGCTAACACTTGTAGCCTAAGAATTACTTAAAGAAACTCTCTTGGGTTAATGAAACCACTCTAGTTTCTGTAATGGAAATCAATGCATTCAGGAATTTTTTTTTTTAAAGTGGAACTTCGTTTGTGTGAGCAAATTGTGTGTGTGTGCGCGTGCAGTCCATGCTTAATGTGGTGATTTCAGGATTAAATACAGTAATAATAGAAATGAACTAGCTTAGTATTTCTGCCCTGTTATGAAAAGAATAACTCTTTACCCCATATCTTATTGCAAAACTACTGAATATAAAAATAAACTCTGTGGAATAGTGCATTGGGGGATGCTCACACTGCAGCTATGAATATTGTGCCTATGCTGTGGAGAAACATAGAACTTCATTTCCAAAGCTGACAATCCTATCATCTTCCAAGAATCCTACACTCGTTAACATGCTTTACTGCCATTGTCTACAGCATACATTTGATGAATAAGAGGACAGCAACTTCTACTTTTGCCATTCTTCGGGTTCTGTTAGCTCTATTTTTATAGTTCAAATACAAACTGGCCATAAATCCAAAATGAGTAGCATTACTTTAATTTTGGGCGGAACTAGCATGTCACTGATTATCTTAATAACTTTGGGTACAAAACTCATGAAAAATAAGATGGGAAATAAACATCATTTTTCAACATTTTTATCATCTTCATAATCAAATACAATGATACAAACACAGAAACAATCTACTAAATTACCCATGATGGCTTATCCTGTGCTAATGCAGTATTTCAAAATTGCAGCAGTCTGAGAGCGAGATTAATTACCCTAATTCATATTTAAACTTCAGTACAGAAGCACATCTCTATTCAGATAAAAAAGTTTTCTCCAAGCTTGTCAATTTTTTCTATTTGATGACCATGTATAAGTCTATAGAGGCGCGGAGTGAAATGAGGAGAGTTCATTTCACTGTGGAGAGCTCAATGGGTGTTTTCTGTAAGGTCATCAGACATCCTTGAAATATTTTTGGAGGGAAAATGACATGAGGGGAACCATGGGAAGCATGAAAGAAGAATTAATATAACAACACAGTGGTTCTTTGCTAGCATACTTGTCCTCCCACTGACTGGTGGTTCAAATCCCACAGCATGGTTTGGGCTTGTAACCAGTATTGTCTATGGCTGGTTGAAAATTTTCCATCAAAACTGTTTACTAAAAGAGATGTTGGAGAAATTATTTATTTATTTAGCTAAACTAACCTTTCACAGAGTGTGTCTGCTTTGCATGGATTTTTTTCCCCAACAATACTGGGAACCAAAAAAATTATAGGTTGGCAGCTGAATGCCAAACCTTTCAATTCAGTTCTGAAATGCCACTGCATGGGAGTTGTAGTTTGCATTGCCTCATGCTCCCAATCTTCTTTAAGGGCCAATCTTCTTTAAGGGCCAGGCTTCCCAGCCAGTCTTCACCTTCCATGGTGTACCTCCTCCCCTCACCAACAAGGAGAGACCATGGTACATCATGGGAGATGTAGTCCACTGAGGGAGTCTGTAATTGTTACTCATGGATACCTTTGGCATAATAGTACTGTACCATATGCAACTAAATAGTATTTTATGTTTTATAGACTAGACAGAGTTCAGCGAGCTAATAGGTCCCTTCAGCTGGGAAACCTTAAAAATGCAAATTGTTAAAATCCTTAGCCCTGAAGCAGAGTGAGTATCTGTAGGGGAGCAAACTGGATTTCATTCCCAGATGCTATTGGGGTACTTGGGATAAGTTTAAGTCTGCCTAAGACTTGAGGAAAATAAGGCTAAGCTTTAGGTAAGAAAATATGCATATAGGCTTCCTGCTGTTTAACCCTTTTATTTCCAATTTCTATATGTCAGGGGTGGCCGAACTTAGTGACCCTCCGAGATGACAGTCTTCAGAAGTTCAAGAGATGGGGTGCATCTGCTGGGACTTGGGGCTCCAACCATGTGGAATATGCCTGCTGGGGCTTCAGCCCCGAGCCCTGGCAGGTGTGCCCTGCAACCCCCCACTCCCCTGTGGGGCAGAAATCCCCTAACTGCCCCCAGTCTGGTAGGCAGAGAATAGGAGGCACGTGGGGGGGCCCCTGCAAGCTGCACTTTAAAAGAGCTGCATATGGCTTGCGGGCTGTGGTTTGGTCACCCCTGTTGTATGTCTATGGATAAATAAATACTTTGCTTTGAAGAAGTTGTTCTCAGTCACTGCATTTTCCTAATGGCCACAGCTCCTGAAGACACCCAACCCAGCTGGGGCTGCTGAGGAAACATACCCAGTAAACTGGGGTGCTGTAGCCTTGAGACTTAGTCAAAAAGTGGAGTGAGTCATAGGAGTCCTCTCTGAGAGGAGTGTAGGTGCTTGGCCTATTGTTTGGAAAAGGTGGCCATGGGAAGATAGAGAGGGATAAAGGTGTGGATAACTCAGAACCATAACACTAGATATACACTGGATTTGGCTAAAATTCCCTGACACTTGGAAGATATTTAGAATATTAGATGTTAGTGATTTGGATAATTGAGGTTTTATTGATTGAAATATTAATGAACACTTTTAAAAAAAGCAAACACTAAAACTGAAGATGAGGAAACATTCCATTTTCTAATAGATCCTAAACGCTGAAGTGGAAAGGTGTATGATGCATATATCCTTGGGGAACAGGAATGGTAGAGCTAAATTTTCACAAGAGAACTTGAGGACTAGAGCAAGTGCTGTGTGGCTGTATAATAGTCTTAGCTTAAGGAAGGGCAAGTTCATCTTCAGGCGCACTTCTGCTGACGATAGGGTTGTTATGCCAGTACCCTTTGCAGACCCCTGGGACAGCTGTGCAGTCCAATAAAGCACTCCCAACCGCAAGATGAAAGCAGTGGAGCACACGGAGTGTACAATTTTAGTAGAGAAGCTGGTGGCAGGCATGCAGGCAATCCATCAATCCACCACCAGATAAGCAAGTGGGTGACTTTTTTACAAAGGCTTAGGGCAGATGCGTAAGGCAACAAGTTGGCAGCTAAGCCTATCGCTCTATGTTGAAAAAAAAATCTCTTCAGCACCAAGATATACTTTGTTTTAGTTCAGTGTGATGGGGTGTGCTTTCTACACTGGCCCTGAAAGAGCTGAATTAGGCCAGGTGGGCCCAATCAGCTGGAGGCAGCTAATTAAAGAGAAGCTCACCTGTGAGGGACAGGTGGGGGTTCTACAAAAGACAGGAAATTGGAAGCTTCCAGGGGGGGCTCCAGGGAAGGAAGCTGTAGTCACTCCAGGGGGACAGTAGCGATAAGTTGCCTAAAGTTACGCCCTGGGAGGAGGGAGTGAAGGGACTGGCAAATCCAGAGGAGTGGGGAGGGTCAGAAGGTATGGAAGTGCCTCAGAGAAAGGCAGCAAGGGGCAGGGAAGGGACCTTGGCTGCTGTGTATGGCAATGCTTTTCAAACTGTGGGTTGTGACCCACTACTGGGTTGCAGCATGTAAGGCACGGGGTCGCCTTGCTCTGGTCAGCACTACTGACAGGGATGTTTAAAGCCCTGGTGGCGGGGCTGCCCAGCTAAGGCAGGCTAGTGCCTACCTTTTCCGACACTGCACTGTACCCCAGAAGCAGCCAGCAGTGGGTCCAGCTTGTGGGCAGGGGGGCCAAGGAGCTCCATGCACTGCCCCCACCCAGAGCACCAGCTGCACCCTCCCATTGGGTGGCAACTGGCAAATGGGAACAGGGCAGCAGTGTCTGCTGGCAAGAGTTGTGTGGAGCTACTTGCATGCCTCTGCCTAGGAGCCAGATCTGCTGCTGTCCGCTTCTGGGATGCAGCATGGTCTGCAGTGCACCTAGGCTGTGCCGCTGACTGGGAACTGCTGGTGGTAAGTCTGTGCCCCACTCCCCTGCATCAGCCATGAGCCCCCCCAAACCTGGATCCCCTCCTGCACCACAGAGCCCCACCCCAACCCCCTGCCCTAGCCCTGAGCCCCCAACCCAGAGCCTCTCCTGCACCCCACAGCCCTCATTCCCAGCCCAAAGCCCTGACCCCCCTTCTTGCACCCCAGCCCAGCACACCCTCTCACATTCTGAACCCCCTTATTCCTGGCCCCACCCAGTAGCCCTCACCCCCAACCCCAAACCCCTACTAGACCCCAAGCCCCTCATCCCCACCTCTGTTGTGTCATGGGCATCAATTTTTTTTCTGGGGACCCAGTTGAAGAAAAGTTTGAATACCACTGATGTAGGGAGTCCCTAAGCAGGAACCCAGAGTAGAGGGTGAGCCTGGATGCCCCTGCCAGTCACTGTGGGAGTGGTACCATGAGGCAGTGAAGCAGAAGACTGCTTGAAACACTCTCCCACTCCACAATAGTGACCGGGCTGAGTCAGGAAGAGGATGCTGCAGTTACTAGAACGAGAGAAGCACTGCAGAGGAGAAACTGATGGGTGTAATAGCTGGAAGGGGTGTCTGCCTGATGGAGCTAATCCACTGAACTGCTAGGAGGCTGTGCCATCCCACGGGGAGTAGGGCAACCCCGTCACATCCACTTACCTGCCAGTGTATGACAAACTAAACATGATTCAAGACCTAAATATAATGACAGCTGACAAAAACAAAAAGGAAGTCAGAGATTTAAGGGTGAATTTTGACAATATCACAAGCACATCTAGATGTTAGGAATGACAGCTGTTAACTCTCAGTGATTAGGTAACAATGCTTTCCAAGGAACTTTTTGTATGAAGACCTCTTAACATTTTAAATTATAAATATGCAGGAAAGATGGTGTGAGACCACAGCCTGTCTCTGAACTGAGGCCAGTCGAATTCCTAGTACTCCAGTCAGGAGACATTCCTTGCATTTTCAGCAGAACCTGAAATAGATTTCAGTTAATATGAAATGCAAAGCAATACAGAGTAGAATGATTGCACTGGTCTGTAATGCAGTTAAGTGTTTCCAATACCCGTTTTTCTTATTAAAAAGAGCCTTTTCTAAGCACCTAGGTGGAGATCACAGGATAAGTAGATGCATAATGTATTACACACACTATTCCACTAGGCATATTCTATTACAGGTGAGAGGGACTTGGAAATGGAGTCTTCCAGGTCAATGCATTTCCATTTGAGAGAAACTGTTTTATAATTAAGATGGTATCAGCATTTCCATTGCAAACCCCTGTTTTAAAACTCTCTAGAACTGAACTTGGCTTAACAGCTCTCTGTATAGAAGCAACCTGTTCTTTCAGCTTTAAAAAGAAAACTCCAGTGTAGGCATTCTGAAGTTAGACCAGAGTAATGCCAAATTAGCCCTTTGTGGTAAGGCTGAATCATGAACATTTATGCATACACAGTAACTTTGAGAAGTTTGATCAGGTACATGAGGGATGAAGATGCTAAATATCTGCTACTGTGTACGTGCTACACAGGTTGGGGCCTCAGCAAAGACAGATACATCCTGGAGGTGAATGCCCGGGTGCGAGGATGGTGTCGCCAGGCGGGCTTCGGCTTCCTTGACCACAAGATGCTATCCCAGAAAGGAGGACTGCTAAGCAGCAATGAGGTCCATCTATAGAAGAAGGGGAAGAGCATATTGGCTAACCTAGTGAGGAGGGCTTTAAACTAGGGTCAATGGGGGCAGGTGACCAAAGCCCACAGATAAGTCAAAAACAGAAAGACCTGGGAGAAGGGTTGGAATCTGGTGGGAGCATGGGCTGTTGTAGCAGAAATAAGGGAGAGAAGACAGAACTGGGGCAGGGGGAGAATCAAATCAGTATCTTAGATGCCTATACTAATGTGAGTAGTATGGGGGATAAGCAGGAAGAACTTGAAATGCTTGTATGACATAGTTGGCATCACAGAGACCTGGAGGGATAATATGCGTGACTGGAATGTTGGTACAGAAGGATACAGCTTGCTCAGGAAGGATGGGCAGGGAAAAAAGGGAAGTGGTGTTGCCTTATATATTAAAAACATACACACTTGGACTGAGGTTGAGATAGAAATGAGACAGACTTGTTGAAGGTCTCTGGGTAAGGATAAAGGTAAAAAAACAAGGGCGATGTTATGGTAGGGGTCTACTACAGACCACCAAACCAGGAAGAAGAGGTGGATGAGGCTTTTTTTAAAACTAACAATCATCCAAAGCACAGGACTTGGTGGTGATGGGGGACTTCAACTACCCAGACATCTATTGGGAAAACAACACAGCAGGGCACAGATTCTCAAACAAGTTCTTGGAATGTACTGGAGACAATTTTTTATTTCAGAAGGTGGAGAAAGATAGTAGGCGGAGGCTGTTCTAGATTTGATTTTGACAAATAGGGAGGAACTGGTTGAGAATTTGAAAGTGGAAGGCAACTTGGGTGAAAGTGATCATGAAATGGTAGAGTTCATGATTCTAAGGAATGGTAGGAGGGAGAACAGCACAATAAAGACAATGGATTTCAAGAAGGCCGACTTTAGCAAACTCAGGGAGTTGGTAGGTAAAATACTATGGGAAGCAAGTCTAAGGAGAAAAACCATTGAAGACAGCTGGCAGTTTTTCAGACATTATTAAGGGCACGTAGCAAATTATCCCACTGCATAGGAAAGATAGGAAGTATGGCAAAAGACCACCCTGGCTAAAGTAGGAGATCTTCAATGATCTAAAACTCAAAAAAGAGTCCTACAAAAAGTGGAAACTTGGTCAAATTACAAAGGATGAATATAAACAAACAACAAGTATGTAGGGACAAAATTAGAAAGGTCAGGGCACAAAACGAGATCAAACTAGCTAGAGATATAAAGGGTAACAAGAAAACATTCTACAAATACATTAGAAGCAAGAGGAAGACTAAAGACAGTAGGCCTGTTACTCAATGAGGGGGAGGAAGACAATAACAGAAAATGTGGAAATGACAAAGGTGCTTAATGACTTTTTTGTTTCAGTTTTCACCAAGAAGTTTGGAGGCAATTGGATATCTAATATAGTGAATGCCAGTGAAAATGAGGTAGGATCAGAGTCTAAAATAGGGAAAGAACAAGTCAAAATTAAACACAAGTTAGATGTCTTCAAATCACTGGGACCTGATGAAATCCATCCTAGAATACTCAAGGAGCTGACTGAGGAGATATCTGAGCCATTAGCAATTATCTTTGAAAAGTCATGGAACACAGGGGCCATTCCAGAAGTCTGGAAAGGGGAAAATATAGTGCCCGTCTATAAAAAGGGAAATAAGGACAACCTGGGGAATTACAGACCAGTCAGCTTAACTTCTGTACCTGGAAAGATAATGGAGCAAATAATTAAGCAATCAATTTGAAAACACCTAGAAGATAATAAGGTGATAAACAGCACGGATTTGTCAAGAACAAATGGTATCAAGCCAACTTTATAGCTTTCTTTGACAGGGTAACAAGCCTTAATGGGGGGAAGCTGTGGTATATCTTGACTTTAGTAAAGCTTTTGATACTGTCTTGCATGACCGTCTCATAAACAAACGAGAAATACAACCTAGATGGAGCTACTGTAAGGTGGGTGCATAACTGGTTGGAAAAACATTCCCAGAGAGTAGTTATCAGGGGTTCATAGTCATGCTGGAATGGCATAACGAGTAAGGTCCCATAGGGATGGATTCTGGGTCCTGTTCTATTCAATATCTTCATCAGTGATTTAGATAATGGCATAGAGAGTACACTCAAAGTTTACGGACAATACCAAGCTGGGAGGAGTTGCAAGTGCTTTGGAGGATAGGATAGGATTAAAATTCAAAATGATGTGGAAAAACTAGAGAAATGGTCTGAAGTAAATAGGATGAAATTCATTAAGGATAAATGCAAAGTACTCCACTTAGGAAGGAACAATCAGTTGCACACATACAAAATGGGAAATGACTGCCTAGGAAGGAGTACTGCGGAAAGGGATCTGGAGGTCATAGTGGATCACAAGCTAAATATGAGTCAACAGTAGTGCTATTGCAAAAAAGCAAACATCATTCTGGGATGTATTAGCAGGAGTATTGTAAGCAAGACATGAGAAGTAATTCTTCCACTCTACTCTGCACTGATTAGGCCTCAACTGGTGTATTGTGTCCAGTTCTGGACACCACTTTTCAGGAAAGATGTGAACAAATTGGAGAAAGTCCAGAGAAGAGCACAAAAATGATGAAAGGTCTAGAAAACATGACCTCTGAGGGAAGATTGAAAAAATTGGGTTTATTTAGTCTGGAGAAGAGAAGACTGAGAGGGACATAAGTTTTCAAGTACATAAAAGGTTGTTGCAAGGAGGAGGGAGAAAACTTGTTCTTCTTAACATCTGAGGATAGGACGTGAAGCAACGGGCTTAAATTGAAGCAAGGGAGGTTTAGGTTGGACATTAGGAAAAACTTCCTGTCAGAGTGATTAAGCACTGGATTAAATTGCCTAGAGAGGTTGTGGAATCTCCATCATTGGGGATTTTTAAGAATAGGTTGGGCAAACACTTGTCAGGGATGGTCTAGATAATATTTAGTCCTACCTTGAGTGCAGGGGACTGGACTAGATGACCTCTCGAGGTCCCTTCCAGTTCTGTGATCCTATGATTCTATGTTGGCCCTGCTAGAAAATGCAAAAGACAGGTGAGAAGCAGTGATGAGAGAGAAATCTCAAAACTTAAATATTTTCATGCCTCTTGTGTTCCCGCCAGCTCAGCAGCATAGGGCTGAGTCAGTATTCACACATAAAGCCTCCATGAAACAGCCAAAATGCTGCAGGTGTCAGCATTTTAAATTTATAGATAATACCTGTAACTTAAAGTAAGTACTCCTCCAAAATGGTGAAAGAGGGAAATAGGCTTCTACAGGAGAGGAAAAATTGTCTGGCTATTATTGTCATTGAAACAGTAACTATACTGGAGAAATGGTATAACAATAGCAATTAATAACCACCTTGTCCTGACCAAATACTAATGTGGGTAACTGTATCCTTAAATTCACTCTGCTGTTTTAGTTGGATTAAGCTCTTCACTTGCTGTCCAAAAGACTTTGAAGTTTTTCTCTGCATTGTCACAGTTGCTCCATTTCACTTTGGAGGCATTTGCAACTCATTGAAAGTTAGGATGGCCTCATGGTCAGAACATCAGCCTAGTTCCATTTCCTACTCTGCCGCAGACTGTGACACACCCTGGGCTAGGTGTTTTTGAAAATTTCACATTAGTCTCTCTGTGCCTCAGTTCTCCATCTGTAAGATGCAGATGATAGCACTTCCCTATCTAACTCGTGTGGAGGATAAATATATTAAAATTGTGATGTTCTCACATAATAGGCTAATGAGGATCCCATTATCAATACTTAAAATAAGTAGATAGTCTCAGTTTGTGATTCCTTGTATATAGTTAGTCTTTTGGTGTGTGACATATTCGGTGGTCCTTTGAGATGAAAGAAGCTATACAAGTTTAAATACTATACTCAGCCCCTAACCTATATGTCCATTTTGGCTGATGTCTCTAGATTATATACATACTCAAACCTTGTCCACCACTCTATGCACCTTGACTTTCAATTCTCTATTAATTGTGTGAGAGAGATGCTCAAGAAAACTTTAAGCAAACTTTTTTTCTGCAGAATCTGCTGTTAAATAGAAATTGAAATGTTCTGGGAGGGTTGAATTGTTTGAATTAAATTCCACCAGAAACCTGCCTGGTTTCTTGCTAGTCCACCTAGATTCCCCAGCTTGCCTGAATGCCCATCTGGCAGGTTGTCACCATTGTGGGCAGCTTGGGAAGCCTTAGAAACACTCAGATGAAAATTTTGGAGCTTCTGGCTTTCTTCCTACATTAGAATAAAACCAAATTTTGAAATCTTGAAATTGAATTACCGCAATCTACCTAGCTCTAATTCTTTGTGTTTTCACAGAGAAGTTAAACAACAGTTTTGCATAATAAATAATCCAATGTCCTTTGGCACTGAAACCAAGTGGAAGTTTAGTTTCAGTATTGTTTTATAATTTGATGCCATCAACACCTTCCCTTGATGGGATCCCAGCATTACACCAGAGACCCAATCTCCATGTTTAATCTAAATGTTAACAGTTTGCACAGGATGCCTTTTTTCTAATTTGTAAAGCATTCAGATTCTACCTTTACATAAAAGGTACTGAATAAATCTATCTGGCTGTTAATGGCACTATAGTATGGGGAACACAAGTGTGACAAAGTTCCTCCTATACCTTGGTGGGTCCTGCACTTACTGGCAGATTTGCTCACCTCACAGATTCACCCTGTGGGTCAGGAAACAGCCCAAAGACCTTTCCCTCTGGTAGAAGCCACAGTCCAGGTCAATTCCTCCTGTGTTTGATCAGGAGTTGGGAGGTTTGGGGGGAACCTAGGCCCACCCTCTACTCCAGGTTCCAGCCCAGGGCCCTGTGGATTGCAGCTGTCTATAGTGCCTCCTAGTACAGTTGCACAACAGCTACAACTCCCTGGGCTACTTCCCCATGGCCTCCTCCCAACACCTTCTTTGTCCTCACCACCAGACCTTCCTCCTGATGTCTGATAATGCTTGTACTTCTCAGTCCTCTAGCAGTATGCTTACTCACTCTCAGCTTCATGCATGTCTCTTGCTCCCCATTTTACCCCCATCTCCTTCTCCTTCTCCTTCTCCTTGCCCCCTTAGGGGGGAAGGCAGACTGGAGTGAGCCCTTTGATAGCATCAGAGGGGCCTTAATTAGAGTCAGGTGCTTAACAGCCTCACCTGACTCTTAGCAGGTTAATTGGAGTCAAGTGTTCTCATTAGTCTGGCATAGCCCCTGCTCTGGTCACTCAGGGAACAGACACCTGCTTGTCCAGTGGCCAGTATATCTCTCTTCGATTACTAGGCTGGTCTCAGCTGGCCTGGGTCTATCACAACGAGATAATACTGACAATTGTCCTCAATTTATCTGTATTCCAGACATGTTGGAGTTATGTCCTATGTCAAGTGAGTGTCAATGCATTTTGAGTTGGAAATCTGTGGGGACTGTAAAATATGTAAACTTTGTTTTCTTCTTTAGGAAATATTTCTGTAACTGTTGAGGAATTAAACCAGGGGTCTAATCTATAAAGTCAATTCAAATGGCTAGTCACTCTGAACTGCTTATCTTAGAAATTTGCTTAAGAACTTTAAAAGGATTGTAAATATAATCATTGAATATTCTGAGATGTTGAGCATTTGCTAAGTTCAAAAGGCATAATTTATTTATTTTGAATGTGTGTTCTGAAAGCCTGTGTGGGGTGAGCCAGAAAGGCCAGATCTAAGCGGGAAGTAAATTCCATAAAAAGTTGAAAAATTGCTTTAAACATTAAAAAGCAGAAATGTACTGATCATGCTTGTGCTTAGAAATACTATCCACTGTAACTACTGTCATAGTAATGCACCAACATGAGTGTTGCCTGCCAGCAAACTGCATCAGAGATCCAACATGTTGCTTAAAGCCATAGTAGATATGAGTCTGATCCCAAAAGTTTTCAAATTTGAGTGTGGTCCTAAGCAATTATCTCATGTATGCTATCAAAGAAGTGGCTAGGGCTCTGATTATCCCCAGAACACACAAAGCTATCACTTGTAGCTAGGAAATAAGTCTTAGCATTTGTCTGATGAAAGGGAATATACAAGCACTGAAGCATGTGAGTGCTGAGTCATCAAGGTGGCTGAAAGCTCAATAGTTCAAACAGCCACTTAAAATTTTTGAACTTAATGAAAGATCCTCAATTATAAAGCTCTCTGCCTTTGACACTTCAGTATCCATCTCCATTTTCTCTTTCTTTACAGAGAGACAGTGATTAAAGATTCATTCTAAACATAAAACAAGTGATCAATGGCAGCTGGCAGTTGCCATTGTTCCTTCCTCTGAAAGGTTTACAGTGCATGTGAGGAGCAGCAAAGCTTGAACAATGAGTGGCTGGGTTAAGTTCTGCTTTTGCTTATACTGTACACAGTGTATATTTTTATTTTTCATATTTATCTAACAGAGATGGAGTTTGAGAGTTTGGCACTGTTAGTTCCAGAAAAGATGTGATGCAAGAGCGAAACCAAACTTTTAATTCAGTGAATTTGTTTAAAACAGAACAAACTGGCTGTATTTTTAATCAAATTTGTCATTAGCAGTCTTGCCAAGCCAAGCATTCAGAAACCATGAGTCAGACCCCCCAAAATAATTGAGACTCGCTTAAAGGTAATGAGAACAAAATAATAGTATTTTGGCAGTTCTATTTGCCTTCTGGTCTTTTGAGCCTTTTGGTTTTGCTTTTCTCTGTAACCATGAAGACTGGAGGCTTACTTTGTTCTTTAACAGAAAGCTGAGAGTCTCACATAATGACTCCAAGAACTGGGACTTGATGAAAAAAACAAAGTTGTAATGAAAAAGGTGCCGGGGCTCAAGCTAGGCAGCCAGAGAGTGGCGGCTTCTGGCCAGGTACCCAGCTCTGAAGGCAGCACCGTCACCAGCAGCAGCGCAGAAGTAAGGGTGGCATGATGTGGTGTATTGCTATCCTTATTTCTGTGCTGCTGCTGGTGGCAGCACTGCCTTGAGAGCTGGGCGGCCGGAAAGTGGTGGCTGCAGGCCAGGACCCCAGAGGTGCAGGGGCTAGGAACTGCCAAGCCTAGGTGCCAGGGCTCAGCCCCAGCACAAATTAAGCACTGATTTTAAAAGGAGTTTTCATGTATTGGTGTTAAATATGAGTGTTCTCATAAATTCACATGTGTAAGACACTAGTATTCTGTTCTAGTTCTTGAACAAGTAAATCTGCTCTTGGCAATACAGATAGTTAGTTTGTTTTATGTTTCAGTTCTCCTCTATCCTCTTAACCAAACCCTAAGCAGAGAGCACAAGGTCTTTTGTAGTATCCTATTTAAAGCTTCAGTGTCGTAGAGGAGCTGGTTAGTAGTTGTGGTAGAGTAGTGATCTGCAGTAATGGTGCCAGTCAAGAATATAAGCTCTTCAGGGCATGGAAAAGTTGTTGTAAATTACTGTGTAAAGCATGATGAAAATTTATATAAAGATTTTTCATCACTTTTAGTCCAGATTTTTTTTTGTGGGGGAGGAAGCCCACAAATAGGCATCCAGATAAGTAGCCTGAATTTCAAAAGTTCAGAGAGCCCAAAAGCTTCCAATGTCAATGAGAGAGACTGGCTGCTTGGCCTTTAAGAAAATTAGCACCTATGGGTTTAGGAACATAAACAAAGGCTTGTATTTGTGAAAATCTCAGCCTTAGAGAATGTCACTTGAATTTCTCCCTATGTGAAGAATCTATTGTTTTCTTTTGTCTCATAATAGTCTGATAGTGGTCATGGTTGCCAGTGCTTTATGTTGCATGTATACTGATATCACTTGTTAGTGTCCAAAGCATCAGCACAAGATGGTTAAAACAACACCTTTCCCATTTTATCCCATGGAACTGACTGCTACCTTCCAGATGTACGTGTACAATTCTCTTAATGTTTTAAGAGAAGGTATTTTTTCTGCTCATACTAAAAGTCCAAAGTAGATGATGAGCAAAGTTCCATCCAACTATAAAAGTAAGACTTGTGTTATTACTGTATTAAAATGTGCTGGCTATGCAACTCCCAAAGAAGGTACAACTGAAGCAAGATATTGTTTAAAAATATTTAAAAGGATTCGCACTTGTGATAGGGTTTACAGGCCTACCACAGATGAGGAGAGGGCCTGGCAGCATGGCTAACCCCATTCCTCTGGCCCTGTTGATCAGTCAGCAGTGTGGGGGAGTGGGATTGCTCTAAGCAGCAAACTGCAGGAGTGACTCCCTCCTGAAGCTGTGGAGGGAACTCCTAGGAAGAAGCCTTCACCCTGATGCTGAGGAGCATGCAGTGGCAAGGCACTTCCAGGGTAAGGCAGACAGGCTGATCCTGTCCCAGCCAGAGTGGGGCTGGATCGTTGCCAGCACTGCAGATTTGCTGCTCCCGCCCTCCACCCCTCTTTCTGGGACTTCAGGGAGAGAGCGTCCCTGGAGGCGAGGAGGCTCATGACTTTCATTTTGATCCCCCAGTCAGAGAGAATTAAGGAGACTCACAAAGGGCAAATAGGGCCCAGGTTGTGACCACCCAGTGTAGCTAAGTGGTCAGGTTCCCCCTGCTTCCCTTGAGGAAGGAACCACCAGGGACTCCGTTACAGCACCAGATAACCTCATTGAGTTAAAAAGCCATGTTACTTTAGTATTCATGAGCACAGCATTGCAGAATACCGTTATCTAAACTACTTTTAGGATCTTAAAACATTGGTGATATTTGAGTGTAGGTCAATGAGGATCAAATAACGTCCTATAAATCCTTATGACATATAAGCTGAGAGAGAATTTGTTGTGTGCTTGCTCACACAAATTGGGCACGTGGCATATGCTGACTTGTACAGCAAACGCTAGAGTGCACTGCAGAAGTATCACTGAGAAACGCAGTTCTCAATTTTTAATTCTCAGAAATGCAGGGATACAGCTGAGGGCATAATTTTAAGCAGCTTAACGTAAAAGAGAAGGCTAAAGGGACCAAAAAAAGATGACATGCATGCCAGAGAAACTCTCATTTAACTGTGTTATGTTCACACCAAAGTGGCTTGCCGCACTATTTTGCATCAGAAACTAGTCTCATAGAAGAAGCCCTTGTAGTCCTACGAAGATGACCTACCATAAAGTTGGAGGGGAATGTATTCTTGATGTCAAAGCATAACTGTGTGTGTGTCACTACTGCCTTCCATCACTTAAAGTACCTGCCTACCCAGAGAAGATAGGGGCATGGAAGGGTTTTGTATTTAGATAGCATTCTGTCTTTTGGAAACACACCACTTGTAAACTGTTTTGGTAAGATGCGACAGTTCTTTAACACCAGTTGCAATGGCCCCATTTTAGATTCTTACTTTTTATTTCAGCTAATCTCCTATATTTGCTGCTACTAGATGCACATTTTGTCTGCTTCCAGCCCTTCTGGTAAAGGAAGAAATAGAAATTCCTGCTATACATGAGCTATGTAAGGGCTAAATGTTGTCGTTGTAATATGTGTGTATCTGCTTGGCTTTGACTGAAATCCTGTGCTGTTTCTACAACCCTTCATTCGCTGCAGGATTCTCCATCCTCCCAACTAAAATATAAGGATTTCCATAAATTCTTTTGCCAAAGAGTTTCAGTATGTAGAAACAGCAAAGGAGGAAGCAAACATGAAGAAGCTGGCTGGATGGTTACCATCTTGGTAACTTGCTGAGTGCTAGTCAAACGATTACTATGCAAGCTAAAGTTCCTCCTTTCCCCAAATAAATGACATCAGTGCTGTCAGTTGTTTTAACATGGTATGCAGTCATAGGTAGGTAAAGTTGGTGGTAATAAATGCATACCAAAATGTTTAATACTTTCTTACTACTCACAAGAACGAAGCATCCATTAAAGGGGTGAATGGATGTTGTGATATGCATTTGCAATCCACAATAATACTGTATCCAAAGCTAGGTAGACCAACCTCAACATGCCTATTTTAAGGATACCGTACTAGTAGTAGTATGTGTAAGTTTGTGATTGTGTGAAATCTCCAGCATTGATACTCACACACTTCCCATTCAATAAATGGGAAAATCCATGTCTGGGAAAATCCCCATCAAGAGTTGTGATAGGTATGGCATGTCTCAAGGTAAAGTAGATGAGCATTCTGTGAGGTATTATAATAATTCAGTATCTTTGAAGACAGGAAGGTAATGCGCAAACAGAATAAAGTCCAGATCACTTATATATATTCTAGGTGCTTTACAGGAATCAGTTTCACAAAGCTGCAAACAGCTATGAGCAATTTTAGCTGGAAGAATTTAATCAGAAAAATGTGAATGGTAATTGGGTATTATTTAAGAACATTTTACTAGCTGACCAAAAACCACAATTGAAGGTGGCCATATTGGTTTAAAAACTGGCCTGGTTTAGAAGGGAAGTCAAGGCAGCTATAAAATAATGTAAGCTGGGTACAAGCAGACAATGTGTTTTAGTATGGCTTAATGTAAATATCTAGTAGCAAAAAAGGTAAGCTATACTAATGGATGAGGCTAGAGTCTGGAAAGCAGTGACTCTAAAAAGTGATGGGAGTTGTGGTGGATAATCAGCTGAACCCGAGTGCCCTCTGATGCTTGGATGCATGAACAAGGGAATCTTGAGTAGAAGTAGAGAGGTTCTTTTGCCTTTGTATGGCAATGGTGCAACTGCTGCTGGAATACTGTGTCTGGTTCTGGTGTCCATAGTTGAAGAAGGATGCCAATAAATTGGAGAGGGTTCAGAGAAGAGCCACGAGAATGACTGAAGGATTAGAAAACGTGCCTTATAGGGATAGACTGAAAGAGCTCAATCTGCTTAACAAAACAAAGAGACGGTTAAGGGTGACTTCATCACAGTTTATTAAGTACCCACATGGGAAACAAATGTTTGACAAAGGGCACTTCAATCCAGCTGATATCTAGCTGGTATAACACAGTCCAGTGGCTCAGAGGCAACCCCCAGATTTCTGCCAGTGCTGAACTGCGCTTGCTCTGCTCAGCCTGCTGGTGGGGAAGGAGGGCTCTGTGTCTCCACCCAGCTCATTTCCGGCTCACTCAGCCCCTCCTCCCAGCAGCTAAGCCTGGGCAGGGAGTAGAGGGGGTGCTATGGAGCTGCTTCTTGTGCCAGCTGACTTGGCTCAGGCTCCCTGCCTCTGTGCAGCGTGGCAGCTGCCTGCAAGAGAGCCCAGCTGGGGAGGCAGCAGCAGCCCACGCCTTTCACTCCCCACCCAGCACGGCTGCCGGGGACAGGGTCTGAGCGAGCCAAAAATGTGCCAGAGGGAGGAGCAGTGGGAGGACAGAGACCCCCCTGCAGGCAACTCTATTGGGGAAGAGTGTGGCGGCCCCACACTGGACACAGGATGGGGGGTTGCTGGGGAAGGAGCCGGGAGCAGGGTCTCTCTGTTCAGCCAGAGGTAGGGGCATTGCCCCTGCTGAGGTGTCCGCAAGGGCATGGGAGCTCCAGGGAGACACTGGTGCTGAGAGTTGCCCCAGCCCGGATCAGAGGCATGTGCGCCCTGCTCCTGTGGCCCCCGGAGCCAGCAGGATTGGCTGCCCTGGCCCAGGGAGATGGAAGCTTCCTCCCAGAGGTGGCACCGCCTCCCCCACCTCTTTACATTGTACCTCCCCACTACCAGCAGGTGCGAGTCATCTCTGCAGTAGCTGGAAGTTGAAGCTAGACAAATTCAGACTGGAAATAAGAGGTAATTTTTCTAACAGTGAGAGTAATTGACCACTGGAACAACTTAACAAAGGCCATGGTGAATTCTCCATCACTGACCATTTTAAAATCCAGATTGGATGTTTTTCTAAAAGATCTGCTCTTTGAATTATTTTGGGGAAGTTCTCTGGCCTGTGTGATATGCGAGTTCAGATTAGCTGATGGCAATGGTCCCTTCTGGCCTTGGAATCTATGAATCATGTCCCTATTAAAATAAGAGATCCCTTCTTGCCATATCCCCCAGCCACCTCTGGCAGGTGAATAACTTTGTGTTGAGACATGTCTTTGATGCTTCGTTGCTATCACTCTTTTCAAAATTTCTTTCCAGTAGTGACTTGTCTGTAGCCCTTCTTGGAAAAGAGACGTACTAAACATGTTCATCGTAACCCCAGGGTACCAGTTTCTTGAAACAGCTTAGCATGATTGTATTTGTATAGTATTCAATTTGCTTTCAGGTGCCGAGCCTGCTTTTTACTTCTTTGCAAACAGAAAAATAGAACACATTGAAATGTCACTCTTCACTTGACTTTTTGAGACCCATTTTGTTGCTCTTAACTAGCACAGTAAATAATCTCTGCAGTTTGATGTCCTGTATTACTGTCAGGGAGAGGGATGCCCAGTGTAAGCTTTCAATTTGAGGAACACAATTAAGCTCCTTATAGAAGAGACTGTTTTGTATGTATTTATTTTTAAATTTGCCGTTAGCGAATTTATTCCTTGAGAAATATGATGGCTTGGCAGTTCTAGAGCTGCCAGCCCTGTTTTTCCAGAGAGAATAGCTTAATAGACACAGCCTCCCATCTGAAACACCTACCCCCCTGAATCCACAGTTCAAACCCTAGCATGGGCAATTGAGCCTTTCATCCTACCAAGGCAGAAAAATTAAATTTCATGCTGTTCACTTGGTGAGGGTCTTCAGATGTTATGTGCTTTTTGTGCACTTTAAAGATTGGTAGTTTGTATTGCAGGAGTTTGCTGTGGTGCCCTTGTCCAACATTTTCCTTTCCCTTTTATATTGTGTTGTGTGCAATTCCCCTGTTGTTTACTACTTTGAGTGTGTTTGAATGAAGCAGTGTGCAAGTAGTTTGAAAAATTCTTGATGAAAGGTGCTGAACAAATGCAGCCGATACGGTAACTATCCACAGGATATGGCCATTAGGGATAGTAACAGCACAAGCTGCCCTTTGCAGGCACTGTGATTAGCCCTGTCATGGAGGGATCTATTTATAGGAAGTAACTTCCATGCCTGTTCCCTCTTAGGTCTTTCTACTGTGGCCATCAGCAAATGTGCTAGTGTGGTGTTGGTTTTGTATTGTGAATGAATGTTCATTTCATTGTGGTCACCTGGCAGTGAAAAGTTCCTTATTCCATGAGTGAACCACTGAGTTATTCTTGGTCATGGTGTGGGTAGAGGGTAAGAAAGTAGTAGGGCTGGTGGACTCAGGATATAGGTACTAATTTAGGGGCAGAGTCAAGTGGCTCATCAAAGTCTTAACTGAGGTACATTTGCCTAGGGGGCTGATGGTCTCTTGTTGCCGTTTTGAGAGAGAAATAGCTGTGTGCTTTTTGAGGACTTCATTCGAAAAATAAGCAAGCAAATATAAAACTAAACAGGCATGTCACACTAAATTACTGTAACTTTACTACATTTATTAAAATAAAATACAATAATCTAATCAAGGTGACAACTGGACTTAAGTCAACAAGTTCACAGTGGCATTGAGTGGGATCACCTCCAATTGATCAAGTCAAATGATCAAATGAATGCAGAAGATAATCAGATCATGAGGTCAATGGAATATGTGGTCAATCCATGCATATATTAACCCTGGAAGCTTAAGGAGACATGGTTTCTTTCTCAGCTCTTGAAGTATTACCCAGACCCCCTTTAAAGTATCACTCAGTGATGTACTTGGCTGTCTTCCCTCACAGTGAATTCCTCTGCTTTTAATACAGGAGTGATCACAGCTCGTGATTCCCTTTACAAGCAGATTGGTCTGATGGTGATGCTTTTAATAACCCAGAGGTACGCAGTGTGGTCAACCTGCTTAGAATTTGGGTTACTAAATAATTAATGGTGTTTTCCTAATACCAGTTTTATGCACATACAGTTAGTTAAACAGACATACACATTCACACCTTTAAAAGTGTTAGAAAAATCAATAATAATAGTTGTGAGCATCCCCAAGACTATCAACATAAGGAAACACAAGAAAAGTAATCTCCTCTCCTGCTCACTGCATCTATGGAACATCAGAGGCAGGATCTGCAGTTCAGGGGATCTTGACATTAAAAGTCAAGGTGAATGTGCAAGATGTCATCGTCCCCTCTGGCCCCCAGAAGACTCAAAAAAGATTGATTGCCCCTACTTTCCCTGGGCTAGTCCTAAATGAAGAGGAGATTAAGATGACCGCAGAATGTGTCAGCCTGTCCAGCTAGTTGCTCTGAGGAAGCTGGTTGGCCAGTGTGAGGTGTTGTCTCTGACAGGAACTGTGGCCATTTTGGTCTCTTCTTTACTTAGGTCTAGCCCTGGAAAAGTAGGGGCATGAGCCTTTTTTGGTCTTCTGGGGGCCAGAGGGGAAGATGACACTTTCTGTGTTTACCTTGATTTTTAAGGTTGCAATTCTAGCTGGTTACACCCAATGGCACCTTCCCAGAGGTCCTCTATGCAATTCGAGGCATCAAGTCTTGCACATCAACAGCGTGGTCTAACCCTGAGTAGCAGTGAGCTGGCTTGACAACCAAACTTTGTTTAATTTGGAAAGCTCCCCCTTTCAACTGGCAGTTCATTTACAATACCCATCTTAGACCTCAAGCATGTGATTACTCCAAAATATCAAAACCCTGGGCTCAATAGGAGATAATTCCAAAGAAGCCACTTCAACCTTCTCCTCTGGAGTTAAGAGTTAATGGATGCAGCTGGCTCCAAGTCTACAGAGGCCTTGCCACCTTCGTGGACATGACTTACGGCCCAAAGAAAACTGTCATCAATTCTCACCCACTCACTCTCTCAGCATATCTCGGAGGGTCTCCTAGCCACAGTAAGGAATTAGGGAACTGACAGTTTGTGGCTTAGCGTGGGTGAAAGGTTGCCTTGCGTTGACAGTGTCTAAAGGCATGGCTGCTTTTTAAGATTCTGTTAATATAAATCTCTTTTGAAGCGAAAGCAAATTAAAGTTTATACATGCTGTGCCATGGTCATCCCTCACCATGTCCTGATCCTGTACAGTGGAATGCAGATTTCATTAAATACAAGTGAGTTCAGTGATTTCTCCATATAATTTCTAGCCCTCTATAACTGCTCTGTTCTGACTGCCAGTATACCGTTAGTACCATTAGAAGATTGACTAGAACAAATGAGACATACTGTTGGGGGCGGGGTAGGAATTATCTGTGTTTTCACTAAATGTTCCAATCCTTAGATGGCTGCAATACAGAAGCAATAGCCAAAAGATATTAATATACAATCATCACTGTCTCATACTACAGGTGGAATTAAAATCATGGATGAGCTGTTGAACTAAATATGAAAACAAACATGGTACTTGCCAACACAAGTGCCTTTAGTCAAATTTTTAAGCAGTAATTTTCCCTCTGTTGATATTCACCCCTTCTTGTCAACTGTTGAGAATAGGCCACTTCCACCTTGATTGAATTGGCCTCGTTAGCACTGACCTCTGACTTGGTAAGGAAACTCCCATCTTTTCATGTGCTGTAATATATATACTGCTTCCTGTATTTTTCACTCCATGCATCTGATGAAGTGGGTTTTAGCTCACAAAAGCTTATGCCCAAATAAATTTGTTAGTCTCTAAGGTGTCACAAGGACTCCTGGTTGTTTTTGCTGATACAGACTAATACAGCTACCACTCTGAACCTTTAATCAGATTGTTAGCTGATGCTTAAAAGTGTTCACAGGATGGGAAGTTTGTGATTTTTCTTTAGGAATTTTTCTCCCTGTAACTTACTAAATTTCACTGAGTGGCTCTGAACTGCTGGTATTGGGGACAAAAGAAGGGGTGGCTACCAATAACTGAGACATAGGACCAGTGCACTAACTATTCACCTCTTGACTCCTGAAATGAAATCCTGGTTTTGGACTCAAGTGAAAATGAGTGCTGAAGTGTTAGCTTAGTTTCCCATATGTCCACATCATTAACTCATTCCTTGCCGTCGGGGTATAATGGACAATCTTGTGAACACGGCATCTGTAACTGAACCAATTTACCAGCGTTCCAATAGTTGCACGTCACCTCTGTGTATGCTGAAGCCCAGCCAGAGGTGTTCAAGCAGAAGCCGGCAAGCTCCCTTCACTGCCATGTGCTCTCCAGAATGAAACTGGTCTGCACTTTAATCCCCGGAAGTGACCTACGCAGAGGCAGGTGGCAAGAGATCATAAGGAAACTTGTGTTGCCCTTGCCTTCATCATGGATAAACTAAGACATTTTATAAGCATTAAAATTTGCTAGGGAGAAAAAGAACAGCTGGGGAAAATACAGCTGAGCTCATCCATAAGCGTGTTGTTTGGGGGATTGGGTATAACCTCACTGAAGATAGTAAGTGTAACAGCTGTCCTTCATTCAAAATAAATGTAATAAGAAATAGAATTCCTTTATTGAATAGATAGCTGAAACAATAGGTGTCACCACTAGAAAAACAGGCCACGGCAAGGCTAGTGAGGAAATTGAGCTGCGTGGGCAGGTTTGACTAGGGCAAAGGTAGGGCACTGGGTATTGCTGTAGGGGGCTGTGTGAGAGAGAAGCAGCAGCAAACACCACAGAAGCATACAAAGAAGGCAGTAAGGAAGCCCCAGAGACACCAGAGAAGCTCTTGTAGCTTGACCATGAGAAAAAGCTGAGAGCACGCTTAGCACACTGGCTATAAAAGGGCTTGGAACTGGGAAAAAAGATTTCTACATGTTCAGCAAAAGAGGACTTTATGTACATTCTTAATAAATAAACAGGATTGTATTAAAAATGCAAGATTCCATCATTTTCTCCTCCTAATGGAAGTGACTTGCAAGATCCTGAATACTGTCTAACACAGGGGTCAGCAACCTTTCAGAAGTGGTGTGCCAAGTCTTCATTTATTCACTCTAATTTAAGGTTTCAAGTGCCAGTAATACATTTTAACGTTTTTAGAAGGTCTCTTTCTATAAGTCTATATTATATAACTAAACTATTGTATGTAAAGTAAATAAGGTTTTTAAAATGTTTAAGAAACTTCATTTAAAATTAAATTAAAATGCAGAGCTCCCCAGACCAGTGGCCAGGACCCAGGCAGTGAGAGTGCCACTGAAAATCAGCTCACGTGCCACAGGGTGCCTACCCCTGCTCTAAGAGCTTGGGTCAAAAGGAGTAACAATCGGAAAGACACAGGGATTCAGGCTGTCCAAGTAGGACTGCATTCCTTTTAGAAGAGAAGGTTGAGGGGAACTCTCTCTAAGGCCTGAAAAATGGAGGGCATAGGCACAATAAGATTGTTGAACCAATGTCAAAATGTAGGAAGCAGTTGTCTAAAAGGGAGGAAACCATGGCTTTGGCTTGAAGTGTGCGGCAACAGTTCTGTTCCTAGCTGTGCCATTGACTTGCTGTGTGAATATAGGCAGGTCACTTATTGTTTCTTTGCCTCAGTTTATATGAGTAAAAATTAACATACTAAAATAGGCATGTGGTGTTTGCTGTTTCACTGAGGTACTGAAGCATAATTCATAGTGTAAAGTATTTTGACATCCTCAAGATGGAAGGTTCTTAAGTGTAAAGTATAATAACAAGCGAATGAGTTAAATGCTGAAGGAATCTACGTGGAAGATTTCTCCATAGTTGATCTATGGATAGGGTGACCAGATGTCCCATTTTTAAAGGGACAGTCCTGTTTTTGGGGACTCTCTCTTATATAGGCACCTATTACCCCCCACCCTTGTCCCGTTTTTTTTTCACAGTTGCTATCTGGTCACCCTACCCAGACCAGGTGGAGCAGCACCTGCCCTCCCTCCCCTTGAGGTGGCAAAAATATCAGGTTTGGTCAGGACCTGCTGTGGGCATTGCGCTAGCCGCTCCTTTTTAGGGGAGCTGGGGAGGATTTTTTCCCTCCCTACCAGATTGGCCTTGGTGGGTTGGGGTTCAGGGAGGGCTTTGTTATGGTGAGTAGGGAACGGCGTTTGACTATGATGTCACAGCTCATTGTGCAAGCGTGGGGCACATGTCCAGTGCAGGTACACTGAAGATATACAGTGACTGGATAAATGGTTTGGTAAAGGACTTAAAAAACAAAGTGTTGGTTAAAGATGCAGAACCGGGGAGGGTTCAGGGCTCCTATGACTGGTATGGCAGGGAGCCAACCCCCTTTCTTATAGCAATGGGTTGGCTGGGGGACCTGAATGAAAAAGGGAGGGAGGGCTGGTGGAGGCCCACCAGGTAGTTATTAAATGAACAAGGAGTTACCTGCCCTGTACACTTTTATCTGCTGGGTAGACCCAGATATCTAATAATAAAGCTGCAGCCTGATTAAAACCATATCAAATGTCACCTGTCCTCCTTTCAGTATAGCTGGCCCATGTTTGCAAGAAATTTCCAGTCCCGTCACCTTACTACTTGCTTTGATAATATGAAGAATAGCTTTGTCTTTTAGCTGAACAGCTCTAAAGACCATACAGATTCTGTTCTTTCACAAGAGACCTCAAATGGCAAATTAATAAGTAGTTTTCAATTTGAATAGGCCACTAAATCAACAACAGCAAGTGTAAAATTGATCCACTCCCATATAAGACAATGGAGAAGATCTTAGCGAAAAAGCGGTTCAATCTAAATAAGAGTATGACATGAAGAATTTTTCACAAGCAATGCAGATTGTAGGATTTTTAGGTAAGGGGGGGGGGAACCCTTTTAATATCCAATAGTAATGGCAATGTATGTTAAGGTCTCTGCTACTGGGTTTAAAGAAGGAAAATACCTGAGTAAACTAAGGTAGAATTAATTCCTAAGTAACAGAACAGTGTGCATCAATGCTGGCTTGTTGAATGCACAAAGTGACATGTGACTTGACAATTCAAATATACAATTGATAGTTACTTCAGAACCAAGAGGCAATGACTTCGATCCTGATACCCAAACGGGATTCTTCATGTATCAAATATTGTGTTAGCCAGAGACCGGGAGCCAATACTTCAAAAGGCTCAACAGCAGTAGTTACTGTTTAGTAGAGACTAAACCTGTCTGTGCAGTTCCTTCTTCGTTCTGAGATTAAATAATACACACACAGATTTAATATAGCATTAAGCAAAGCTCAAGTTTTGAGGAGTGGAGCCATTTCCAGTTACTGAAGTCACTTTGGTTGACATTTGAATAATTAGCTACAAAATTTCTAAGAAAAATGCCATTTCTATCTTTGGGTCAGTCTTGACATCTAAACAATAGCCAGGCCTCTTGCAAAAGGAGCTTGAATTTGCTTGGTTCAGAAATTCTGCAGTATACCCTAGAAGATTCCTGTACCTATAACCCACATTCTTTAATGTGTAGGTAGTAATTATCATTGATGGACAATTTCCATGTCTCATACA
The DNA here is from genome assembly GCF_016161935.1 of Mauremys reevesii. Classification (NCBI taxonomy): domain Eukaryota; kingdom Metazoa; phylum Chordata; order Testudines; family Geoemydidae; genus Mauremys; species Mauremys reevesii. Next base: position 31,861,395 of record NC_052632.1, on the reverse strand, counting down.
GGCTTCCCCACAAGAATAATTTGGATCAAAAGTGCTACTCTTACAAGTCTTCAAGCTAGAGGTAATGAACAAGGGTGTTGTTGGCCTATTGGCCACTTATAGCAAGCAGATTGACTTTTTTTAATATGAAAAACATTATTAATTACTGTTTGCATTATGGTAGTTAGATCCGAGAGGTTCCAATCAGGGATTAGGCCCTGTCATAAACAGATAGTTAAGGGTTAATGTCTCTCTTACCTGTAAAGGGTTAAGAAGCTCAGTAAACCTGGCTGACACCTGACCAGAGGACCAATAAGGGGACAAGATACTTTCAAATCTTGGTGGAGGTAAGTCTTTGTTTTGTGCTCTTTGTTTTGGGGGTTGTTCGTTCTCGGGACTGAGAGGGACCAGACATCAATCCAGGCTCTCCAAATCTTTCTGAATCAGTCTCTCATGTTTCAAACTTGTAAGTAATAGCCAGGCAAGGCGTGTTAGTCTTATTTTTGTTTTCTCAACTTGTAAATGTTCCTTTTTTGCTGAGGATTTTACCTCTGTTTGCTGTAACTTTGAACCTAAGGGGGTTCCTCTGGGCTATATGAATCTGATTACCCTGTAAAGTATTTTCCATCCTGATTTTACAGAGATAATTTTTACCTTTCTTTCTTTAATTAAAAGCTTTCTTTTTAAGAACCTGATTGATTTTTTCCTTGTGTTAAGATCCAAGGGGATTGGATCTGGACTCACCAGGGATTGGTGGGGGAAGGGAGGGGGGATGGTTAAATTCTCCTTGTGTTAAGATCCAAGGGGTTGGATCGCTGTTCACCAGGAACTTGGTGAAAAAGCCTCTCAAGGCTGCCCAGGGAGGGGAAGGTTTTGGGGGGACAAAGTGATCCAGACACTGAAATTTCTGGATGGTGGCAGTGTTACCAGATCTAAGCTAGTAATTAAGCTTAAGTGTCCATGCAGGTCCCCACATCTGTACCCTAAAGTTCAGAGTGGAGGAGGAACCTTGACAAGCCCCATTGTGGTAAACACTGTGCTCATACATTAAAAGAAGGCTGTGCCCCAAGGAACTTAAAATCAATGTGCAAAATGAGAGACAAAAGGTGGATACAAGAAACAGATGGAGGAACACACAGTAACAATTTGATTGTAAGTGTAATATACAATGGTCACAGCATACTAAAAGCCTTGCCACCATCCAGTGTTTTGGAGGAATCGTGGCAGAAATGACTTTTGGAGAGATCTGAAGATTAGTATAGTATACACTAACCTACAGACACATGTGACAGCTGGGAACTGACAGGAGACAACTCATACATCAAATCAACAAGACAAAAACGATTTTAAATGAATTGCTGTGCTATCAATTTAGTGAGGTGAGATGGAAGCTGGAAACTGGCTGGATTTACCTTCTGCCCTATATCTTATTTGTGTCAACAATATACAAAATGTTTTAGCAAATATCTCTTTCAGCTCCAGAGATGATGGCCCCATTTTCCGTGGGTTTCACACTTGTGCAAGCTGAGCCTGGTGCCTGCACACACGCATGTCAATCTGTTTATGGCGAAGCTGAATGGTGTGTGTGCACAAAATGGATGTGACCCCTCTAAGTCTTAATACAAAATGTATGTTTAATAATGGGCTCAAATTCTGCAGGCTTGCAGCTACATAACACCTCCATAACTATGTCACAATTTTGGTTTGGATATCTGGCTCAAAGAAAGACTAAGAGAACATCTGTTCATAACTTAATTATGAGTGACTTATCAAATTTGCATCCAAAATACAAAATGGATTGCTTGGACTTTTCTTCCTATAGGATTTCACCTCCTTTCACTCAGCTCCCAGAACAGCATATTATATTTAACAAAATTCTAAATGTCTGTATAGAATTCATAAATTTTGATGTGTGGGGGAGAGATCAGATCTTCCCAGGCCCAAATGCTGTTTACAAATAAAAGCCAACAGTGAACCTTCAGTCCTATGCCCCCAGACATTTAAAGTAGGGCTGTCAATTAATTTGCAGTTAACTCGTGATTAACTCAAAAAAATTAATCACAATTAAAAAAATTAATCGTAATTAATCACAATTTTAATTGCACTGTTAAACAACAGAAAACCAATTGAAATTTAGTAAATATTTTTGGATGTCTTTCTACATTTTTAAATATATTGATTTAAATTACAACACAATATGAAGTGTACAGTGTTCACTTTATAGTATTTTTATTACAAATATTTGGACTGTAAAAATAGTATTTTTCAATTCACCTCATAAGTACTGTAGTGCAGTCTCTTTATCGTGAAAGTGCAACTTACAAATTTGATTTTTTTATTACATAACTGCACTCAAAACCAAAACAATGTAAAACGGTATAGCCTACAAGTCCACTCAGTCCTATTTCTTATTCAGCCAGTCACACAGACAAACAAGTTTGTTTACATTCATGGGAGATAATACTGCCAGCTTCTTATTTACAATGTCACCTGAAAGTGAGAACAGGCGTTTGCATGGCACTGTTGTAACCGGCATTGCAAGGTATTTACGTGCCAGATATGCTAAACATTCATATGTCCCTTCATGCTTTGGCCACCATTCCAGAGGACATGTTTCCATGCTAATAATGCTTGTTAAAAAATTACATTTTGACAGAAATCCTTGTGGGAGAATAGTATGTCTCTTGCTCTGTTTTACCCATATTCTGCCATGTATTTCATATTATAGCAGTCTTGGATGATGACCCAGCACATGTTGTTCTTTTTAAGAACACTTTCATCGCAGATTTGACAAAATGCAAAGAAGGTACCAATGTGAAATTTCTAAAGATAGCTACAGCACTTGACCCAAGGTTTAAGTATCTGAAGCGCCTTCCAAAATCTGAGAGGGCGAAGTGTGGAGCATGCTTTTGAAAATCTTAAAAGAGCAATGCTCTGATGCGGAAACTACAGAACCCAAACCACCAAAAAAAGAAAATCAACCTTCTGCTGGTGGTATCTCACTCAGATGATGAAAGTGAACATGCATGGGTCTGCACTGCTTTGAATCTTTATTGAGCAGAACCCCATCATCAGCCTGGACTCGTGTCCTCTAGAATGGTGGTTGAAGACGAAGGGACATATGAATCTTTAGCACATCTGGCACATAATTATCTTGCAACGCTGGCTATGACAGTGCCATGTGAATGCCTGTTCTCACTTTCAGGTGACGTAAACAAAAAGCGGTCAGCATTATCTCCTGCCAATGTAGACAAACTTGTTTGTCTGAGTGACTGGCTGATCAAATAGTAGGACTGAGTGGACTTGTAGGCTCTAAAGTTCTACATTGTTTTATTTTTGAATGCAATTATTTTTTGCACATAATTCTATATTTGTAACTTCAACTTTCATGATAGAGATTGCATTGCAGTACTTGTATAAGGTGAATTGAAAAACACTATATTTATTTTTATAACCAATATTTGTGCTGTAAAAAACAAAAGAAAAAGTGAGCACTGTATACTTTGTATTCTGTGTTGTGATTGAAATCAATATATTTGAAAATGTAGAAAAAAATCCAAAAATATTTAAATGCTATTCTATTATTGTTTCAGTGCAATTAATCATGATTAATTTTTTTAATCAGTTGACAGCCCTAATTTAAAGTGATCTGAGTTATTTCATGGCCAATAGTCCATAAATTATAGGGTGAAACTAATGAGTTTGTGCAAGATTCCTTGAAGATAGTTAGGAGAATAACCTTATAATAAAGGAGAATGTAAAAAGATGGGAGAGGAAATATATTACCGTGACACAGAACAGGCAAACAATTTGATTCTTCTGTAAATAAATAATTACATCTTATCTAGCAACCACCAAATTTGCATTTTAAATGGGCACAAATTGATTTAGTCTTCTTTCTGGGTGCATTCATGTTATCCTCCCTTAATGTTAATAGATGTTTTGTGCACTCATCAAGAAGAAATGTAAACCCACAATTGTGGTGGCCAGATGTTTTAGACATTATCTGCAGGACAACCTTTTAAACTAGACTTGAAACTTTGTTATGGTTTAAATTTCCATGAGTATGTGTGTGAAAGTAGTAGACTTTGATTACAAGAAGGAGCCCAGTCTTAGAATATCAGGGTTGGAAGGGCCCTCAGGAGGTCACCTAGTCCACCCCCCTGCTCACAGCAGGGCCAATCCCCAGACAGATTTTTGCCCCAGATCCCTAAATAGCCTCCTCAAGGTTTGAGCTCACAACCCTCAGTTTAGCAGGCCAGTGCTCAGACCACTGAGCTATCCCTCCCAGTCTCCTACTGTATAAAGGTCAGTTAGAATGATACAAATGTCAGTGTGTCAGCATTTCATGCTGTTGTACAAAATGTTTGTTTCTTCTGCAAAGTGAGTGTCGACACATGATGTGAGGAAATCATCTTTTTATGTGGACCTCAGGTGTGCCTGGCACTTCCTTGCTCTTCTCTACAACTGGCTATAAAAGATGCATAAAAGCTCATCTGTGACAGAGAAATTATTTTTCTTTTGTTTCATTGAGAGAGAGAGAGAGAGAGTGAGAACTGCTTCTCTCTCTGCTACCTCCCATATAATGAATCAGGGAGTTTTTACAACCCAATTCTACAATATTAATCTCCAGCGAACACAGCACTTTGGTCACTTGCATCTTTTTATATTCATCAGTTGTCATGCTTGCATCTGCTTTAAGTGGTTTTAAAAAATACACACACACCCTCTCCCTCCATTTGGCCAAAGTCTTGGATGCTATCTGTACATGCTGGACTGCAAGGTGATTCATGAGCACAATCAAGCTGTACAATTAGCAAGTTGTAAAAACAAGTTGATATTTAATAAACACTTTAAAATCAAGCATAAGCCATTATCTCACGAAGTTGGTGTCCGTTGCTTGAACCATATGTTCTATGAAGGAGAAAGTTATCAGGAAAAGTGGTTACCAAGATTTTTTTCTCTGGAAGTGAGAAATACTCTATACAGATTTATGTACAGTCCAGTTCTACAGGTACACAGCAGCCCACCCAGCTGCTTAATTCTCCTGCACCCTAACCTTGTTAATCATGATTCCATTCCACAATGCCCATTTTAGCTCTGGGAGACAACAATTGTAACTTATCAGAGGGGTAGCCGTGTTAGTCTGGATCTGTAAAAGCAGCAAAGAATCCTGTGGCACCTTATAGACTAACAGACGTTTTGCAGCATGAGCTTTCGTGGGTGTAACTTAGATTTTCAAATTTAAGCACTTTCAAATGTCTTTACACACACACACTAACTTTAATAGATAAGAACGATAGTGCCTCTTCCCCAAAATATTCTTTCCCCATTAAGTGACTGTGTGCAGCTGGCTAACATCTGAAGCCAATATTTGTATCATACTCTGAATCAAAAAGGAGATATTTGTTTGACTATTAACACACTCACTTTGGGAGAACTGCCCTGGTAGGAGGGATCTTGCATTTTATTAGTGCATAACAATGGGAAAGAGAGACAGTTCCTGAAAATAAATGAGTGAAGAGAGAGCTACATCCCTGTAGTCCAAATTTTCTCAAGGCTGTGATGATCTAAAGGCAAGTGATGACCTTGAGCTACTGCACAGGCTAGATAAGAATTTCTGAGATAAAGTAACTATTCCTGCCTTGACAAATGGAGCTGTCCCTGCAGTCCCAGGTAAAATCATAGAGTTAGAATGGACCACAAGAGTCATTTAGTCTAACCTCATGCCAAGATGCAGCATTTGTTGTGTCTAAACCATCCAAGACAGATGGCTATCCAGCCTCCTCTTTGAAAATCTCCAGTGTAGGAGCTTCCACAACTTCCCTAGGCAGTCTGTTCCATTATCCTCCTGTTCTTACAGTTAGCAAGATTTTCCTGAGATTTAATCTAAATCTGTCATGCTGTAGTTTGAGCCCATTGCCTCTTGTCCTGCTGTCTGTGGCAAGAGAGAACAACTTTCCTCCATGTTTTTAAGGCAGCCTTTCAAGTTTTTGAAGACTGCTATCGTGTCTCCCCTTAATCTCCTCTTTTCCAAACTAAACATACCCAGTTCCTTCAGCCTTTGCTCATATGGCTTGCATTCCATCCCTTGATCATCTTTGTTGTTCACCTCTGGATCCTTAGATTTCACACATGTATGTATTTGTAATATAATAAAAAAAATGCAAAACCAAAAAGAGGTTAGCTGGTTGCTTTTTCCTAACGTAATGGTATTAACCTATGCTTGGTAATTGCGTGCCAGAAATAAAAGGTACTCAACCTCTGCCATTGAGACCCCAAGGGTTTGTTTTATCCATTACTAATCCTTATATTAAAAAATTGCTGTAAATTGCTCATCACTATTTCCAGTGATGCTTCCTCAAGCTCGGAACAACACCCCATGGACTTGCAGAGCTAACTCCTCCTACAAGAGCTAACATCCTTCCGGGACCTTGTAGTTACAAGCAAGGCAGACACAGTCCATTCTCTATATCTGGATATCAATAAAAGGGTCGAACATTTAGAGTGAGGAATAGCACTGATGTAAAGCTAAAGTGGTTAAAATTCAAATACCTTTTCAAAATGTATCATGGGTTTTTGGTGTTTTACCTGATCTTTATTGTTATTACATATATTAGTGATCACGTTTTCCCCATTGTTTCTATTTTTCTCCTAGGTGTATGGTGGGGAAGAGGAGGGAAGCCATAGCATTGGAGGACTACATGTTCTCTTATAGCTACCGGAGTATGTGTTTTAAAGAAGAAATGGCTTGAATGATGCCAGCCTTTGGTCCAGCAGTGAAGGAATGTGCTTGACACACTAAAAACGGTTAGTAGACTTTTGGCTTGGTGAAGGAGAGAAGGAAGAGTTGGGGAAGTTTAACATGTCACCTGTTCCCAGGAACTGAGGCATCAGAGATTGGTTTGTGGCTATGGTGGTGAAGAGGAATTGGGAAGAAAAGGATCAGAGTTGTGGGATTTCAGAGGATGGGTAAAGATGGTGTTTGTGGAATTGAGAAGTATTTGATTGATTTTAGAGCAGAGGTCCCTAAACTGTGGGCCGCGTCCCCCTACAGGGAACAGAGGAACTTTTTTTGGGGGGGGGGGCACAGCGGGGTCTGGGATGGCCCCTCCTAGGGTTAGGGGGAGGAAGCGCCACCTGGCTCAGCTCCGCCCATAGCCCCGTTCCTGGCTCCCAGCTCCACCCGCAGACCCTGTCCCAGCTCCATCCGCGGTCCTAGCCTCTGCCCCCTTACCCCTGTCTGGGTCCCCCCACCCTAGAGCCACAGCCCTGGGTGCAGTTGGGTAAGGGGGGACAAAATACTGAAAAGTTTGGGGACGACTGGTTTAGAGAGTAGGGACAGAGTGAAAATGGAGGAAAAAAGCTTAGTGTTTTGTAATCATACACAAGTTTCAGCACTTGGTTCAGATACTGTAACTTGTAAATTTGTCTCTGCTCCCAAGTGAAGAGAGACATTCAAGTTATGACCTCATCAAAAGAAAATGCTAATATAGCTGCTAGCAAGGTAGTTAGGACCCCTCGTGTGGAGTACATGAAAAAAATACCTGGTATCTGATCTCATAATTGAGGTTGATCATACTGGATGAATGAGGAAATTAATGTCAGGAGACATGAACCACCATTGTGTATTTGTACTATTTGTGCATGGGCGCAGAGTACATATTTTGATTTTTCTCTGACTCTTCTGCAGCACTGAATCTGTTCTGAATGAGAATCCTGGAGAATTAAGTGATTGGATTGTGTCCAAATATGAGGTTATGAATACTGGTAGCTCATGTGTTGTTAGTGTAACTCTTGATCATTGCTGTAAGAGTAATACATGTGGAGAAGTATTAGCCTAGAAATAATTATAGAAAGGTCCTGAAAACTCTCAAATTCACATAGGAAGGGGAAGATGTCTGTTGAATAGGAACTTGATATCACTCTGCAATGCACAACAAGTGGAATTTATTCTTCAAGACTGTTTATTATATTTGAAATATTGGCATAGGTTGACTCCAATTTTTTAAAGTTAATCATCTGTTTAATTCTATTATCCTATCTCCTTGGGTTTTATTTTTATAAAGGTATTTTGGGACTCACCCTGGGACTTCTTTCACAGGCAAAATTCTCATTAAAACTAATGGGAGTTTTGCTTGTGACAGGACTGCTGGATTTAGCTTAAGATTTAACCTCCTGGTACATTAAAACTGTTATCATTAAGCAATATGTCATCTGGGTTCTAAGGACTTATATTTCATTAAATCAACACTCTATACCACAAGCAATTGGCTTTTTTTTTTAAGTAAATGAGACTAGGATAAAACAAAAACTATTTTTTATAATAGGCCCAGAAGAGACGCTACAGTCCAAACACCCTTGAACTTTGGCTTGGATTCCAATTTTATTCCAGATCTGAGTTTTGTGGCTCAGGCCCATCTTTAATAATAATGGAAAGGACCTATCATGTTTTGAGCCAGCAGGGAAAGTAGAAACCCTAATACAAAAGAGACCATGACACTAGCAATGCGGATACATAAGAAATATGGATCAAGAATATCATGCTAGTTCGTGTTCTCCTAAAGCAAGAAAAACAATCTTTTTTTCAGATGGGAAAGGACAAAAAATGGTAGAGGGAGAAACTATATTTCCCGGTTTCTAGAGCTAGTTGGGACTTTTCCAATGAACATTTTAGTTGGAAAATGCAAAACCTAAACTGTTGGCAGGAAAGAGTCAGTTTTGATGAATCTCCTGATACAAAAAAAGTTTGAGATTTTAGAAATGGGATTTTTGAAACCAAGTTCTTTGTTTTTCAATATGAAGCAACTTGTTTTGAAATGATAATTAATTAATCGAAAAGTTTCATTTTGATTTTGATCTTAAGCTGATCCAAAATTATTTTCAGATTCATTCATAAAAGTTTTGTACATTTCAACTTTGTCCCAATTTGATATGGGGAAAATATTTCAAAAATCTCAAACTCTTGTGGAGCTATTTTCCATCCAGCTTCTAGAAGCAGATTACTAACAATGGGGTGAGCAATACACACAGCTGGTTGGGAGAAGTACATGAGTCCTTTTTGAAACAATAAATAAAGATGAAGTAATCTGGAAATGTCTTGCTTTTATGCAAATGCTCACTAAGGGCCTGATCATGGAGGTGTTTCTATTCAGTGTATGTTTCTCAACATAAGCAGTCCATTGAATAAGTGCGATGCTAGGTAATAGTGAAATGCAAAATTAGGTAAGTACTTCATTTAACAGTAGGGAAATGGGAAGATGCAGATAGGAGGCATTTCTTATCACTGTCCCTAAAATAGTTGGGTCTATTCAGAGGTACCATGGTTCCAATAGGGATCTATCTGTATAGGTGTGGTTGCAGGTCTGGCACTTAAGCCATAACGCATTGATTTTGTTATTCTAGTGCTTTCCCTTACCAGCAACGGTTTTCTCTTATGCTTTTCTAAAGTATAGGGGGAAAACGTGCAACAATAGAATCTGAATTATGGACAATAATAAATAGCAAAGTAGATACTTGGGAGTAAAATCTGATCTAATTAAGCTAGACTGCATCTGGTTTTCAGTTTCACCTCTGGTGACACCATACTCCTCTGAGCAAGAAGTTCTGGTTGGCTTATCCTCTGAAAAGGTTTTTTAACAAATGCAATATTATGCATGTAAGAGGAACTTTAAAACATGTAATTTTACTCAATATATGATCGTACCAGTTATGGTTTCATGCAGAATATCCAGGAGCCTTTCCCGTATGTTGTGACTGTATGGTAAAGTAACTTGGAACAGGAGGCAATAGATTTACCCATAGCTATATATTTTCTAATTAAAAATCTGAGGTCAAAATACTTTGGTGACTTTCAGATCATTATTTTGTAATCATTGTTCCTCAGTTTTGGGGTTAACATAGGCATTACTGTATTCTGAATTTTCAAATGCAATAAATTAAACATCTGCTGCACTGTTTAAAAAGAATCTGATAAGGTGCAAACTTCCATTAAATAATGCCCACAGCAGATTTAACTGCCTTTGGCTTTGCCTCCAGCTTTGAGATGGTCCAACTGTTGATTCCCAATGAGTGCACATTTCCAAGGCTTTTAGAACGTTAATGCTCCAAAATGCATATACAACCCATTTGAGTATATTGGATAAAATAAGTTACCTAACTTTCTTAGGAGAAACCCAAACAGTAAATTTACCTAATTGTACTGAAGTGGAATCTCCAGCCAATCAGACTGAGGAGTTGCTGTCGAGTTACTGATAGAGAGCTGTACAGCCTTTTTTCCTGTTTGCCAATTCCATACAGTCTGATTGGTGTGTTTCAGTTGCATAATTGTTATATGGTTATTTCTGAATTAATATGTAGTATGTGAATCGGTGTAATTTAGCAGGCATGAATGCCAGTCAGAATGCAGAGGGTTGATTTTCATTGCTGTACTGTCACTTCTGAATAACTGTAACTTGGGAGTCTACAGATCTTTTGATTCTGGCTAGTGTAATCCTTCTGCTGCGATTGATCCTGTACTCAGATTTTCAGAGCTGATTCCTTTCAGCTGAAGCCTAAACACTACATCATCTTAGAGAGACAGGAGGGAGGATGGGAACCAAAAAGCAAAGAAAATGGCCTCTAACCACAGGTTAAAAACCCCCTTCCAAACAGACTTTGCTTTTTCTTCCCATGCCTCTTTCCATCCCAGCCTCCCCCATATCCACATTCCCCACATCTCAAGAATAACTGTCACTTATTAGTATTTTCAAATCTTGTTGTAAAACATGCACATATCCGTTCTGGGGACAGGAACCTTGGTTACTTGTAAAGAGGGAAGGGGCCAGACAGTAGAGAAGGAGGAATGGAGCGTGTGGCCTAATTGTTTATTTCCCTCCTTTCTTTGACTTACGTCTTCCTAAGATACCCATGAAAAATGTTATGTATCAAGTATTCACCACTTAGAAAGATGAAAGAAAAGATGAAAAAGGCATTGAAACCCCCTAATGTCCTAACCTGGGCTGTTGTGCTGGATTACACTCTGCCATGTGAGTTACAGCACACTTCTGACATGCTTCTGTTAATCATAATAACTGAGGAGTTCTTTGCTTGAACTCCTTGTTTCAGACCCTGGTGCATCAGCAGTTGCTAAGTGAGCTTCCGAAGTGACATTTTGTCTTAATTTTTGTATTTTATGATTACATCGTAAATCTCTCCCCAAACCCCAACCTCCTTTATTCTTTGTGTAAAATTTGGCTCATTTTTACAAGTGGCCATAATGAAACTCATTAGTATTGGTAAGACTTAGCTGCTGCAGGCTTCCTTAGAGCAAAGCCATACTAATGCTGGCTACTGTTCCAGCGGCGTGTGCTCTTCATTAATGCAAGGTCATTTCCACTTCCTTCTCTCATTTCTCCCTATGGCAATGCCTCCCCCAGTAGGTCATCGCGGGGGGGGGGGGGAGTTCTCCCCCTTTTCCTTGATGTGCTGTGGTGTTATAAAATTAAAGAATCCTGTCTCCTAAGTAATAGCTACCAGCACACCCCTAGTCCCAATCTAGTACCGTTTCTATTTAAACAGAAGCCTATCTACTTAAGACATATGAGCCAAAGCATAACATCCCACCTTTCCCAGTAAAGCCCTAGGAAATGAATGGGCTTTGCAGAGTGGCCTGAAGGCAATCAAAGTTGTGTTCCATTGGACCCAGGTAAGGAGACTGAGTTCCAAATTAAACAGTCTCCTGGCTGAAAATGCCATGCCACCAGCCAACCCTCGCTTCCAAGACAGGGCGTGTAGCTCAAGCACATCCTCTGCACACAGCTCTGGCAGTGTCACATAGGCGCGGAGGCAGTCACTGGGACAGCACTGACCCATGTCATTCAGGGCTTCCTGGGTTTAACAGCACGTAAGCTAATAAGTAAGCAGTGTAGAGGCAGACCTTGAGCCACAGGTGTGACGTGCTCTGCGTCAAGCTCCACTGAGAAAGCAAACTGCTGCGCTGTACCTTAGTTCAATTTTCCAAATGGTCTTGAGGTGTAACACACGGAAACAGAGTAATCTCAATGTGACGGCAGTGTGGATAACTGCATCTGAAAGAAAAGTCTTCACCCTTCTCAATAAGCAGAGGTCAAAAAGCAGTGTTGGCCTCAGCAGCTGGCCTCCAGTAGCAGCTGAGGCATTGGACATTATTTCACCTTTGTGATCAATGGTGGGGTGCATTTCCCTAATCAAAGGGACTGATATCAACACCACAAGTTGCTTTCTCCATCCTACAAGCTTTACCTCATTCTGACCAGGGGAAAGCCTCAGCCAGTTGGCTTTTTCACTTGTCCATTTCAGCCAGATATTGAGTGAGACCCTCAACTATTCCAGTTTGGCCAGGTGAGATGCAGGCAGAGCTGAGTGCCACCAACAATAGAGCTCACAATTGTTACTCTCCTGACTTCCTTGTATGTGCGTGCAACAGAAGAGGTGACCACCACATGCTCCTGCAATACCCCTCTTGGGAGAGCCATTAGGGCAGAAGAGCAATTTCCAAGAAGGGATTGGAGCCACTTGTTCAACTCCGTTTCCCCTGCCATGGATTAGAGGCTTGCCACCAATGTGGACATGATCAGTGGTATTAAAAGCAGCTGACACACCTAGAAGAATCTGCATGAACATGTGAGGTGAAAACCTGGATCCCACTAAATTCAATGGCAAAACTTCTTTGATTTGAATGGAGCCAGGATGTCACCCATGTTCTTCATCTGCATGAGGAAATCATTGATCATTCCAACAAGCACAGCTTCAGGCACACGCAAGCCTGAAATCAAACTGACTGAGGTCAAAGAGATGATACTGGGATTGAGGACTCCAGATATTGCCATAGATGCTTTGCCTCAATCTTTACAAAAAGCTTTGGCCAAAAATGTGTGTTTTTCTGTAGTTTGAGATCATCCATTTCAAGAGACGACAAAGCTGCTCGTTGCTTATCTTTGCAGACTAGATGTGTAAAGCAAAGGTTGGAAATGGTGGTGACGTGATGAACTGTTTGCACCATCTTTGCATTTGTGAGTGCCCTGGTTGGACTGGACAGACTAAATACAAGGGAATTGCTTTCACTTGAGTTAATATTTTGAATTCAACTAGTGAAGCAACTTTTGCATGAAACTCATGGAACTTTAATGCCTTGTTCAGGCATTGTTTACTTGACAGGCTAAAAACCGCTCCACAGCTTGAGCTCCTAGAGGACAAAATTTGTTTCATACCTTGAGGGTATACAATCCCAGGTCAGCAGATGGCCCTATGATTATTATTTCCAACCTGTCTTACCTGACCATTCCTTCCCTGTATGAACAGCTGTTTCATTCACTTCAGTGCAACCCAGCCGGATGGGCTATTTTTCTTCTGCCCTTTCCTTTGCACATTACATAAATCTTTTTTTTTTCTTTTTGACCTGGCCTGCAGTTCCATCCACCTGTGCATGCCTTGAGCAATATATAACTTTTGCCAGCTTTGCTTGCCTTACAAGCTACCGCTTTTTAAACCACACTTTTTTTCAGTACTGCTGAATTGGCACATTAATTGTGTCCAGTTTATGGTTTTCAATTTTAATATAGTTTCACAATTTCAGATCCTTAGTTGTTGTCAACTGACTAGAATGGAGCTGTACTCAAGATAGGAAATGCCAGGATTAAGGTTGCTCATGCATAATTAAATTGGTCCCCGGTGTGTTAGTATTATACATATCATTACATGATTGCATACCATTTTTTCACAAGGCCCCTGCCTCATTCAGTGTGCAGGATGGATAGTGCTCACTGAATAAGCAGCCCTTCAATGTTGTGTTTTATCATTATCAAATGCATGGTTTATACCTTATTTACTGCACACTAGTCAAACCCTGCTCTGAATACAGACTTATTTCCTCATGGGCTCTGTTATGGTGCTTATCAATTATAGCATCGGCATCCTCCACAGATATTAATCTATCTTCATAACACTTGTGTGAAAGAAGGTGGTGGTATTATTCATATTTTGCAGATGAGAAACTGAGACACAGACCCTAATATCAAAAGCATACATTCAAATTGGGTGCCCAATTTGAGACACTTAGGAGCTGATTTTCCAAAACATTATATAGTGTTTTATAATGTTCAAAGCACAGCACCTGTTGCAGCTGCAAGTGCTCAGCACTTCTGCAAATCAGACCCCAGGTGTCAAGTCAGGCACCCATAAAATGAAGAACACACTTAGTGACCACCTGTGGAAATTTCAAGTGACTTGCCCAGCATCGCATAGGAACCTAGTAGCAGAGACAAGGATAGAATCCAGTTCTCCAGGACACATTCAAATGCTTCAACTATGAAGCCCTCGTTTTTCTTCCTGCAATCCCCTGCCTCATTCACTACACACAATCAAACTTCTGCAACAAATAAGGCAAGGATCTTACAGACAACAGCCTCCTTCGCTATACAACCCTAATTGATTCCCTGGGTACTGCCCATTCTCTATACTGAATGTGGCATGGGTCCTGTGGAAAAAATACATGATCATGTATTTAAAGACTGTCTTTGAAAGCATATTCACAGGGGGCTGAATTAAGGATGCATGGACACTTCCTAATTTTTGAGTGCTTGACTTGGCATCCTTAATGTTCTTTTAATGTAGTTTTTAATATGTAATTATCTGTTTTTATAAATACAAATTAAAAAAATAAAAATGTGATCGTGTCAAACCTGCTGATTCACCTATGAGTCATCAGGGATATAAACTTTAGGTCTTGAGCTAACTGATAGAAGTAGTAGGTTGTCATCTATGTGGGCCAGCCAGTGAAGGGAGATGAGGCACACATTTTGACAGTGGCTTTTGCTGTTGTTTGCTGCCAGAAGAGGATGCTGACACTCAGAAGACTTTGGATTCTATTCCTGATTCTGAGAGGTGTACTCCAATGCTTCCAGAGCCTTCCTCTAGCACCTCCAGCTTAGCTTGACCACTTCTGACCCGGTGCCTCGAGCCTGTCCTTCGCCCAATCTCAGCCTTACCTTGGCCCAGTACCAGTCTCTCTTCCGCCTACCATTCCTTGTCTCAGGATCCCACCTTTGAGGAACTGCTCTTCACCCACCTACCTGCCAATCAGTTTACTGCTGCTTCTCTTCCTCCTCACTGTGTGGGCACCAACAGGAGGAGAACTCAGAATGCAGGAGAGACTTTCCTGCTCTGTTCCTGTGCCTGGCACCACAGCAGCACTTGACAGGGAAAGTCCGGTTTGGCCCCTGCAGCCTTGGCTGAAGCATGCTCAGTCTCTCTGTGGGATGGTGCATGCTCAACTTGTTGGGAATGAAGAATGCTCAGTGCAGATGGAATCTTGGGAGAATTTAGCTGCTAAACACTCTACTGAGCTTGTGCAGACTGCTTTTGATTGGAGGCTTATAACTTTACAAATTTGTGTGAATTTTCACAAGGACAGAAGGAGAGATATCCCTGACACCAACTCCTTGCTAAATTCCAAGTCCCTGCTCCAGAGCATGGAAGCACTAAAGCTTGTCAGCAAAACAGTTGTATTAAATTTAATATGCACAAAACATTTTTTCCATTACCTTGTTCCCTGCTTACCTGTTTTTGCTGAAGTTTATAACAAAATTCACCCGGATGCTAACAACCAGCATGGGACATTTCAACCTGCATGGTTTGTCTAGCAAAAGGTAGAAACAACTGAAAACAGGGGCTTCTTACGAAAGTGTTTGGCAACCTTACCTAATGGCAATATTACCTGAGCAGCCTATAATAATGCCTATTTCATTAACTTCTTACTGTCACTTTCTTAAGACTTTGCAGAATTCTTCTGACATCCTCATGTATATGTTGAATAGAACGGGTGACCAAGATACAAACTCCTGAGATACTCCACCTGGGAAAGCCCTTAGGGCAGAAGAGCAATTGGCCAATAGTACCAGGCCATTATTCATCTCAATGGATCCCCAGATACTCATGTTGTGATATAACTGCTATCTGACATTACATTGATCTTCAGGGTTATTTTTTGTTGTGAACTCTTACTATCTGTGTGGGTTTTTTAGGGGGAAGAGGGATCCACATTAAATGCTTTGCTTTAGAACCTTTATCCACTTGCAAACTCTGGCAGCAATTGCTTTTATGTAACTTGAACTGCAAATAAAGATATATTTGATACAAACTAATCCTAAAAAAGGGCCTGACGAAGTGTTATAATCTTATTTCTTCTGAGAGTTTAGCGGAGTCCCACATTAAATATCAGGCTGTACTGCCCCACTTGTGCAACATAAATAATAAGGAAAAATAATTAGCAACCATGCTAATAAAAACCCGAAAAAGACCAGCTTCTGATTTTGATCCCAGTCTTGTCTCAGCATCTACGGTGACTTGGATAGCACCAGACATATGCTACTTTACTGACCCTAATTTTGTACCTCAGGTAAAAGTATGTGTGCACATAAAACCTCGTGAAATTCAGAATAACTGACAACTTTGAGACCTAAAAGACAGTATGGGAAACAAGGGATAGAAAGCTTTCCAGAAAGGTCTCGGAGGAGCAGTCAGCATAATCTAATATATATAATGTGTGTGTAGGAGGCTACATATATTAAAAATTCTATCCACATCTCTGCTTCTCTTACGTTTGGAGACGTGAGTATGAAAGAGGGAGGTAGCCCTGACTGTGAAATGTTATGTTTGAAATATAATGTTGTGGAGAGAAACACACAAGTTTTTATAAATGATTTAACTAGGGTACTTAAAAGTATTACTGAGTATTTGTATAGTAAATTGAGAGGTAAAAAAATATAAATTTGTGTCTCAGGCACCAATGGACAAACTCAGCAGTCTTGTGCTGTGTATAACTCTTTTTGGAAGACAGACTGGTAAAGATAGAAAATTAATTATACATAATATGAACAAGAAGGTTGAAAGAAACAAGTTCATGTTGATGAATAAGTTTAATTTTGGAGAGGCCTGGACGTACATTGTGAAAGTGAAATCTGTTTGCAGAACCGGGTCAGTAACTCTGCACAGTCCCCACAGATGAAGCATCCAGCATGTGTTGTGGTTTTTAAGTGTCGTGTCAGCTGGTCAGGTAGCGCAGTCTCTTCTCTCTGAAGCCACATGAATAGAAAGAAAATGATTTCCAGTATTCTTCAAGGAATGACCTGGATTTAAATTTCTGTGACTGATGGAATATACAAGCCCCACACTGAGCAATACAGGGCTAATGAGCTATTGTGGGCCCACTACACCTGTGAGAGACGTCAGACTTGGGGAAGCAGTGCACAGTTGGCAGTGGCAGACCAGAGAAGCGTAGGCCTCCAGTTCTCAACTCCTGGAGCAAGGACTGGCTGAAGGTAAGAGCTCCTTGAACTATTGCTGCCTGATGGCTCTACCCTGAAGGAAGGGAAGGCCTAATGTTGATCTACTTTTGATGGGACTCTTCTTCCATATGAGCCTGTGAGACTAGCTGGGGCTACAGCTTCACGGAAGCCCTCTGAAGAAAGAGACCCTTCCCATACCCTTGGGACAATTTGTGTGCGTTGGTTTCTTTTTGTGTTAGTTGACAACCCTGAAAGGGGTGGACTGTTCAGGGTTGAGCAGGAGGACTGAGTTTCTTATAACTGGACTGGTATGGTGGAACACCCAAATGTCGCAGAATAGAGGTTAGGTGAGTAACAATATGGGCCATGTCCTGTATACCCTACATATACAAATCTACCGTCAACCCGTAGAGAAGATGTATATGCTGAAAGCAAGCATGATTTAGACCTGTGGAAATAACTTAAGTTTATTTCTTTTGGTCTTTGTACTTTTTTTTCCTGTGCTACCTTGTAAAAGGGCAAATTCCACTGTCTTCTGTGACTCTAATAGTGTAAGAAGGCCATAAACAATGCCCAAGCATGCTTTAAATTGGCAGATCCTGAAATTTTGAACTGTGTCTATCATTATAAGGGAAAGGTGAAATAACTCAAAATATTCCCACTGCAGTTCTAAAGCCTATTGTCCAGGCTGAGAATCTGAAATGCAACCTCCCACCTGGAACAATAACTTTTGGGTGACTCACAGGAGATTGAGATTTTACTAGATTTATAGAAAAATTTCACAAATTGCTTTCAATTGTCCAAGAGAGAACTCAGAATGAGAAATAAATCGTTTTCTAAAAGAAGATTAGATAGAGAGTTGGCTGGCTAGGGGTCATATCCTGCAGTCCTTACTCACCCAAGGATACTGGTTCAAATCCAAGACTGGGAGTCCAGAGAGAAGGGTTTCATTATAAGCTCTGCTACTGACTTGCTGTATGATCTTGGGCAAGTCAGTTTATTTGTTGGAAAGTGAATAGTTCCCTAGTCCTCAGTTTCCCTTCCTATTAGATCTTCCTGCATTAGATGACTGTATGTAAGGATTCCCCTCGAGCGCTGCTACTGTGTAGTCAAATTTCAGGCTTGATGGTAAGACACATGATGAGATGTAGACCCCTCACAAGGCCTGAGGGGGTTAAGATGGCTAGCTGGGCCAATTAACTGTTTAGGCTGCACCTGGAGGAGGGGCCTGGAAGCAATGAGGGCTAATTAAAGAGGAAGCTCAGCTGGACAAGAACAGGGCTGCTTGTTATGGCAACCCTTGGCTGGAACCCACTGTAGAGGGCAGGCCTGGGTTCCCGATTAGCCGCTGAGGAAGTGGCATCGTTAAAGGGCAGTGAAAGAGAAGACTGCCAGGGACAGTGAGTCCTGAGAAAATTTGATGCATGCAATTTCCCTGGAAGGGGAAAATCACAGTGACCTGGCTGGATCCAAGCCATGAAGATGGGGCAGTCAAGTCTAGAGAGTGCAAGACTGGGAAAGTGACCCAGAGCCACCATAGGAAGGGTCATTGGCCCAGCAGAGTTAATCCCCACACACAGCCCGAAGGAGGTGCTCCAGCTGTGAGTAGAGCGCCCCATGACATCATGTTACTGAGAACACAAAAGTGACCGGAATGGTGCCCTGTTATGAAACCCCTATGCCGGGGTGGGCAAACAACGGCCCACAGGCCAGATATGGCCCCTCAGGGCTTTGGATCCAGCCCGCGGGATTGCCACCCCAGTCCAGGAAGTGGCCGGTACCATGTCCCTGTGCCCCTAAGGGAGGGGAGGCAGAGGGCTCCGTGTGCTGCTCTTGCCTGTGGGTACCTCCCCTGAAGCTCCCATTGGCCGGGAACAGGGAACTGCAGCCAATGGGAGCTTCAGGGGAGGTACCCAGCATGCAGAGCCCTCTGCCTTCCCTCCCCCAGGGGCTGCAGGGACATGGTGCTGGCCACTTCCCGGAGCAGCGCAGGGCTGGGGCCAGGGCAGGCGGGCAGGGAGCCTGCCCTGGCCCCGGTGTGCGCCATTGCCACCCCAGCCACTCCAGGCAAGCGGCGCTGTGCCGGAGCCCGCACCCCAGCCCTGAGCCCCTGCTGCACCTCACACCCCTCCTGCATTACTGTCCTGAGCCCCCTCCCACACTGTACACCCCTTCCTGCATCCCAACCCCCTTCCCTGAGCCCCCTCGTGCACCCTGCACCCCCTCCTACACCCCGCATCCTCTCCCGCACCCCAACCTCCTGCCCCAGCCCTACATTCATGGCCCTGCATGCAATTTCCTCACCCAGATGTGGCCCTTGGGCCAAAAAGTTTGCCCACCCCTGCTCTATGCTCACTGTACCTTTTGTCCAGGGCCAGCTCTACAGTTTTCGCTGCCCCAAGCAGCGCGTCGAATTGCCGCCACCCGCGGCGGGGGCAGTCCGTGTGCCCTTAGGGCGGCAGGCGCATTTCTGTGGCGGTGGCAATTCGGCGGCAGCTTCTATGTTTAGCTGAAGCCGCCGCGGAAATGCGCCTGTCACCCTAAGGGCACACAGACTGCCCCTGCTGCCTGCAGTGGCAATTCGGCGCCCTGCTTGGGGGCAAAACAAGGGGGACTGCCGCCCCTTGCAGATTGCCGCCCCAAGCACTAGCTTGGAATGCTGGTGCCTGGAGCCAGCCCTGCTTTTGTCATAGCTATTAACTCTTCTGACAAAATCATATTTCTCCTGCTGTTAGCCCTGTAGAGCAAATACAGCTAGGACAGAACCTAGGTTCCAGTTTGACAATTCTGCTGATGATGCATGAGGAGCTGTGTTCCAAGTGCAGAATCTTTTGCCAGTGATAAACACAGGAGGCAGAGAAAGCAGCCTGATTTTGAGCATCCATGCTGAGTTTGCCGTTCTGACATGTTGGGCATAGAGGGGGAATATATTTGGACTTTAAAACTGAGTTAAGTTGATATGGAAATCATTGAAAGAGGGCGGGGGGAGAAGTATGAAAGCTCACTACTGAAAGTTGATTTCAGTCACTTTTCTTACTAGCATTGCATTTCAAACTTGCATCAGCCGGGAGAAGGAAAAAACACACTAAACTTGATATACTTCATGCCTTGTTTTTGGTTTTAAAGCCGCAAATCAAAACTTATCTTCAGTGGACCCAAAAAATTACATCTGGAAGTTAAAATATTATGACAATGTATAGGGCATGTTGTCCCTTCATATATGATGATCTAGAATAGTACCAATTTTCTTGCTCTTTGGTTTGGTACTGCACTTGGCTTCGTACTCCCCTCAGCCCCATGGTGCCCCCTCATTTTTAGTGAGAATCCTCATTTTAAAGAAGCTGACTCTGAGGGTTTCCTGACATACAATTTCAGGAGCTGATCTAGTTAGTTCTGTTTCATTTAGTAAACTAATCACAACATATCCTAGGTATTTCTCATGGGTCCTGTGATATCTAGTGTTTTTCAAGTGAAAGATGTGGGAAAGATGCATGTATGTATGTGTGCACCCTTTGGGGGTCACTTACATTTTCAAATATTCACCACCATTCTCTTCACTCTTGATTGCAAGTACTGTAGCTTTGTGAGACAAGTTCTCCTCTCCCTAGAGACTATCATTTGTCACACAGCCATTACCGTTTTGTGGTATGATGTGCTATCTTGGCACAAGGTAAAAATATTCTTCATAGCAAACACTCATCAGTGGTCTCTGTCAAAAGAGTTGCAAAAATAAGTAGACTACCTCTGAGAAGAATTTCTCTAACTTGTTCATGGCAATTTGGAATTGTGAGAGGGAGATACGATACTGTTTGCCTTTTATGCATTTTACTTAAGGAAAAAACCCCCACAGAAAATAGCTCTGCACATCTTCCATCCAACCATCTTTCAGTGTCAGGACCTTACAGAGCTTATTGGAGTGTCCGACGCAGGAAACAAAGCAGACAATGTGTTTTCTTTCTTTGATACACACTGAGGTGCTCAGATAAGACACAGTTCAGTGAAATACAAAGTAAATGAAGTCAGAAAGCAGACCGGGGATCTATTTATTTATTCACAAACTGAAAGTGTTTGGGCATTTAGCAATCCTTTTGTAGAGTCGGCATATGTCTGAGACACCTGGGTTGTAACAAGTGATTTTTAGTGATGCCCTCAATGCCTAATTTAAAAACAAAAGACTCCATTGCATCTGCTTTTCAAGTATATGGATTGTTAAAATCCTTGTGATTGTCATTAACTGAAATTCTCTTGTCTTTTTTTTCCCCTGACACAGTCAGAGGTTTAACTGAA
The DNA here is from genome assembly GCF_016161935.1 of Mauremys reevesii. Taxonomy (NCBI): domain Eukaryota; kingdom Metazoa; phylum Chordata; order Testudines; family Geoemydidae; genus Mauremys; species Mauremys reevesii. The sequence continues at coordinate 31,839,826 of NC_052632.1, read as the reverse complement.
AACATGTGGACATTGTGTTAGCTTGGAGCTTCCCCTTTTCTCTTCCAGAGCAAGGGGAGTGGTGGTGGATAGTGTGAATTCTATCACTATGTACAGCTTCTGTTCTCCCTCCTCCTATCCCCTCCATTTTACTTGCTGTAGCTGGTGAGTGGTTGTGCTGGGGAGAATCCTCCACACTGGGTGGAAGTCTCCTTATTTCCTCTCTGTTCTGTCTGACTGGCCAGCTGTGATCTCTTTGTTCTGTTCCTTTTTGTAAGGAGCCTAATTGGAAGGTTTCACAGCCCTAGTCATGCTCCCACTGCTTGGATACTCAGACAGCAGTCTGGATCCCAGCATGGGACTCAGGTGCTTTTTAACTTCCCTTGGTCTAAGTAATCTCCAGTACCATCTCTTTCTATGGTCTACTTCCTAAGCACAGACATACTGTCTGTTACCTCTTCTGGAAGTGGGACCTCATAGTTCAGCTGTCCCCAGGATCAGTGCTAAACACCCCCAAGACACCCTAGTAGCTTAAGCACACTCTTTCCTAGGTTCCCAGCCTTGCAGACACTCTGGTTTAGAGCTTACATCTTCGGATAATTGAAGTAAATAGACATAGATTTGCAGAAGGATTTCTTAAAACAATCGCTCTCTTTACTTTAAACAGCACAAGATCTGATAGCCTGGGATCAACATGGCTACAACACCACTACATAGCGCAAGAGGTACACAGATCTAGGCAAAACAATAAACACTTGTACACTATTATCGGTCTCCATTTCCTGTCCACTTTTCAGCATTCTTGGGGACCTGGTCAGCATCTTCTAAGGAGTTGAGAATCTTTCCTCTCCTCTTTTCCACTTGCACATGTCTTCTCTTCCAGAATATGGAGTATTTCTTCTTGGCCTATGCAGTCAATATTCTCCAACTCCTTTGGCAGTCAAAAAGGTTTCCCCTCATTCCAGGTACCTGCCCCTTTGTTCCTTCGAGTCCCATTCACAACTTTTCAGACTTTTTGTTCGTAAAGGATGTCAACATCTCAGTCTTTGTTCCCTTTCTTTTGAAATTCCAGTCCTTCTCCTTTAGACATCTGGTTTCCCTGGGCTTCAGCCATTCCATTGTTCTAATCAGGCACAGCCTATTAACCTGTTGGTGATAGCCCTTAATGAATATCTAATTCAGAGAAAGCCGTTCAGGCACCACTTCCCTTCCCTAAGCACCAGGAGTATAAGGTAAGACTATAGTACAAATAACTGGGCTTCACTGCCCTATCCACTTTGACCCCAAAGTCCCAGTTGAAGTGAACACCACCTGTATTGAGGGCTATCCAAAAGTGTGTGTGTGTGTGAGAGAGAGAAAGCAGTTTGCCCTTTGGCCCCCATTTGAGAAGACCCTCAAACCAAGTGATGTTGTGACTCCATAGCTGGAGAGGCGGATGGGCCAAACCTGAGTAGTGCTGGCTCTCACTTGAGCCACTTGAAATGTTGGGAGTAGGAAATTCATTTTAAGGGCTTAAACACACAGTTGATAATATCAAACAGAGTTCCTAAGTTGTACGTAGACATTCTCCAAATGGCTGCAGAAAGGTTAATTGAATTTCAGCTCCCAGTAGAGATGGGAGTGAGTGTTAGATCCTGGGAGGAGTGTGTTAACTGAGAAAAATTTCCTCTCTTGAGAGAGAGAATATGGCCTGATGAAAGATTACCGGGCGCCCTTTCAGTCACTACACAGGGTTCCAGTTAGAGTGGTAATTGTGAGGGGTCTCTTCAGGTCATTGAACAGTAGCTTCCTTCTCTGACTCTTGTGTGAAGCCTCTCCAATTGTAGTTCCTTCTCTAGGCCTAGCAGAAAAATATGAAGTGATTGCTAGACTGCCCTCACTTCTTGATTTTAAATAATAGAAATGTAGGACTGAAGTTACTTCAATTGGTCATCTAGTCCAGTCTCCTACCTTAGGCAGGACTAAATATTATCTATACAATCCCTGACAGGTCTTTGTCTAATCTGTTCTTAAAAACCTCCAATGACTGAGATTCCACAACCTCCCTAGACAATGTGTTCCAGTGCTTAACTATTCTTACTGTTAGGAAGTTTTTCCTAAAGTCTAATCTAAATCTCCCTTGCAGCAATTTAAGCTCATTACTACTTATCCTGTCCTCATTGGAGAACAATTTGTCACCCTCTTCTTTGTAACAACATTTTATATACTTGAAGACTTATGTCCCTCCTCAGTCTTCTCTTCTCCAGCCTAAAACCCATTTTTTCCATTTTTTTCCCCTCAGCGGTTATGTTTTCTAGATAAGTAATCATTTTTGTTTCTCTTCTCTGGACTTTCTTCAATTTTCCACTTCTTTCCCAAAGTGTGGTACCTTGAACTCGACACAATACTCCAGTTGAGGCTTATTGGTGCTGAGTAGAATGGTAGAATTACTTCTTGTGTCTTGCTTTCAACATCATGCTAATACATCCCAGAATGATGTATGTTTTTTGTTTGTTTGTTTTGCAACAGTATTCCATTGTTGACTCATATTTAGTTTGTGTTCCGCTATAGTGCCGAGATCCTTTCCTGCAGTACTCCTTCCTAGGCAGTCGTTTTTCATTTTGTATGTAAGTGAGCAACTGATTGTTCCTTCCTAACCGTAGTACTTTGCATTTGTCCTTATTGAATTTCATCCCTTTTATTTCAGACCAATTTGTCTGAAATAAAATTTATCTTCTCCAATTTGTCAAGATAATTTTGAATTCCAAATCATGTCCTCCAAAGTGCTTGCTTAACTCTTCAAGCTTGGTATCATCAACAAACTTTATAAGTGTACTCCCTATGCCTTTATCGAAACTATGCACGAAGATGTTGAATAGAGCCAGACCCGGACAGATCCCTGTATGATCCCACTCTACATGCCCTTCCAGCCTGACTATGAACCATTGATAACTGCTCTGAGTATGGTTTTCCAACCAGCTGTACACCCAGCTTCTGGTATGTTCGTCAAGGCAATATTTCCCTAGTTTTTGCTTATGAAAAGGCCATGTGAGACAGTATCAAAAGCCTTACTAAAGTCAAGATATATCACATCTGTTGCTTCCTCACTCTCCACAAGGATTGTTACCCTGTCAGTGAATGAGGAGAGGATGATTAGACATGATTTGTTCTTGGCAAATCCATGCTGATTGTTAATTATCACCTTATTATTTCTAGGTGCTTACAAATTGATTATTTGCTCCATTATCTTTCTGGATACTGAAGTTAAACTGGTCGATCACACACACACACACTCCCTCTCTCTCTCATATGTTAATAAATGGCTATTTTTATATGCAGCTTTCTGGCCTTGAATTTATCCATCCTTCTGATACTCGTGGAGGTAGTGGGTTCTTGGTATAGGTCTAAAAATGCTATTGATTTTTACTTGTATCCTCTTTATTGTTCTGATATTCCTTTATAGATATACTACAACACATGGTCTTATTTTTAATATCTATTTAACCCCTTGGATTCTGCAGGTTGGCCACCACCTCTTTGCAATGAGGTGTAACACTAGGAAATCTCATCACAAACATTATTAAGGAAGATAAATGTGCACATCTTGGGAAGCACACGTTATTGGCCCCTTGCGCTTTGTCATGCCTTCATGTGTCATTAGGATACATGAGACCTTTTGAGAGCAAGAAAAGGGAGAACTAGCTTGAAACTCATCCCTGTTCCTAACCAGCGTCATCTCAGTAATATTCACCCTCTCTAGAAGATCTGATCTACATACACTATTAACAAGGACACTGGAATTTAATATAAATTCAATATACATAACTTTTTCTTCATCCATTGATCTGGATTGCTTATCAAATATAATTGTACCTCCAATAAAATGCTTGCTAATGATTCTTATCTTTGTTACAAAAAGTTTTATCAGTCATCTTTTATAAACACAGCAAGGGCAGCCTAAACCAAGAGTCACATTATATAACTTCACTTATATAGTAAAATGAAAACTTCAGATTGGAGATTGACATTGCACTAGAGAAAAACATATGGAAGTCTCTTTTGAAATGCCTCTCTCGTGGCAGCTAGGACTGTTGAAATTAAAACTGCAACCGCCCTGACTTTCATGGAGTTGTCTATTATCCCACAAACCTATTATTGGACACTAGCAGCATCCCAAAGTATCTGAAGGTCAACATGCAATCTCATCATGAAGTTATGTGGCTATGCAGTGACAAACTTCATGATTTTATTGTAGAAGTCACAGTGGAAAAACCAGCAAACAAAGTGAGGGTGGAGGGAAAGGTTAAAAACAGAATGTCAGCCTGACATTTCAATAGAAATTGATTGCTTTTAGTGGCTTGCTTTAGTAGTTTAAGTTATTTTAAACTATTTTTCTTGTCGCTATACAATACTAAAACACAAATATGAAACCATGCAGTAAAAACTAATAATGAAAACATTAATACAGGAAGTGAATACGAAAATCTTAAACTAAGTATTTTGTTGAAGTTTGATACTTTGAACTATTTTTAATGAATATTAATGGGAATGGGACATAGGGTTATAAAACCAGGAAACCAAACTTTAGAAAGATAAGAATTTTTAACAAAATCGTCGTTATTAAAAATAATGGATGCTAATGTAATAATGCATTTCCAAGTCTTTAAGAGGAAAAAAAAATCTCTTTGAATTTAAGGTCAGGGTAGTTACCCTCTTAAATGCCAGCTCAGCCACTGTTGTACCATTTCTAGCTCCCATTAAGCATTGAAAATGTATCTTAGGAAGCTTTCCATTGCCTTAATTTAGTTCTGTTAACAGGGAGCAAAAGTTAAAAGGGGCATGTACTAGCTGAACTGCTATTTGAACTCAATGATGGTAACCTGAATAACATGGAACAAACAAGCTACTGGGAATGGTGCATTACCCCATGTATATGTAATGTCATTAAACTGGAATAGAAATTTTTAGACAAAAGACTAGAACTAAAATGCAATATCTGTCTAAGCTCTGTTACCTTAATCACCACCACCAATATAACAGAAGCCCTTTCACTTGGCTTTGCACAAAGGATTAGAATTTTAAATAGATAGAGTTCTTGGGGACAACCATCTCGCTGAAGCTACAGCAGGAATCCTGAAGCAGCCAGTTCTGCTGGCACTCCATATCGAAACAGAAGAGAATTCCTTCCCTTCTGCATGCTTCCCAAGTGGATGTTACTAGGTCCAAAACCAGCCATTCAGACTGTGTTCTGAGGCCAAGTTTTGGAAACAGCTAATAGAAGGTTTTATGCTATAAATACTGCCCACCTGCCCAGAGACTGGATATGCTTGTACCTATAAATCATAACCAATATTTTTGAGCTTTAGCCCTGAAATCCTTGGGCCAAATATTTGTGACAAAAATACCCCATTTAGAGGATACTTTCCAAGAGTCCTCTAGTGGAACTCATTACCTGGAAACTTAGTTCCTTCTCTATCACTCACAAGTTAAAGGTTACCCTGACTGCATCAACTGTTGCATGGTTATGAGATGTAAATAAGGTTGCAGCTTCCATTTTGGGGGATCTTCTAGTTTTCCTGCTAGAACCCTCAAAGTAAAGTGTAACAGACTAACAAACAACAAGACGAGCACTTGCTCAAATAGTATCAGCGTTGATTGATTAATTCCCAGCATTTTCATGCTTTACCGGGGCATTTCTCAGGGGCCTTATTCTTATATTCCTTACAGCAATTTTACATTGACATAGCTCTAGTGACTTCACTGTAGTTGTTCCAGAGTTACACCATCGAGAGATCAGAACCAAACACCCACAGAGTTAGGCCTCATCTAGATTAGTTACTGATGTGAAACTAATTAGGGATTAATTGGCTACTATCTAAAAGTCAGAGATTAGTGTTTATATAGTTCAGTGCTTTGAAAATGTAAATTGCTGTATAAGTACTATTTGTCAACTAACAGTGTTTCTATTACTCTTAATTACTGAATGCACACTGTAGTCTCTGCCACCTACATGTTTCTCTATGATCCCTTCTGTCTGTATAGCCACTGATTATGGATCAGATCATCCCATCTCATAGAAGAGTTCAGAGAGGAAAAGGGAAGCATTTACGGGGAAATATCTGCATCTCACACCTAGAGCTGTAAGGGAGAGTTCCCCCCCATACAGCCCAGAACGGATGAGTGTCCTGCAGGGGTACCCCTGTGAAATCACAAGATGCAAAGATTTCACTCCCTTCCTAGCCATAGCACGAACAGGGACCTCTCCAATATTCTGACATTTCCCTTCTTCGTGGGCTCTTTCCTCCCAAACCCTCACCCCTTCAAAGATGGATAGATAGCACAGAAAGGGAGTTTAGGGTGTTTGGCACATTAACTCTTGTGCAGATGAGAGATGTTTATGTTCTGCCTATCTAAAATTCTCACCCTTGTTCTACAGGGATCAGGTATTCACTTCTTGCACTAAACTGTTAAGCCGTGTTAATTTCCACTCTCAAAGAGCTGGCTCTGGTTCAATGGTTTTCATTAATGTAAGTCATTCCTATGATGAGTTTTCAATCTAAATATGTGTGCCCTCATCTATGGTGCTAAACTTTTAAGCAGTATGATTATTAGTGAATTAAGGTCAGAAAATGAAAGTGTCGGGCCAGACCTGGAGGTGGTGAGATTCTCTCTCTTCTTTCCATAATTAAGGAAGAGTTTTTAAATTACAATTTAAAACTTGTGTAAGAGAGCGCATAGGCTTTTTTTTTCTTTTTTAAAGTCACGATAGGTGTGATTTAACAACATGGACTAGGTACATACAGCTGGTGAAAACCCAAGATCACTTAGTACAAAATAAAATCAGATTTAGGTTTAGAATAACTTTTCAAGCTTTATAGACTACTCTGCACCAGTCCAAAGTCTTAAAGCAGTAGACCATAGCAATAATATTACATGGTGATATTGCTGAGCACACTTAAAACATGCCAACACGGCAGAAATGTTTATTAAAGGTAGCACTTTACCCCAAATTCCCTTCTCTAAAATCTTTTAGTTTGTTGAAAACTCTGACAAATGAGCAAAAGAAAATCTTGTGGTAAATAACTTTTCATAGGAAGAAAATGCTGGCATCTAAAACTTTTTTTTTAAAAAAAAAAACAACAACAAAAAACAAACAAAAATCCCACTCTTTTCCCACTATTGGCAAACTCAAAGTTCCAAAAATAATCAAATCTTTAGCAAGGAAAAACATTTTAAAAATTTTAAGGACAGTTACATGCTTGAACAGACCATACCCAAGAAAACTTCCTTAAACAGGAGAATTCCTACAGAACAACAGTTAAAGCAGACTCATGCCAAGTCCCCTATTGTTTCCAAGTTACACAAATAAACTAGCAACCCAGTAATGAAAGTATCTCAGATAATTTACACACAATGAGCTCCTGAGTCACACTTCTGAGTCTTCCTCTTGCCACAACAGTGAGCTCTTAACTAGCCCCCAGCATACTGCTTGTAAGCACTCTGATTAATTCAATCAAACGATTTCAGATGGCTGCAGTTTCAACAACAGATTTGTTCCCTTGACAATAAACTGACATGATATGGACCCCCATACAAGGCAATTTCAAGGCACCCTTGTAGAAAACAACAGTTTGATACAATATTCCTCCTCAACCTTATAGTGAGCAATGCAACTACCAACAACGGTGCAGACCTACAAATGATCAGGCTTGTAGTGAAGTCAGAGTGGCTTAAACTTACAGGCAGAAATGATCCCCTTAAGGCAGAAAAAAAAATTGTTAGAAGTAACAAAATATGGAGTGCCTGGGCTGTGAGATTTTACTAGTGTGCCAAGGGTAGCAAAATTATTATGGAATATCCCCAGATCAGCTATTGAGTGCAGCAGTTTTCAGATAAAAGTGAAAGTCCGCCTCTTCCCCTCCAAAAACTCCCAAAAGGATAAATACCGCAAAATTTCTGTTCAGTTTCCAATCTAGGCCACTTAGGTTTGGGGGGTTTGTTTTTTTAAACTTTGTTTCCCTAAGTACACCCGCTTAGGTGGTCTCTTCCCACACAAAGCCAGAGTGTAAATCTGTTTTCTCATGGGAGCAAGCTTGGCAGCAAGGGCTACCTTTGTCTGTTGCCTGTGCCATACTGTTACCTTGGCACTAGGAAGATTGTGTTACTGGATCCTTCCCATTTGACTCATAGATAGAGGTTTAGTCATGGAATACTTAAAGACATTTTCACATCTGGGCTCACCTACTGTTTTATAGAATACTGCTGGATGGTTTCACTTCCCCTACATGACTGCAGCCATCAAAACATGCACACAAGCGCGCGCACACACACACACTTTTTTCATTGCAAAGCACACAACACCTTTAATCTAAATATGTTCATTCCCCATAGAATGTAAGATGCAATAGGAATTGTGTAATGAGAATGCAGAAGGTATGAAAACTCATGTGTGTTGCTCATTAATTAGTCAAGTTCCGAGCTGTCTTCCTCATCCAAGGCTGCTAACTGGCTGTTTTAGGATCTTTTTGCAAAGGGAAACTTGCACCATGCACCCAGCTTGCATTAAAAAGGATTTTGTCTCTGGAGTATTTTACTTGTACCGCTCAGTATTCAATGCCTCTGATCAATGCCTCCTATGCTGAAGGTGCTCCATGGAAAGTTTTGGAGAACTTCCTGGTCACATGGTGCTGACAGCTCCTTTGTTTCTGCTCAAAATTGCACTAAGGTATAGATGAAAGGATAAATGATATTAGGGAATTCATGTATCTGCACAAAAAACTGCTGTTTCCATAGGGATGTTATGAGTATGAGAAGGAAGAAGGATGGCCCTTATACATATGAATATCAAAGGAAATGGTTCATGAGACAATTGTTATACAACAATGTGGTTGACCCCTTTCAAAAACAACTGAAAAAACAAACCTTCTATTGATTTATATTACAATCATGCTTGCAGACCCGAATTGTCATCAGGCCAGTTGTGCTAGGCACTACACAAACAGATAGTAAGAGACAGTGCATGCCCCAAAAAGCTCACGGTCGTCATCATCCCAGCTCTTATCTAGCTCAACAGTAAATCTCAGAGCACTTTACAAAGGAGGTCAGTCTCATTGACTGGCAAAGAGTCAAAATAAGGAAGTATTATTCCCAGTTAATAGATGGAAAAATAAGGCAGAGGTGGGAAGTGATTTGCCCCAAAGTTGCACAGTGTCTGTAGCAGAGACAAAAAGTTAATCCAGATCTCAGAGATCCAGTCCAGTGTCTTAACCAAGAGACTACTGTTCCTCTTTGGCTTCAAACAATTTCATTGTTAACTATAACTATAATTACTGATTTATACACAATTGTTAAAATTCCTTAAAACAGTATACAAAGTAGCATTGATAGTAGGCTGGTTCCTTTATCACTGTGTGTGTACACACAGACACACACACACTCAATGGGATTATATACAACATCCGCACCCATTATAGTTTTCATGGCAAGGGCTTTTTTCTGATCCAAATAAATAGTCAGCTTTCTTTAATGGTAATTGAAAAAGTCACCATTGACATTCACAAACTTCTCACTAACCTTTTATTTTTAATCAAAACCACACACACAGTAGAAATTAATCCAAAATTAAGCAGGGCACTTTGCTGACACATGTCTTTCTGCAAAGTAAAGGAAGCTTAATTCCTCTCTTTTTTAAGCCTACCATTGATAAAGGCCTACCCAACCTGTAAGGGTACCATTCAGAAATGCTTTTCAATTGTTTGTCTTCTTCTTTTACCAAATTTGTATGAAGGACAGTCTTGAGCCATCTGGTGCCTATTTAATTTTTAACCACCTCTCACTTGGAATATTTATTTCTTTATACTTATTTTGTCTTAACAAATTGGCCATAAGCTAAACCGCACCATCTGTGACTTCCGGTAAATACAACTGTTACTAATGAAATTACCCAGCTTCATCATTTTGATTTAAATGCTTTGCCTGCTTTTCCTATGACCTTTCATTGCTTGCCATCAAATAACAGCTTTCACACATTTAGATACATGTTCATGTAGGTCAGGCTTCAGGAATAAATCTTATCTGTGAATCTGAAGAAGCTTGGCCAAGCTTGCTCAGCAGGTTGGCATAAGAGACCACAGCCAGGGCCATGCTAAGAAAGCATTATGGCATTGGTGCTCATCCAGCTAGGGGCTTGAACACTGTGTGTGTATCATGCTCTAGGGCAGATCCCCTGCCATGTGACCAATTGGTCAATGTTCCTTGTTTCCTTGCCTCCCATTTGTTAGACTGACTGTATTAATGATTATAGAAGCTGAAGGCCATTCTTTTGACTCCTCATTCTCACTTTCAATAAAAGGATTCATTTGACCAGATTGAACAACAGTAAAGTCACAACGAAGATTTGGAATCTTACATTAGGAAAAGTGTACCATGAATATGAGATATACATAAAGGGAAGAGATGTTTAATGACAGTTAAATACAAGTTTTTGCAAACATTTATATAGTACTTCTCAAATAGTTTCCTGTGTGATTAATATGTACATACAGGAATCAATTTATCCTCCCCCTGAATCACCAGCTCCAATCCCTTCAGCACTCTGGTGTTTCCTTGTAGGTCTCTCATCCATGCACTGAGTATGTTACCATAGGCAGTGATCATCTTGTGACATCTTATGATATCGCAGCTTGAGCTGCCATGGCTACACATGAAGATTTGATCCAATCGTCACCTCTGTGGATGCAAATTCACTCAAAAAATCAGCCACTGAAAATTGTTGTGTGGCTGATGTGACAAAGAGTGGCTAACACAACACAAACTTTTACAAAACACACACAATGATCCAGGTTCAGCTACTATAGAAATTGTCCATGTTACACACAGAAAGAACACTCATATATGTGTCTGTTACAGCTTTCCCCCTATTCCATTTTGTTTCTTACAGCTGTCCCCTTACTTCATTTTGTTTTTGTTCTGCTCCTGTGGCCGCCCCTCTCTGGCTGTTATTTAACCCCCATTTTTAACCCCACCCCACGAAGAACGAATTGCTGCCTGAGAGACCTCCCGATTATCGAGACCGTACTGAGCCCTCCTTGCTTCTTCTGATGTTGCTGCTTCTACCTTTGCTGCTGCCTTGGGGACTGGTAAGAATCCATCTGTGAAACTTTCTACACTTTTATTTTATTATTTTAGCTGCTGGCTCTGTTTCCCCAGCACACAGACTCAAGCTAAACTTGGTCTGTGTCTTAAAACCTCTCTTAAACTCCACAGCACTTTGCCGCTAAAAATAAGTTTGTGCCGCCGCTAAGCTCTGCTCCAGTGGGCTTTGCTTCGGGGCTCACTGCTTTCAGCCATATCCACTGCTGCAGCCACCATCCCTTGGTTTCCTTGGGGGCTGCCTTGGGAGCTTATCCTGGGCACATACCACTCTGCCCTCTGAAACTTCCCCATAGCATAAGGTGCACCATAGGTTTTGCTTTTTAGTCTAATAAGTCATAGTTTGCTAAGATTGTAGCTCTTGTAAGTTTCACCTGCCTTGCTATAGTTTGCTGTTTTGTTGCTCCGTATAGTTGCTTGTTATAGTTTTGCTTAGAATTGTGATATTTGTTGTTTTGCCTAGTCGTTGGTTAAGATCGATTTAAAAAAAAGCCATTGCCTGGTTGTATTCTGTACCTGTTTTGTTACTTTGTATAAAGCTGCTTGTCATTTTATATAAGTTTGATTAAGTTAGATGATAGATAAGGTTTTTGCTGTTTGAATTCGTCTTCCCGCTGTCCCAATCTCTCCCTGAACTTTCCCGTGTCTGTTTTTTCCCCGCTCCAATCTCCCCCTCTGTGTACTTCTCCGTGTCTCCCTGTTGTAACCCTTTGCTGCTTTTTCCCCCGCGTCTGCATCACCCTCCGAACTTCCCAACCCCCTGACTGCTTCTCCCCCTGTGTAACTTCCCAAACCCTTTGCCGCTTCTTTCCTTTTTTTGGGGGTGTCCGCTTGTTGCTTAAACCTCCCTCTAGCCCTTCTTTACACTTCTCTGCTGCCTCTCCCTGTATCCCCTGTGTTCGTGCTCCCGCTTCTCCGCTGCCCCTCCCCTACCGAAGATCACCATCACACTGCTCCGTTTGTCTTCACCCCGCTGCTCCGCAGCTTCCCTGAAGTGCTCTCCGCTGCTGCAACCTGTTTCTTCCCTCAGCCGTCTTCCCCATTCTCCACGTGCCTTCCCATCGCTTGCACGTTCAGCGCCCTCCCCTCTTGCTGCCCCCAGACTCCCCTTAAGTGCGCTCCAGCTGCTCATGTCTCCCGTACGTCCAGCCCGCAGGCTCCTGAGGACTGCTCTAGGCTTCACCCCACAGGGCTTCAGAGTCTCTCTCTAATTGCAGCTGCACTCTCCTCTCATCAGTTGCCACCGATCATTCCCTCCCCTCCCCACTCCTGTTTCTCGACCCAGCCTTTAGGTACACTCTTGCAGATTATCTGCTATCACAGCCTCACAAATTAAGTCATTAATTTTCTTTTATACTGTTACATTGCATAATTTCACTTATCACCCATATTGTATCATTGCACTGTGATTCACATTTTACTTATGGTTATAACACCCCATTGGTTGCCTCCACTTTTCTGATATACTTTGTATTTGCATTGAAGCTACCATTTTACTTTGCATTTCTTTTGGGTACATTTTGCATTCCACACTGTATCTAAAGTTGTTCCTATATAAAGTTGAGTTGCTTATTGACTGTACTGTATCCCATTGTGCTGAACCCCACTTACTGTACCCCACTGTTAGAACTCCCTACACTGTTCAATACGAAGAACCCCCCCATCGTTGTCTATTGTAAACACCCTATACACCCCATCCCATTGTATTTCATTGTTAAATTCCCACCACTTCCTTTTTCCTTTAATAAAGAAATTAATTGGCACCCCACCTGTGTGGTAATTGCTCCCCAAGATCCCATATACCTGCGGGCAGGGACAATATGGTTTCCTGCTTGGATATCATGGAGCTAACAGAACAAAGTCTCAGCTAGTGTAAATCTGGTGAAGCCAGTGGAACTACTCAAATTTACACTAGCTGAGGATCTGGTCTCAATAACATCAAACCTGAGAATGCAGTAGAGTTCTGCAATGGAGTTCACTCACCAATCAGGGGCCTCCTTTTGATTGCATCTGGGAATTAGTTCTTTTCCAGGTCAGATGCTCCTGGTTGCTTACACCAGCCCACCCCTCTCTTCGTCTCCAAGACACAGTGCTCCCTCTTTGGGAGAGAGCTCTCCTGTCAGATCGCTGGATAGTCCTCCCTTTCTAGGTTATCCAAGTTGGACTGGATTCACTGTCCACATGCCTTTTCAGACAGTCTGCTGATCAAAGACTGGGTCCTGTGCCATTTTCCCAGCATCTGGTAGGGGAACCCAGGCACCCCCTACTCCAGATTCCAGTCCAGTGACCCTATGTCCATCAACAAGAGTCTGCTCACGCCCAGGATCTGTTGCTATTCCCACGGACTTCTTCCTACTTCCCGTCTCTAACGTATAGGCCTCCACCTCTGGGTTTACCAGTCCAAACACCCTTCTTCCAAAGACTAAGTGTAGACTCCTCCTCCTCTCTTTCCAGATACCATAGCCTCAAACAAACCTCCCAGGGAGTGACTGCAGACTACTGCCCCTGCAGCCCCCTTCTGGTCTCCACTTCATCCCATCATACAGGCCCAACCTGCCCCTTCTCAGATGAACTTCATCGTCCATTAGGCTTTACTGAGCCATGGCAGTCCAGGTGCAGTATATAAGGTCAATTGATCTAATTTAACCTTCTCTGCCTTATGTGGGGTGGACATCCCATCATGAGCTCATAAAACCAGATGCATGTGGAATAGGAAAATAAACTGAAGAGTTCATTCTGATTGCTCTTTCATTTACCCCAATTCAAGGTGTAGAACTATGACGCGCAGGTAAATCATTGTGTATTTTAAATCAAGGCATAGGAGTTTGAACAGACCAGCATGGCAAATAAGCTCCTCTTCAACAGTGACAACAAAAACCTTTAGAAACTTGCAAACCTCAGAAGAGCTTAATTAAAATGAATTGTGGGTTTGAAATTTGGCAACATCTCCTCTGAAGCTGTGTCAGAGTGGACATAGAGATAATATATTGTAAAATGAAAGGTCTTAAAAATTGTCTTCTCTGTATTCTTCTACTCTCATTAGCAGATGTCAATTCTGATCACCACAGTGAGACGAAATTTGAGACAATGCTTCAGTTTTGTACGTGTAAAATTGCATACACAAATGGACCATGTCTATTAACTACAAATCTCCCTTATATTCAGCCTGCTCCTCTTCTCATTGGATTCATTTAGGGATGTTGTAATCTACTGTTTACATCACTGCTGTTCAGGCTGATACAAAGGGTTATGATGTCACAAAAATGTAACTCTTGGTAATTTTACTAAATGAACCAGGCTAGAGGGCTCATCAGCAAGTAGGCAGGTTATGTTTGTACAGGGATACCGTGGTAGTCAGATGGAAAAAGGGCAAACACCTAAGGGCAGATGGCAGTTACAGTGGAGTTTTTGATAAAATATAAAGGTTTGTCAGACTGAGGCAGGGCTTTGCAAAGAATATGTCTGGGGAAGGTGAATCACCTCTGTAACATTGCACTTGTCTCATTTAGATTTCCAAGAAGGCTGTGGATGCTAGCTAGTCTTCACTCATGACAGCACCAGGCTCCCTTGCCAGTTTTCAGCAAAATAGATGTTGTTAAACATGCTGTTCACCAAACTGCAGTTCACGGGAGTTGCAGGTGCTCCTAGAATTTGGCCTATATGTACTGTATTCATTTTCACTAGCACAGCCAAAGTTCAATGCTTAATAAGCACAATATTTACAATAATCAATAATTAATTACACTGAATCCAACAAGTGTTTTTCTTTTCAGTGTTAAATTCCATAGCATTGAGGAGTTGAACTACTATTCTGAATTTTATGAAAAATAGCAGAAAGCAAGGATAATTTTTCTTCAAGTGCACCGTAAAGAAGATATCTGGCTGGAATATGATTTCTGGCAGCAGAACATGCTCCATGGTATCTGAAGACATGAATATTTTAGTATCATAGGGGTAGCCGTTTTAATCTGTATCCACAAAAACAATGAGAAGTCCAATGGCACCTTAAAAACTAACAGATTTATTTGGGCATACATCTGAAGAAGTAGGTTTTTTACCCATGAAAAAATAAATAACCCAAATAAATCTGTTAGTCTTTAAGGTGCCACCGGACTCCTCATTGTTTTTATTAATATTTTAAAGTTTCAAATCTATTTACAGAGACAAAACTGCAAAAGCAACAGTATGGACAGCATTGTTCATCTGGAGAGACTTCTGAGAGTCAGCAGTAAGTTTAGTATTCAGCCTGTGGGAACAGTTAAGACTGATCAGAATGCAGGGTGATATATTGCTGCTAGTGGATCGACTTGCTGTGTGTATATTTACAGCACACAAATCCTGTGATCTAATAAATGAAAAATTCCAGCAAAAAGGACCCCCGATACCTATTAAATATGCGTGAATGTATTTTAGATATGTAATGTACAGTATACAAAGAAAGACAGAATATTTAGGCTGCAGATGTCTTGTAGATTTTGAATTAGTTTCCTATTATACATATATACACACTTGCAATTGGATGATCACAACAATTCATGACTTTCCTTCCACAGCACCATTTTGTATTTGAATTGAATATTCAAGAGAAAATTGTACTTGCACAGCTATTCGTGAAAAGTGAATTTTAAGATTAGAGACTAAAGCACTGTAATTGATAACGTTATATTTTACATGGGATGGAACTCAAGAAGAGGAAAAGGGCTCCCAAATCAACTTTCAGAGCCCAGGCACAAAGACAATTAGACCCTTCAGAGCTAAGACTATTCATGTTTGTTCCATAACTGTGTGTCAACAATTGTAGTTATAACAGAAAATTGCAATGTAATGTGGTATATTTTATTACATGCAACTTTGCTTACCCTAAAAAGATAAGGTTCCCTAACCCCCCTGTTAGAGCTAGACACACATGCAGTTAAATATGCATGAATGATTACCATGCTATCAAATTTTTACATCATAACAGCATACTACATGCAATCGGAGATTTCAGATGTAAATGCATTCAGCTCAGAGATCTGACAACTGCATGTATTTTCTAGGAGTGAAGAGAACGTTATACAGGGTATATTAGAAATCGATAATCTATTTTATCAGATATACCTCCAAGAGTCTCAGTGTTGCATTGTTCTCTTCACTTTCTCCTGATGTCTGACAGCTATATGTATCCAATCAGTGAACAAATACCCTGGCACCAATCACAACTAACAAATATATCTTGAAATTTGTATATCAAATGTATACAGACAATTGTTTATAATGAACCCTCAAAAAAAAGCTTCACAAAAAGGTGTTAAATAACTTTGAATGATTTAGAGGAAATCAGATTCAAATATTTCATAAGCAGTAGAAAGGGGCTAAGTTTGTTGAGACCATTATTTCATAATCTTTATTATACAACTGTTGTGATTCCATGGTCTGTCAAACACTAGTGGTCTGTGGTGCCCTTCTTGGGGTTTCACATGATGAAACAGTGGAGAGTTGGACTGATGGGAGGGAAAGAGGGTCTAGTGAGGTGACTTCTGTTATGAAACATTATGTTATGAAACCCGTTCTACAAAGCACACAGTGTTCTATCATCAACGAAACCACAACACACACCCCTTCTAATTAAGTTCACATTACAGGATGCCCAGCCAGAATTGTTTTACACAGAAGCAATTAAAGTAGAGAGGTTTTTACAGACATCAAGAGGTTTTGAGGTGGAACAAAAAAGCAAAGACTTGTTTATTTATATGTACCAGGATGACTGGGTTCCTCCATTGACCCACCCTAGGTTGGAACCCTGCAGAGAAATGCTAGTTGATTCTACTGATCCATTGCAACAGGAGCTGCATTTTAACTCCACATATGAGAGAGTAGTGGTGTGTGAAGCCCTTTGCGGTCCCCCGCTGGAGGCCTCATGGTCCTACCATACTCCATCTCAGGAGAGGAGCAGTGAAGGTGGGTCCTCCAGGCCTGCCTAGAAAGGGTGTAGGGCAGCAGCCAATCAGAGCACAGCAGGCTCTGACAAAAGGAGCTACAGGGCTTGAGCAGGTTAGTTCCTGACTGGGACCTGTGTGGCAAGGAAGGGTGCTCTGCCCTGGCCACAGGAGCTTGAGAGATAAGCAAAAGTTGAGTTCTGACTGCATTTTGCTCTTTGCAAGGAGAGAGCAGACTTGAGAACTATAATCATAAAGTAATAACTGAGACATGAGAGAAGAAGCCTAGGGAAAACAATAGCAGCTAATTGAAGGAGTTGAAGGGAGCAGTATGTGACAGCTGTTCAGAGTTCAGACCTGGGATAGTGGGCAGTCCTGGGTTTCCCCCACCGGCCAGTGAAGATCCTGATGAGGGCTGACCAGGCCCAGAGATGGGGCTAAAGATCCTGGTGAGGACTAACCATTTGTTGAACTTTATTACCCCAGAAGGGGTTAGGGTGACCAGACAGCAAATGTGAAAAATCAGGACAGGGTTGGGGGGCGGGGGGTAATAGGATCCTATATAAGAAAAAGACCCAAAAATCATGACTGTCCGTATAAAATTGGGACATCTGGTCACCCTAGAAGGGGTTCATCAGTTATTGACTGTGTGACTTGACCAAAGGGCTGAGCCATGGAAGACCTGCCCATTAGGGGCAACAACCTACAGGGGGTGCCAGAAACAAAAAAAAGGTTGCAGCATCACACCCAGCCTGCAAGAAGCAATGACGAGAGGTGAGTATGCCCTGTCACAGGCTGTTTCAATGAGTGGAAGGTATTGGGTCCAAGATAGAGGTTTCTACAGAGAAACTCTAAGATTATAGAGGAAATTAAGGCTAAGAATTAAAGATTTGTGTTATTTGAGGTAGCAGTAAAGAAAATCCAGGGTAAGTTTGGACTAAATACATAGTGGGGACAGTGCTGTTATGGTTAGCTGTTGGAGCGTGAGACGGTTTTGAGGCAACAGGAGGCTGAAGTATAACCAAGCATTATAGTGAAGCACACAGCAAAGTAGTTCAAATATCTCGTGATAATTCACAAAAGCATTTTTTTCCCAGATTGTTCTTAATGTTACATTTAAAATCCCAGTCTAAGCAGAATTTTAATACTTATCAAAACTGCCGTACACTTTTATTTGCAATTCCATTAAGGGAGAGAGATATGTTAATTGTTGCAAAGTTATAAAGGCCCTTAAATTACAGTTACTTAACTAGTTGAAGCAGCTGGGCTTGCTAAAACAACAGGAAGTAATCTGTTAAATTCTGACTGTGGTCGTGAAATTGATATTTTATTTAGATGTCCTTGCAGCATAGAGAGAGAGATCTGAAATCATGTTTATAGTCTGCATGCAATAGAAATATAAGCAATGGTGTATATTTTGGCAGGTAGTGTTGAGATTTAGTTGTAGTAATTCAGAGTGTTGCTTCAGGGCCTCTATGTTGCTTTGGGCATAAAGCTGTATTATAAATTATAGCACACAAAGCTGAATCTGACCTACCAGTTGGTGCATAATAAACTGACTTAATTCTGAATATTAACTACATATTGTGGCCTTAAGGTTTTCTGCTCTCTAATTGTAGCACTGAATTATACAAGAATCTTTCTCTTGGGTGAAACCTATATATATCTATATAAATTTCTCAGTCACAATACTATACAGAAAGGAATAGTTGCAATAGATAACACTGGGCGAATATATTAATCTTAAATATTTGTTATTGTATGCAGATTAAGATAAGTTTTGAATATTGCTAAGTACATGAGGCAATTTTTGAAACTTGGTGGTGGTACTTTTGTCTTGTTGAAGTGTCAGGACCCGAATAAATCATCTGAATACCCGGAGAACATTAGCAGTGATGATTATGAACAGAGAAAATGTCCTGATTATAATTGTACAGTATTTCAGGTTGTGTCAGAACCTGTTTTATGAATTAGTATTTTAATAGATTCTAACTTGGCTTTAAAACTTTGCCCTAAGATGAACTATACCATAAACTATTTCAGCCCTGGTGAAGATATTTTTTTGCTGATTTTCTTTAAAATAGTTTAACTAGATTTTTTTTTTTAAATTTCATTTCAAATGAATAGCTTTTTGCTATGGACCAATAGTACATATTAGCATAGTTGTAACATATTCTTCCACTAGTAAAGCTAGAGAAATATATAGTTTCCGTTTGATGCTGAAGACAGAGAATGTTTCTTCAAGTGATGACTCTTATGTTTCACTGTGGGTACACATGCACTCCATGCCTTTGAGACCCAAAGATTCTTGCTAGCAGTGTCCTTTGGTCCATGCCTACACGCCTCTCCTCCTTGTACTCTGAACCAAGGTCATAAGGAGTGGTATGGACCAATCACCTCTCCAGTTCCTTTCCTAATGGATTGTGCTATGAGGCCCCAGTCAGGCCCTGGTCCATCAGCTCCCTCCTCCCCCATACATCAGGCAGAGGCACTGAGAAGGGCTCCAGGGCTGATAGGAGTAGAGCAAAGGACACCTTCAAACAGGAGTGTGAGGAGGTAGGAAACACTCACAAAAATGAGAGAGATCATCCTCCACATCCTCGGTCAAGAACGGGACATCTTCTCTGACACCCTCCAAGCTGGGTGAGATGCTGTGACTTGGTATAGGAGAGTTAGGAGCTCACAAGGACCACAATACTGTTCTTCTAGCTTCAAAGGACAAAAGTGCCCTGAAATGGATGCTATCTACAAGTGTGGGACTGTCCTAGGTACCAGGGAGGGAAAAACAGTGGAAACCTCGTACACTGAGGGCACTGATTCACCATGTAAAGGAGTTGCCTGTATCGAAGACCAGGACAAAATCGACACTGCCAGTGCCACTGAAAGAAAGGAGTCTGTCCTGCTCCTTTGTGTCATGACATAGATACACCTCCCCTGAGGACACTGCCCTCTGTGTTGGTGGAATCTCTGTAGTGGAACAAGCAGCTGATGGCGGAGCAAGTGGCTGACAAAGCAGCTGGCAGAATGAGTGGGCAGCAGAGTGGCCAATAGTGGAGCAAGCAACCAACGGCAGTGTGAGCAGCCAACTTGCTCTGCCAGCTGTTCCATAAACAAAACCTGGAAAAACTAGACTCTGTCCCCCACCGGTATGGGCTTCTCTCTCCTGATGGGATTACAAAGATGTAGTATGGGTGAGTGGCAGGGTATCTCTTTCATGTCTCTCCCTTCCACAAGAAAATCATCACTGAGAACTCCCTACTAGGGTGGGGAGTCTACTTGGACAAAGGGGTAATGCAAAGCACATGGACCCTCCAAGAATACCCATTACACATAACCCCCCTGGAGCTATGGGCAGTATGAGACCTGCAAACTATTCATACAGTTTGTTCGGACCTTGCATGTCCAATTCATGTCACGCAACATGACAGTTGTGTCTTACATCAGCACTCAAGGAAGAGTAAGATCCACCCCTCTTTGACGGCCCTCTTCTGGAAATCTGCAGAGTGGCAATGTATGGCTCTGTTCATACCTTTATGAAACATTATGACCTGGTGCAGGCTTCTTCAACTGATAGAGGACTATTCTGCTGAAGGATGCAATCAGTGGTACAGCAGGGGTCCTCGCACTCTCCCCTCCAATGAACACTGTTTGTGAGTCACCCACATAGTAGAGTGCACTTAGGGACCACTGCTCTTAGAAGAAAAAAAACGTTTCTTACCTTGTGCAGTTACTGACATTCTTTTGAGATGTGTGGTCCCTGTCTGTATTCCATTATCCACCCTCCTTCCCCTCTGCTGTGAAGTCTTATCCTAGGACATTCATGGTGGAAAGGTAACTGGAGAAGCGGTTGGTCCTCACTGCCCCTTTATGCCCTCAATTTGGAGCATAAGGAGGAGAGGGGCATGGGCACAGACCAGTGGACACTGCTAGCAAGAACCTTCCAGTCTGAGGTGCATAGACGCATGCTAACACACAGTGGAATACGGATAGGGACAACACATTTCTAAGAACTCCAGTTTCTGAATGAAAGAAAAATATGACTGCAAGAAGCTTAAAAAAAACTGTAAAGAAGTTAGGTACTTATCAAAGTGACAGAGAAACTGGGTAAGAGTGTTGGCGCCAATTAAGATTTGTTAAAATATATACTAGAAATAAAGGCTAATAAACTAATATCAGTGTTCTGTTAGAGCCTTGGGGATCATCTTTATTTGTCATTCCCATAACTTAGCATCTAACTCTTCAGGTCTTCTGAAATAGAGGACAGCAGTGAAAATGGGAACTCAACACGCACACTTTCTATCTTAGTATGGATTGGTTCTGATGCTATGATTAGATAACCATTGAAATATTTGTGATTCAAAACCTTTCCTCTTAAAGAAAACTATTATTATTTGCCTTGTGGTAGCACCTAGGAGCCTTAGTTATGGACCAGGACCCCATTGTGCTATGTGCTGTACAAACACAGGACAACACCACGGTCCCTGCCCTAACGGGTTTACAGTCTAATCGGCAGTTTATTACCAAAGGTGGCCAAAACATACAGTAAGAGTATTATTTGTAAGAAATTAATTTCCCTTAGTAAATGATTTACCAACCAATCCTGATTTTTAGGATGTGGACATGGGAACAGACGTGTATGCTGAGGTATGATTAAATACAAAGACGCTCAGGCCTGCCCAGGTATCCTGGCTGCTGAAAGCCAAAGTACCCTTTCCCCCTACTGCGTGCAGGGAGGTAGGAGAGATGAGATATGGGGAGTCCCAGGCTGTCTGTGGCATGCAAACATACCCCCTTGCTATGCAATGTCATGCTCTGGGCCCAGGCCCAAATAACCCACTGGGTTTCAGGGATCTCACATCAGGTCCTTTTTTAATCCCTCAGCTGCACTGGAATCCAGAGCCGTAACTAGGCATTTTAGTGCCCAAGGCGAACAAGCATACTGGGACCCCCTACCGTTTTATTCATCACTTTTTCCACCAAGAGGTGACGCATGGGGGGTGCATGTGGGTCACGTGCCCCCCCAGATTTTTTGGTTGTGACCCACCAGGTCCAGGCAGGCTGGGGGGCCTGCTGAGGTGAGTTGGAGTGGAGGTGATGCTCCCTCCCTGAGCCCCGCTGCATGGGGCTTTATGTATCTCCTCTGTTTCTGCCCATTTTTTCACCCCAGCAGCTTGGCGCCATGGGCTTCTGCCTCACTCGCACCACCCTGATTACGGCCCTGCTGGAATCTGCCCAACTTGTGAGAGTGCAATTTAAACTCTCAAAACCAAGTGTCTGAGGTGCTGGATAGAAAGTGAAAACACCCACACAGCAATTTACCTATTTTGCCAAATGGGAGAAATCCCCTCCAGTCTCCAAACAACACTTGACAACCAGACTAACCCCTGACATCATAAGAGGCCCATCTCACTAGAAAGGGATGGGGCTGGAACAGAACCCAAAATGGCTACTTCCCAGCAGCAAGAGCAGAGTCCAAAATGGCTACTCACAAACAGAAGCTACTACTTCTACTCCAGCAGGAGAGAGCCATTCCAGGGCCAGCAGGAGTGGGTATGACAGGCTTTTTTATCTGTAACCATGTGGCACAGGCCTCCCCACTGCACTGGGAGTAAGGGGAAGAGAGAAAGAGAAAGAAGCAGCATCCTCCCTCCTTCCACATTATGCTCATGCTGCAGGGAGGGATGTACATGTCTCTGTTTCCATGTCTGCATGCTTTTAGCCCCATCCACTCCTGTTCTCCAGGATCTTCTCATCCACCTCTCCACTACCCAGAGGGTACGAGAAGTGGGATGTCCCCATTGCTTCTGGACCCATCAAAGACACATCCTGGCTAGCGAGGTGAGGATTGTTTCTAAGCATCTGCTAAGCAGTTTGAATAAATAATGGGTAGGCTTGGAAAGATTAGATTTTTTCTGGTCAATGTTGGTAAACATTAATTTCCTCATACACACTCGAATGAAAAAAATCCTTCGATCAATACTCTCAATTTACAGATGGGGGAAGTAAGAAAAGTGCTGCTTGAAAACTTGTTAGAATTTGATTTAGAGATAATTACTTTTTATATTTTTGACTTGTGATGTTGACAACTTGTTTTAGTGGGTATAAAGCTTTAACTTTTTGAATCTCAGTGTCTGCTGTCACTAAATAATTGTCTGATTGCACCCCATAATCTCCTTCAAGTGTGGAAATTTAAATTGATAATCTAAAAAACAATTAAAAATAAACATTGACATTATCTGTCAAAATGTTTAAAAAACAGATTGAATTCTGCCAAGCCTACCTATGGGCAATCTCAAACAATTCACTTGCAACTATTTGAAATTCATTTTTGCATATAGTGTAACTGCCCACCAAAGTGATCAGGAGAGTAATAAATTGTGAATTTCTAGTCCAACTTTCTGAGGAACACTAAAATTAATTGAAATTTCAGATATGAGAACATTTTCATGAATACCCAGCAGTGGTCAGAATACCTGTGAATAACCGATATGCCCTTGTGAGTCATAGCAAACTAAATTTTAGTTTGTAGAAAACATTGTTGAATCAGCTTTTAACTATTTGTGAAAAAGAGACCCAGACAGTACTTTTTCCTTTCCTTAACTTCTTACAATATTTTTGCCAGGAAATATAACCTGTTGCGATATTATGGTCTTGTTTTCAGTAGTGCCTTGGTGAGAAGCATATGACACGCAGCAGTATACCCTGTCATTTTGAGGCACATCATCCATCATAAATATTTAAAACACAATTATTAATCAAAATAGCTGTATACATGCTTCAGGTGATCAGCAACCAAAGACTTAAGAACTCTGATTTTTAAATTGGATTTTGTAGTCTTTTTCCCCACCCCTTCTTGCAGACGGGATAATCACAGGCTACCTGCTATGATCTAAGATTCCTTCTAGCAGCAGCCAAGTTGTCATCTTGAAATTTCAAACTTCTTAAGGAGTTGCATTTATTTGCAGGCTTCATGGATGTTGGACTTTTTCGAGAAGATGCTTGGCTCTGAGAATTAGCATTATTAACTATGGTCTTGAGGCTATGTGTGAGGATCCATGAGTCTCAAACCCAGATCCACTGGTCTGGAATCTGGGTCCACGGGTCCTCAGGCAAGCATTGCATCCCACCTGCCATCTGGCAACTTGCTAGTAATTAGAAGGCTGAGTAGCTAATGGAAAACTGGCCCCACCAGAGGCACCACCCACGGGTTTCATGATTGGAGGAGTGCCCGGCCCCACTGATGGTTCAGCAGCACAGTTTAAGCCAGAAGGAGGCACAGGAAGTCTGGACAACAGGGTCAGTTCCTGGCTGGCTGCTACATGGAACCCTGCCTTTTTGTCTTGTTCCTCGTTCCTGCCTTGTTCCTGATCTAGGGGGGTCTCCAACTCGAGCTTTGATTCTAGGCTCAACTCTCTCTTGCTCGCCTCCCTACTCTGGCTCTAACCCTTGGCTCAGCTCCTGACTCTGGCCACTAGGGCTGACCGCCCCAGCCTCAGTCGCAACACCATGAGAATTCTTTATGCATAGAGGGGAATAGAAAAAGATGCATGAAGAATAAGCTTATTCTTACTTGATTCTCAACAGAAACTTGAACATGTTATTTAAAACCAAAATATTTTGGGTGGGTAGTACTGCAGAGTCCAGCTGTCCATTCACAGAATTTTAAAGTCTCATCTGAAACACCCCCACATAGTAAATTCTGTAACTTGTTGTATCTACCTTGAGAAAATGAAAAGCACTCAGTTCTGCTTGGAATATCAGTTTGCAGTTCCAGTTATTTCAAACCTGAAGCTTAGACCTGTACTAAACTTCAGGTGAAGTTCTGCAATGGGAACAACATAAAGTGGGCAGTGATTTCTCATCTTGACTACTTCCTGTCAGGCAGGTTTGTTGGTTGGTTTGTTCTTTTATTATGTGCTGACAATTGCATGGCGTAAGAAAATAACAAGTGATATTTATAGATCTATGTACATGTAGCTTATGGTCCAGGCTTCGTGTGCTCTTATGTATATCTTAAAATATAATTGTAAAGTTTCTAAGAGTGGAGCTGTTTAACACATGTTTGCATTGGAGTAGGTTTTACCTATCTATCTCATAGAACTGGAAGGGACCCTGAAAGGTCATTGAGTCCAGCCCCCTGCCTTCACCAGCAGGATCAAGTACTGATTTTGCCCCAGATCCCTAAGGATTGAACTCATAATGCTGGGTTTAGCAGGCCAATGCTCAAACCACTGAGCTATCACTCCTCCTTTGAGTAAGGTAATATCCTGAGTGAAAGAGGGAGGCTATCCCACCGTTGCATAGTATGTTGTGTAATGTATTGCCCAGAATATGTCATTGCTAGCCAATGATTTAGGTGCTGAAGTACCCTATATCCTTGAAAAGCTCCAATGAGCTGCTGTGGAAGCTGGGTACTGTATTTATTAAAAAGTCTAGGTACAGGTTTTATCCCAGTTGTGGGAGTTTATTACTGAAACGATCTCCCAGGCCAGGAGACAAACTTGCAATTTTGCTCTGTAAGAGGGACATGAAAAGAAGCATTGTTGAGGTCAGTTGTAGGAAGCCTGCCACCTGGCTGTATAAATATGTTAGTTTAGACCAGTGGTTATCAACCAAGGGTTCATGTACTGCTGGGAGTATGCAGAGGTCTTCCGGGGAGTACATCATCTCATCTAGATATTTGCTTAGTTTCACAACAGGCTACTGCAAAAGCACTAGCAAAGTCAGTACAAACTAAAATTTCATACAGATTATGACTTGTTTACACTGCTCTATATACTATACACTGAAATGAATGTACAATATTTATATTCCAATTTATTTAATAATTATGGTAATGATGAGAATGTAAGCAATTTTTCAGGAATAGTGTGCTGGAACACTTTTGTCTGTTGTAAGTAAGCAGTTTTTAAGTGAGGTGAAATTTGGCATATGCAAAACAAATCAGCCTCCTGAAAGTGGTACAGTAGTCTGGAAAGGCAGAGATCTACTCATCTAGATCCCCTGTGAACACACTGAATAAAGCGTTTGTTTTGGAATGGAATGGAATTTTTGTGTGTGACTCAAATGCATCCTGAAAATAGGTCCCAGCCTACAGAAAGGGAGAAAAAATGAAATGTGAATGAAGTTAAAAGTAAAAAAAAGCAAGAAACACACTCACAAGCAAGAACAATAAAGAGACACTGGGGCTGTGGTTAACAATTTGCACAGCCTTCCAAACCCATCTGAGTGTGAGTTCCTAAGCATTCTTGAAAATGCAACCAAGTTAACAAACTTTTAGCCCATATGGGCTAAAGATCTAGTTTGTAAAACCGTAAGATCCAACCTTGCAATGTCAATGGGTATGAGGGTTCTCAGCCCTGCAGATAATCAAGCTTATAATTCTGATCACAGTGTTTTAAGGAGCTGTCCAAGTTCCCTAGCAACCACTCCTGAAGGAAGATAGACCTTCTATTCCAAAGGCCGTGGCTTCACTTATTCAGAAATCCAGGTATCTCTGCTAAGTCTTCTTACTGGACATGTGTGCCAAATTAGGCCTGTTTCAGAGTAGCAGCCGTGTTAGTCTATATCCGCAAAAAGAACAGGAGTGCTTGTGGCACCTTAGAGACTAACAAATTTATTTGAGCATAAGCTTTCGTGGGCTACAGCCCACTTCTTCGGATGCATAGAATGGAACATATATTGAGGCTATATATATATATACACATACAGAGAGCATGAAAAGGTGGGAGTTGTCTTACCAACTCTGAAAGGCCAATTAAGTAAGGAGAAAAATTAGGCCTGCTCACTCACTCCTATCTGTAATCCTGACTTGGTTCTGTATTTTGGAGTAGGAAAACTGTTCAGCATTGTGCATCTCCTGGTGGAAGTTTTGCCAAACAGCAAAAACATCCCCAGACCACTGATGAAATTGTGACACCTTCAACCACGTGATGATGGGAGTTCTTGAGATTAACCTTTAGAAGAACCCAAATATTAAACCGACTAGAACTAAATGAGCCTGGGCAAATAAAATTAACTGTAAATTTCTAGGCCAAGAGGCTTTGGAGACAAGTTTTTGCAGAGGTTAAATTTCACCCATTTTAAAATCTCGTAACCTCGACCAATTAGCCTGAAATGTGTAATTGCCCCGGGTCCCATCCTCAAATCCTCCTGTGAATGGAGAACTCACAGGGGCATTCGAGCCAAAGGGAATGCTTAGGGGGTCATAAAAATAATTAAAATAGAAAGTTTCACACCGTGGCAACTATAGAGAAACTGTTTTCTCTTCTCATTTAAAAAGCAGCAGGCTTTTAAAATTTGAGTTAGAACAACTGGGAGAAATGTAAGTGAGGATATTGATTAATGATCTGTTCAATTATGGAACCAAGTTACTTAGGGATAGTTTAAGTTTCAAGATATTATGCAAACATATATGTATGCATATGTATATAAAATATAAGTTGTTTAGAGGATGGTGTAGCAATTTGATACTCTGAGCCCAGATGGAGCTGCAGAGATAAGGAAACGTCAGACATATCATCTGTATCTGTAAATTGTCCATGTGCAGAGAGGAAGTACTTCAACCTACTTTTCAGCTAGCCTTATTTTTGATATTGGCAAAAATAGAAAGCATTAGCTGGCATCAGGTTGGGAGTTTCTGTAAATTCTCTTCCATAACTGTTATACAGTTTTAATCTTGTTTATTTCTTTATCGGCCAAAACAAAAGAAGCTTGTTGGGGACCTGGAACTATGTGTTATGTATGCATTGCATTTAGCATGCTGTGAGCCTTATGGTAGCAAAAACAAATAATGTCTGCATTGTGCATGCGTGGTCTGCAGTATTACAGGGAGGCACCAGATGGCGGTATTACAGATAACCTCACTAGTTCTGTTCAGCTGAATATAGAGCAGTGGCTCTCATACTTTTTTACTGGTGACCACTTTCACATAGCAAGACTCTGAGTGCAACCCTCCCCTTATAAATTAAAAACACTTTTTGATATATTTAACATCATTATAAATGGTGGAGGCAAAGCGGGGTTTGGGATGGAAGCTGACAGTTTGTGACCCCCCATGTATTAACCTTGCGAATCCCAGTTTGAAAACCCCTGATATAGAGAATGAGGAACAAGTGCTTAAATGGGGGTTGGGGCCAATTACATCTACCTATTTATAGTTGGATTTTCACAATTTTTCACATTCTCTTTCACTTTGCTGCCCATGGGCAGTTCAGTTTATCCCATTTTGGCCCTCTGTTTTCCTTTTGTTCTTTGGTTTGTTGCTTCCTAGCTTGTACATGTAACAATACCCTGTGGCTGGGTCACTGAACACAGGACCTCTGGATCTAAAAGCACTAGTTTCAAGTGCTTGGGCTAAAGGACCAGGTCCATTAGCTCACTCTCAGTAGCAGATGAATAAACCTTTATACGTGATCTTGCTCCTCAAAGGGGATCAAGAGCCATACACTCCTAGTGTGGGTTACACATCGGTACTTTCATGCAACAGCCACAAACATTTATTCTTTGAGTTTTTCCCTCTGTACACTGCTTTCTCTTTAGACATGAGATTGTGCCATTTTGTTTCCTAGCTGTGTCTACTGCTTTATTTAAATCACGCTCAGGAGCGATTAAATAAATGCTTTTTCTTTTAAATACATGTAAAATGAATGCCATAGCTACTTCTCCAAGTGATATTAAATCTACTCTGGACAAATCTAAGATTTTTAACATGACAGCTATTCACCTGGCCCCAATCCTGCCACATGCTGAGCATCTTGTGAGAGGTGCTGATCTGCCTGAGCACTCTCTGAAGTTGACACGTCCTGAGGATGCACAGCAATTTACAGGACTGGCCACTTAAAGGGAAGAATATTCCGGTCATGTGTAATATGATCTCTGCTTTCAAAAAGTAAGGATGGCACTTACTCATTCCAAAATGCATTTTATGCCTGCCTTTTTTTGCATCCGCTGGTAATGTGCCCATACACAGAATGGCAACTGGAAATATTTCTTTTTCATGGACTTGCTATAATGCTTTATGACATCATGCAATAAATACAGACCATGCAATTTTATTTGGTGCTTTTGTGTATGCTTTTCTTTAGGGCACCCCCTAGACCTTTTTGAGGCAGATTTAAAATGGTTAGTAATTGCCATTTGGGAGTGATAAAATGAGAGTAGGTGGTACATTTTAAAAACAGTGACTGGGCATGTGGTATTCAAACAGTTAAACTTAAAGCCAGTATGATTGTATAGTACCTCTCACAATGGGGCATGATCACAAGTCTGGCCTTTGAGTACTACCACCATACAGTAGTTCATTTTTAACTTAGGAAGGATGCTGGCATTGGCTTTATAGAGCATGTTTCAATCAACCTGAGGATGCCAGATATGAACCCTTAATCAGAATTGCTCATGGAGTGAAGGGCTAATCAGCATAAACCAGATTAACAAAACTCAGACCCTGTATTTATTTATATACAAAACTAATGAAGCATTAGGGAAGGACACTTGGAATATTTTTTCTTTCAGTAAAGTGCACTCACTCAACTTTTCTTAAACAAAAAGAGTTACGCACAAATGCAAGGTAACCTTAAAGACAGTATGATTCAAAACTATACATAGTAGCATGAAATATAGGAACCAAAAAAGTAATCAAATAATGACATGCACATGCTTTGCAAAAACCAACTCATGGACACCACTTCATCCTTCCACCTCCCAGTACCTCCTTAGCAGTCTCGTGTATCTCTCATTTTGTAAAATTGTGTTCCTCCAGATTATAAGACATGCATTTATTTCCATATTATCTTCATTATTTGTATCCAATAGTACCCAAAGATTGCACTAGGTGCTGCACTAACCCATAGGAAGAGACAGTCCTTGCCCCCAAAGAGCTTCCAAGCTAAATAGTCAAGATAGGTTAAACGGGAAATAGAGGAGAAGGGATGTGACCAGAGTGCCACAGCATATCAGTGGGATTGCTGGGAATAGAATCCAGGTCTTCTAAATCCAGTCTCATCAACAGACAGCACAGCCTCAATTTTATGAGTAAGATATTCATAAGGAGCAACATACTATTCTTTTTCTAAAAAAAAGGAATATAAGCGATTTTCTGTCTTCTAAAGAACAATGTCTTTGCATAACAAAGGGCAATTTCACTTCCTTTAAAAATACTTTGTAGCCTTATGAGTTGAAGAACAATCCTGCAGCAAATATTCTGAGTTGATTGTTAATTTATGAGGCCATGCTATTTCTACAGCATAACGTGAACAAAAATTTGTTGTAGAAGGACATGACAATTAATGTGTGAAAATTTACATCACTGTTTCCCAAATGGCGCCCTCATATAATTGTCTGCAGTGTTGTTGTAGCTGTGTCAGTCCCAGGGTATTAGAGACACAAGGTGGGTGAGGCAATATCTTTTATTGGACCAACTTCTGTTGGTGAGAGAGAGACAAGCTTTTGAGCTTACACAGAGCTATCTCATCAACTGAAGCGTGAAGCTGCGGAAAAGCCTATGGTTCTCAGCAGTAATGGATGGAACCGTTTGGGAGGTGGCTTGGCTTTTTATTGTATGGTAGGATCCAGACTATGATTGTGGACAATTGTTTGTATATCTCAAGTTTTCTCTTCTGTGAGACACCATAGGACGATATCATAGGCACACACTGCTTTTGTACATTGTCCCAAAAAGTTCTGTTTGGCACACCTTGAGTGTACTTTTTTTCATATCATTCTGTTTGTCACTATACAAGGTTTGTTCAATATGTAGTGCTGCATTAAGCAGAATTTGTGTTTTGTTCACCAGGGAAAAGCAGTTCAGTGAATAAGTGTTCACTGTGATGAACAATGTTTGGAGTGAACAGAGAAGCTGAGTAGAGTGTAGACGTTATCAAAGCTGTTTCTTTAGAGTAAATGTTAATGACAGTGCCCAGGAGTGCATGATAAACTCATTAGAACACTAAGTTGCAAAAAAAAAAAAAGTCCACTCTGAAAAGTGCTCATATGTTGCGTCAGAAGGTGCCAATTATTTTTAAAGTTTACTTTTCTCATTTGCATGACTATTTTGCAACCATAAAGTGTCACCACAATATGGTCATTTTATTAATTATAAAAATTTCCATATGAAATGTTACTAGAATTGCTTGTAAATATTATTTTAATTGCTTCCCATTTCACAAACCTTCACAAACAAACATGTTTTTATGAGGAAAACTAATTTCTTGTGAATAATCCACCCTAGTTGCATTAATGATTAAAATGATAAAACGTACTTCTAATCTCAACAAAGAGTAAAGATTTAAATAAGGAATTCTAGGCTACTCAGGATATTAGGTACATTACATATATTATTAAAAATAATAGGGACAAATTCATAAGGGAGAATAGAATCATAACAATTGGGCATTCGTTGTAGGAGGGAAAGAAATTACCTTTTCCTTTTAGATACACAGCGTGATTTCAGACCTGTAAGCCAGGTTGCTGAAATTCAAATTTAGATGCATGGAACTTGACAGAGATGACAGATTTTCACATCTGGAAAACCGGATAATAACAACAATTCAGTTCATGTAGAAGGAATGAAAATTATGTTTTCAATTTTGATGCATGGCAGGAGCTCTAGATGAGCAGATACAAACTTCAGTTTGTATGAGTTGACTATTTTTAAAAAAAGGTGACAGGAAAGAAATAATAGTTGGGGGAAATTGCCTTTTGGTGACTTCAGAAAGAAATCTTATGACTTTTTTTCCCCCTTTGCTGCTAGCAATGTAGATCATAAGTAGTATGGTAAGTGATTAGTTCTCTCCAGCCACTTGATAAACTGCAAGGTGACTGAAATGCTAACATATCTAAGCCTATCAAGCAGCAAATTAACCAATTTGTTGTATACACTGCACATGTGCACCTGCTAATTCAAAATGCTGATGCATCAAAGAGAATCTAGGCTGCCCAAAGAAGTAAGCTCTGGCCCATTTCTTTGATACATGACTTGTTCTAACTTTGATGTTACTAAATAATTTTTTTCGATTCACTTTTAATTTGAACAATAATGGCTTATGACTTGAGTGCTACCTGTGATTTCCATTGTGCTGAGAATCATTGCAACACATATGCCCCAAATATAGGGAGAATATAGACATCAAAGGAAAACCACGGGAAGATGTGAGCAGCATGTTAGAAAAAACAAAGAGTTAGAACAAAAAAAAACACTCTAGGTAAGGATAAGCTCACTTAAATTGTCATAGACTGTGTATATTTAATACAGTAAAAGTGACATTTTTTCAGCTTAAAACGTGTTAATGGGAAAAATTGCAGCCATAATAAATATTGTATGAAAAGCTGTCAAATAACATTAAAGCCTTGACAAACCCAGGAAAACAGGGAACTTCACTTGATGCTGCCACTGTATTTTTTGTACAGCCTTCTACCCTTGTTCTATATGCAGAACTCACCAACTTCAATAGGAGTTTAGCATACAGGGTGGATGAACTCAGATGCCACAGTGATGCATGTGTGAATAGACTAGCCTACGGCCCAGTTGCATCATTATAGATACATGTTATTACAACACTCTTCTTTACACATCCAGGGCATGACATGATGGCAGGCTGAGAATGGAGAATTAAAAAAAGAAGCCCAACTACTAACAATTATTTCAAAAGTAGTTAAATGCCTAACAATTTGTCACAAAAGTGTTTATAGATATAAAATCAGTGCTATGGTGGGGGCAGTAGAAGAGGTGAGAGTTGCAAAAGGGCTAAACAAAACAGCTATTGCAGGAGATGACCCCAGTGTGAGCTGAACTTAATGACACTGTACATCGCGCCATCAGTGCTTCAGACTAGGGCTGTCAAGTGATTAAACAAATTAATTGTGATTAAACAATAATAGAATGCCAATTGAAATTAAATATTTCTGCATGTTTTTCTACATTTTCAAATATATCAATTTCAACTACAACACAGAATACAAATTTCAGATGGGTAGCCGTGTTAGTCTGTATCAGTTAAAAACAATGAGGAGTCCTTATGGCATCTTAGAGACTAACAAATGTATTTGGACATAACCTTTCACGGGCTATAACCCACTTCATCAGATACATGGAGTGGAAAATACAGTAAATAGGTATAAATATATAGCACATGAAAAGATGGGAGTTGCCTTATCAAGTGAGGGGGTCAGTGCTAACGAGGCCAATTCAATCATGGTGGATGTGGCCCATTCCCAACAGTTGACAAGAAGGTGTGAGTATCAACAGAGGGAAAAATACCCATCCACTCCCAATCTTTATTCAGGCCTAATTTGATGGTGTCAAGTTTGCAAATTAATTCCAGTTCTGCAGTTTCTCATTGAAGTCTGTTTTGGGATCTCTTGTGTGGACTGGTCCAGGCTAAGGTTGATGGTGGGATGGAAATTGTTGAACTCCTGGTGGAATTCCTCAAGGCCCTTCTTCCCATGGATCCAGATGATGAAGAGGTCATCAATGTAGCGCGAGGAGAGTAGGGGCACTAGGGAACGAGAGCTGAGGAAGTGTTGTTCTAAGTCAGACATAAAAATGTTGGCATACTGTGGGACCATGTGGGTACCGCAGTGTCGCTGACTTGAAGGTATAAATCATCCCCAAATCTGAGATAGTTGTGGTTGAGGACAGAGTCACAAAGTTCAGCCACCACGGTTGCCATGACATTAATTGGGGATACTGTTCCTGATGGTTTGTAGTCCATCTTCTTGTGGAATGTTGGTGTAGAGAGCTTCCACATCTATAGTGGCTAGGATGGTGTTTTCTGGAAGATTGCTAATGGATTGTAGTTTCCTCAGGAAGTCAGTGGTGTCTTGAAGATAGCTGTGAGTGCTGGTAGCGTAGGGCCTGAGGAGAGAGTCCACATATTCAGACAATCCTGCTGGCAGGGTGCCAGTGACTGAGATGATGGGGCATCCAGGATTCCCAGGTTTATGGATCTTGGGTAGCAGATAGAATACCCCTGGTCAGGGGCTCTCAGGGTATGTCTGTGTAGATTTGTTCTTGTGCTTCTTCAGGGAGTTTCTTGAGCAGATGGTGCAGTTTCTTTTGGTAATCCTCAGTGGGCTCAGAGGGTAATGGCCTGTAGAATGTGGTGTCAGAGAGTTGCCTAGCAGCCTTTCGTTTATACTCTGACCTATTCATGATGACTACAGCATCTCCTTTGTCAACCTTTTTTATCATAATGTCAGAATTGTTTCTGAGGCTGTGGATGGCGTTGTGTTCTTCACAGCTGAGGTAATGGGGCAAGTGATGCTGCTTTTCCACAATTTCAGCTCATGCACATCCGCAGAAGCACTCTATGTAGAAGTCCAGTCTGTTGTTTCGACAGTAAGTAGGAGTCCATGCAGAATCCTTCTTGTAACATTGGTAGGAAGGTTTCTGTGGGTTAGTGTGCTGTTCACTGGTGTGGTGGAAATATTCCTTGAGTTGGAGATGATGAAAGTAGGATTCTAGGTCACCGCAGAACTGTATCATGTTTGCGGGGGTGGTGGGGCAGAAGGAGAGGCCCCGAGATAGGACAGACTCTTCTGCTGTGCTAAGAGTATAGCTGGCTAGATTAACAATAATGTTGAGTGAGTCAAGGGTACCACTGTTGTGGCCCCTTGTGGCATGTAGGAGTTTAGATAGTTTAGTGTCCTTTTTCCTATGTAGAGAAGCAAGGTGTGTGTTGTAAATGGCTTGTCTAGTTTTTGTAAAGTCCAGCCATGAGGAAGTTTTTGTGGAAGGTTGGTTTTCTATGAGAATCTCCAGTTTTGAGAGCTCATTCTTGATCTTCTCCTGTTTGTTGTATAGGATGTTGATCAGGTGGTTCCGCAGTTTCTTTGGGAGTGTGTGGCATAATCTCTCCTCTTTCATGCTCCAGCCTCTATCCTGCTCAAGCCTCTGGACTATAAACTTATACTAATGGGAGCATTCTAACCAATGGATTGAGGACCTTCCATTGACTTGGAAGCAACCAAAGACTTATCAAGCCAGCAGTTTATTTCATCAGTGCTACAAGTGTGAACCAAGAACTTTGCAATCACTGAAGTCTCACTTGATCCCTGTTAACCTTGACAAGAGTGGAAATTGAAATCACCCAGTAATAAATGTGAATAAAGAGGGAGACGGGAATGTGATATATGCCATCATATGCCAGCAATGCCCCTCTGCCATGTATATTGGCCAAACCGGACAGTGTCTATGCAAAAGAATAAATGGATACAAATCAGACATCAATAACTGTGACATTCTAAAACCAGTAGGAGAGCACTTCAATCTCCCTGGACACTCAGTAATAGACTTAAAAGTAGCCATTCTTCAACAAAAAAACTTCAATTGGTATTTCTATTGTTTAACAGTGCAATTAATCATGATTAATTTTTTAAATCGTGATAAATTTTTTTGAGTTAATTGTGTGAGTTAATGGCGATTAATGGACAGCCCTACTTTAGACACTTAAATAATGAACATATATTAGATAATGATCGCCTGTGGGCACTAAAGCAGATGTTACTTTCAAATATAATACTGTAGTTTTATAATAAGCTCCCTGTTAGTTAAACTAGACAAGCCCCATGTGGGTTGGTACACGACTGGGAGGCTGGGTGGAATGATTGTGTGTCAGCCCAAGCACATATGCTTGCAGAGAAATTTTTATGGTATTTTATAGTTCAAAATTGCACATTAGTTTGGGACAGTCTTTGGAAAGCAGTCTGGTTGAAGGTTTGAACATAACTTCCAGAACTCCAGCAGAGTAGCTAATACCATATTCTCTGTGCCAATGGTCATGTTATCCATCTTGGCTGATTACACTGAAATGAACCAAGTGCTTATATTATAAATAAAAAGAAATTAAGAATGTCTTTGATCTTTCTTTTCACTTCTTCCCAAACAAAGAATTAAACCTTTCCAGAAGTCTAAGACCAGCTTGGCATTCATTATACTTAACATAATAGCAAACATATTACACCATTTTTGATTTCCATTCTAATTATATTTATGGACGTTAAAATCCTTTTCTTTCAAAGGACTCCATGCATATGCATCTTGGAAAACTTTGACTTTTGTTTTTGCTCCCTTTCCCTTTCTTCCTCTTCAGCAATTAGCCTTTTGCTTTTTCCCCTGTACCTATTAATAGCCTTTGTATTCTATCATTTTAACCTTAAAAAGCTAATTAAAAATAAAAAGCATGCTTTTAAAGCATTGAATTACAAAGTGCAATGGTTCACTGTTTAGATGGATTATGATAAAAATGAGTCTCAACATCAATTTTAAGGCAGCAAGGAGAAAGTAAATAAAATAATTGCCATGTATTTTTAGTGTCCTTGGTTTTTTTTAAAAACTGCACTGTTCTTCATGGTTTTAACAGTGATACTCAAGATATTTACTCTACTATATAGGCTTGTTTTAATGTAAGGATGGATAGGGTAGTGAAGGCAGAAAGCAGATGGGAGAGAGACTATTTCTTTTGTTCTCATACACCTCTAGAATTCACTCCAAAGTCAATGAGTTGTGTACACATATCTGACGGTAGGGCGCTGTCTGTGAAAATCTGACTATTGTCCTAAAGCCTGTTTAACGATTAAGGACTAGGTTTTTAAAGCTGTTTAAAATTTTTAAAGGTGTTGCACTCACTGTTGCAACACCTAACTGATTTAGGAGTCTAAATGTCATTTTCAAAATGGATTTAGTGGCACTTATGAGCCTAAATCCCACTGACTTGACTTTACACTCAAGTGCCTAAATCCTGTTTGAAAATGAGATTTAGGCTCCTAAATCAGTTACGTGTTGAGAAGCTGAGGGCAGCAATGCCTAAATACTTTTAAAAATCTGGGGCTAATAATCATACATTCTCGGGCTGTTTTAATCCATTTATTTTCCAAAATAGTGAATGTTTAAGGACCAATTGCTTTTCTGAATTAAGCTGATGAATAGTCTAGTCAGTGAAATATGAAACTGCCGTGATACAGTTAAGCCCAAGCACCCAGATTCTTCCTTGAATTGCTGACTGAGCAATTGTCACATCACTACTCTGCATGGGTGTTTAGTTAAGGTCCTCTGGTGTAACCCACTGTGAGGGAAAGAACTTTGCATTGCTGTGTGCCACCTCATCAGATAGAGCTCTGTACTGCTTTACATTCTTACCACCCCCCACTCTTACTTGGCACATAAAGTTATTGAAATTTCCTGTCTGTGCTGTCATAAAACCCAGTGCAGCTACCAGGGCTGGGTTTCAAAGTCTCACTCTCTAGGTAGAGCCAGTTTGACAAATTTGACTGCCGAATTCTTCACTTTATATATTGTTGATCACTGTGTTGTAATTTAATCTAAAGTATTTTCCTGCCATTAAGAATACAGTCTATCCATAGACCAGATTTCAACAGAAGCTGCGTGTGGCAGTGTGTTCAGTCACAGAACCATATATTTGTTCTCTTTCTGTTGGTATACTGTGTTAAAAGTAAAGTGCATGTTATAAAGGAGATTATAAAAGACCAGAAATGAGTTGGAAGCTGAAATATAAATAATTTCCTTTACTACCAAATCTGTATCCCAAAGGGCCTATCACAATCTGCCTCCACAAATGCTTTAGAGAGTTAAGTAATACAGTTACAAAGTTAGAATGAAAGTGGAGGGAGAGAAATTGCATATAAGTAAGGGAGAAAAGCCTTTTGATGCTGGATTTTTCAGACTCAAAACTTAGATGAATGAGGACTGAGCTTCCTTAGACTGCTTTGGAACACAGTACATGAACTCTATTGGAAAGTATAAGGACATATTCAATGTAACCTTCACATCTGCAGTTTTTGAGTAAGCTGCTTGCTAATAATGTGGAAAACTTCAAACTGTCTCCAAGTATTAAAGCATCGAGCCAAATGGAAACGGAATGACTTATTAAGATGTTAGCACTATGTAAGTGACCTCCTTGATGTGACATTTATTTGGCAGAAAAAGCACATCCAGCAGATGTTTAATATTAAAATCTGTTTGAGAGGCAGCCTTTCTGTAGGAGACAACTGCTATATAACAGGCTCCCTGCCCCCAACAAATACTAATAAACCAATATATAGCAGCAGATGATGGTTGGGTCTCTTTGATTGAAGTGTGGAATTGAGAACTTGGATTTTGGGTTTCTGCTCCTAGTTCCATTACAAACTTCCTATGTAACCTTGGGGAAGTCACGTAACCGCTTTGAGACTCAGTTTCCATACCTGTAAAATGGGATTTTGTTTTACCTTACTGGGGTATTAAAACTTAATTCATAATTTTTATAAAGTGATTTGACATCCTCTGATGAGAAGTAATAGTGTTTGTGAATCATTACATAGATTTGTCTTTGCTTGAAGGACATTCTTGTAACAGCAGTAATATTTCCTGTCCTGCAGCGAAAAGTGGACAATGCATAGCCTTTGCCTCTCCAAAGAGTCTCTTACTAAGCAGAATAGATGACCAGAGCACAATGTAATTTATGCATCCCTAAAACATAAATAAATAAAAGTTGAAACTGTTTAGCTTTCTCTCTTGATTAGGAAATGACTCTATTGAACAGGTCATTCCACTCTCGTTTCATTGGTTCTGTATATTCCCTTGGGGCTACAGTTGCCTGACATATTTGCATATGAAAGAGTTTAAGTATGTTAGTAACAACGGTTTTTTTTTTCATCTTTGGAGTATTCTCCACATGTGCAGGCTGCAAGCTGCAAAAACCCATGTAAAGTAGCTATGATATTACTTTGGATTGAGCTCCATGTCCAATGACAATATTAACAGGTTGAGTCTTGATGTCTTCTGATTACTCTTTAAATGTGGCTCAATACTTTCCAGTGCTATGACTTTACTACTCTGAGTGCACACATAGGGAGAATCTACATTGACAATGAAAAGATCAAGCTTGCCTGATTATCCCACAATTAGATTTTGGGCTGTGGATATTAAGTAATTAAAAATAAAAACTTCTTTCTGGATTAGAGAGTAGATATTAAGTGACTATAATAGAAACTAGGGAAAGTCTTTCATTGTACCTGGGCAAATGAGTTAGCATAAAAACACAAAACAAATTTTGCCTGTGTTTCAATATGAAATATTCCTGCTTCATAGGTATTTCATGCACATTTAACTTTAGGGCTGTGAAACAGCCCACAAGGGAAGGATAAACATTTTCATGTGAAAACATTTTATTTTTCACAGAGCTCAGCTAAGAATGACATCAAGGAAACATGATGGCTCCCGAAGGAAGTAGATTGGACACCAATGACTGTAGTGTAATCACCTCCAGAGAAAACGACAGCTTGACAATGCCATTGATAATCAGCCTTATGCTAGAGATGGTGACAGTGGGAATTCTTTGTGGGTATTTCCCCTCTGTATGATTTTGACGCATGTGGGCAGATTATTTCTGAAGGTATTGAGTATTCTTTCCAAAAAATCTAGCAATTGTGAAAGTTCCACTAAATTCCTAAAATATAATTTAGTGAAGTTTGTTCTCAAAGTATCTGCATCTTGGTTGGCTACCTTCAAGTGGATGAATTGGGGAGTGTCAGAATCAGAAATGGTCATGAAGTCACTCTTAAGGAGCTTATTAAATGCACCATATTTCTGCGTAATCTCGTATGCAAATGTAAATTCATCTACTATCTTTATTTTGACAACTGACAAATCTACCTCTCTACTCCTATGTTGTCGTCTTCTGTCCAAAATAAATTTTCAGCCTGTATCTTTCATATCTCTTTTGTGGATGCCTGTCAGATCAAGCTCAACATGGCTAACTCAGAGTTCTTAATCTCCTCTCCTCATCTCTTTTTTCCTCAGACCTGTAACCTGGGTGTCATCTTCAATTTGGACCTCCATCTTGATCCTCACATTCAGGCTATGCCTAAATCTTGCAGATTCTCTTGGCATGACATCTCTAAAATGCATCCTTTCCTATTCATCCGTGTAGCTAAAATGCTCATCCAGGCTCTTGTGATCTCATATCTCGATTACTGCAACATCTTTTTGTCAGGCCTTGACAAATGTTATCTTACCCAGCCTATAACCAGAATGTTGCC
The DNA here is from genome assembly GCF_016161935.1 of Mauremys reevesii. Classification (NCBI taxonomy): domain Eukaryota; kingdom Metazoa; phylum Chordata; order Testudines; family Geoemydidae; genus Mauremys; species Mauremys reevesii. Next base: position 31,799,765 of record NC_052632.1, on the reverse strand, counting down.
ACAAAGGTTGTTGTCCTAGCCTGTTCCTTTGATCAGGCCAACCTTGCCCCTGCTACCCCTCCTCTTTAGCATCAAACACAAAGTACACCTTTTCACTATCAAGATTCTTCACAACCTATCCCTGTCCTATTCATTCACTATCAAAAATGCCAACTCTTGCCTTCAATCCATTCATGATGCCAGCCTCCATTGCCCACTTGTTCAACTTTCAAACATGCTCCTTTGTGCTTTCTCCCTTGCTCCCCTCATGCTAGAGAGGAGCTCCTGTAAACCTCTGCAAAGTGACTTCATTATTCTCTAACAAATCCTGCCTTAAACTCTCATTTTCTGATGTCTACAGAAAACTTGACAACTGTTAGGTCACTGGTGTGCTGACACTCTGGCCAATATTGTCTTGTTTCCTTGTATTCCCGCATCTGTCCGTCTGTCTCCATCTGTTGTCTCTTGTCTGTTCTTTGTCAGGGACTGTATTTATGTGTTTCTGTACAGTGCCTAGTGCAATAGGGTCCTGGTCCATGATGAGGGCTTCTAGGTGACACTGCAGTGCTGATAATAGTAATAATTGCCCTGTCTTAGTTTATTTCAGCTGAGAGTTTAAGTAGGTTCAAGATAATTGTGTATTAATAAATGCAGTTAGTGAAACCATCACAGAATATAATGTTTCATTCCCTGATTGGAATGTAAAATTCCAAATGCAAATATACTAGGAAAAAATACATTCAAAAACGTGGGTCTGGTTCAGTATGGCTTCTCTACACTGCACCATTAAGGGATGTGCATACCACCACTTTTATCTGGCTCCAAGGAGATGACCCCACTCAACTGAAATGTTCTACTGGTATAGAGCCAACATAAAATCTTCTCCACACCCTATCTTCCTGCTGCCAGCCTTTGCTGCATAGACCTCTTATACTGACATCTGACAGTGTAAGTTAAAGCAGCCTTTGGACTGTGATTTGCCCTGCCCACAGTGGTTTCAGAATGCAACAGTTTCATGCAACATTCGTGCACAAACCTGTCTAGGTTTGTGTGACATGCTCCTTGCTTGCAACTGGGCAGTTGGTTCAGGGTATCACAGATTTAAAAAGACACTACGACTTTAAGTTCAAATATTACCTGTCTCAAAATTACTGGGTCAGGACAACCATCTGGAATGTAAAAATAGTCACTCAAAACTAATGATCTCTTCATAGCTGAGAAATTAGTGATTTAGTTTTAAGTCTTGTTTTGTGCTCGCTCTGCTGGTACCAGAGCTAAATGGGAAATGATTCCAAGAGCCATCCTTTTCATCAATCAATGATGCTGTTGTACAAGGTACTTTGGCATAACAGGTGATCCATATTGTGGAGCCTGAAGCTGAGGTTGTAGTTAAAATGAAGTTACGTGAATTGAAGTTCCTTTTTTAAAAAAATGATGGCAGGTTGTAAATTGGAGTAGCCAAATGGAAAAGGACCAAATTAGTACTAGGAAAATGTTTGTAAGATTATTACAAGTGATAGGTTAAGCAGAGATTGCAAATTATTTTAAAATTACTTGGTAGAATCACTTTCTGTTTCACTGTACCGTTGGAATGTAACTATGGTACTTCAACTTAATCTTCAGCTGCTGGATAATTAATCATTGGCATTAGAGAGATGTTGACCTCAGAGTGACATACTCTGCACTTGATCCACATGCAGAGATATTTTTGAATGTTTGGCTTGAGGACAGCCTATGGGGGAGAGAATTAAATCTAAAGCAGAGCTCAGTCTCCATGTAGAACACTATTGAATGTCTACGGACAGTTATTAGGTCTAGTCCTGGTTCCTGAATGTTCCTCTTGTTCTGCCGGGGATTTATTGAAGGGGAAAAAAATCTCATTGAATAGCATTGAGACTCTGCCCAAATAAATAAACCCCCTTCAGCATGGCACGTGCACCATTTAAGGCTACAGGACTGTAGACACTTTCATGCCACACTGGTACTTCTTGCTGTCCAGACACGTTGCCCTTACCTGCCCTAAGTACCTGTAACTGCCTACATGGTGCGCCCGATCTTTTGTATTTTATTTATAAGCTTCTCTGTGGTACTATGCTGATATGCATCTTACAAACATGGCTGAAATAATTATTAGTACATCCCTGTGAGGTAGAGACATGCTATTCCTATCCTTATTTTACAGAAAGGAAAACTAGAGTCTCAAAGAGAATCAAGTAATAGAGGGAATTTCTGGCAGAGCCAGTAATAAAACTCCTATCACATAGAGTTTGTCACTTTTTGGATCAGACCAATATCTTGTCTCTCACAATGGCCCAGGTGCTTCAGAGAATAGTGGAATAAACTGTTCTGACAGTTATGAATACCTTGCTCAACAGAAAAGTTACTTCCTAGCCCTATTAGCTGGCAATTACAGACCGGTAAGTCTAACGCCAGTACTGGCAAATTAGTTGAAACAATAGTAAAGAATAAAATTGTCAGACACATAAAAGAACATAACTTGTTGGGCAAAAGTCAACATGGTTTCTGTAAAGGGAAATCATGTCTTACTAATCTATTAGAGTTCTTTGAAGGGGTCAACAAACATGTGGAGAAGGGGGATCCAGTGGACATAGTGTACTTAGATTTCCAGAAAGCCTTTGACAAAGTCCCTCACCAAAGGCTCTTACATAAATTAAGTTGTCATGGGATAAGAGGGAAGATCCTTTCATGGATTGAGAACTGGTTAAAAGACAAAGAACAAAGGGTAGGAATAAATGGTAAATTTTCAGAATGGAGAGGGGTAACTAGTGGTGTTCCCCAAGGGTCAGTCCTAGGCCCAATCCTATTCAATTCATAAATGATCTGGAGAAAGGGTAAATAGTGAGGTGGCAAAGTTTGCACATGATACTAAACTGCACAAGATAGTTAAGACCAAAGCAGACTATGAAGAACTTCAAAAAGATTGCACAAAACTAAGTGATTGGGCAACAAAATGGCAAATGAAATTTAATGTGGATAAATGTAAAGTAATGCACATTGGAAAAAATAACCCCAACTATACATACAATATGATGGGGACTAATTTAGCTACCACTAATCAGGAAAGAGATCTTGGAGTCATCGTGGATAGTTCTCTGAAGACGTCCACGCAGTGTGCAGCAGCGGTCAAAAAAGCAAACAGGATGTTAGGAATCATTTAAAAATGGATAGAGAATAAGACGGAGAATATCTGATTATCCTTATATAAATCCATGGTACGCCCACATCTCGAATAGTGCGTACACATGTGGTCTCCTCATCTCAAAAAAGATATACTGGCATTAGAAAAGGTTCAGAAAAGGGCAATTAAAATGATTAGGGGTTTGGAACGGGTCCCATATGAGGAGAGATTAAAGAGGCTAGGACTTTTCAGCTTGGAAAAGAGGAGACTAAGGGGGGATATGATAGAGGTATATAAAATCATGAGTGGTGTGGAGAAAGTGAATAAGGAAAAGTTATTTACTTGTTCCCATAATATAAGAACTAGGGGCCACCAAATGAAATTAATGGGCAGCAGGTTTAACACAAATAAAAGGAAGTTCTTCACACAGCACACAGTCAACCTGTAGAACTCCTTGCCTGAGGAGGTTGTGAAGGCTAGGACTATAACAGCATTTAAAAGAGAACTAGATAAATTCATGGAGGTTAAGTCCATTCATGGCTATTAGCCAGGATGGGTAAGGAATGGTGTCACTCCCTCTGGGGCACCTGGTATTGTCCACTGTCGGTAGACAGAATACTGGGCTGGATGGATCTTTGGTCTGACCCAGTATGACTGTTCTTATGTTGGTGTATGCCTTGAAGCATGAGGGTTTATGTCAGAGACAAAAGTCTTGAAGATTTTCAATATGGATATTCTTTATAGCCTTTCTTGAATTTCGCTAAATTCAACCTGTCTTTGTAGCAGTAAGTTCCATAGGCTAATTGTGAGTCATATAGGAAAGTATTTCCTTTTATCTGTTTAGAGTTTGTCAGCATTCATTTTCACTGAATATTTCCTCATTCTTCTATTCATTCTCATATAATAAAAGTTCCTGACCTGTTTTCTCTATGCTGTTCATTATTTTGTATACTTTTATTACATCCCCTCACATCATCTCTTCCCAATCAATTTTTATTTTGAGTTTTATAATCTTTGTGACAAGTATCAGGGGGTAACCGTGTTAGTCTGTATCCACAAGAACAACAAGGAGTCTGGTGGCACCTTAAAGACTAACAGATTTATTTGGGCATAAGCTTTTGTGGGTAAAACCCACTTCTTCAGATGTATGGAGTGAAAATTACAGACCTTTGTGAATCTTTGTGATCATTCTCACTGTTAGCTGAAATAGAGAAGATACAAGAAGGTAAATCCTTGAGAACTGAACACAATATTCCCGGTGAGGGCATCCCCTTGATTTATATGATGGAATTAGAATATTTTCCAAGATATTTTCTGCCATCTTCCTTATGTATATTAAATTTGTTTACCTTTTAGACCACTGCTGCAAGTTGGGCAGAGGTCTTCACTGAGCTGTCCATAGTTATGCCCAGGTCTTTTCTGTAGGTGCTACAGTTAATTTAGAGCCCAGAAAGGTGCCTGAGTAATTCAAATTACTCCCTGTAATATGTATTATTATGCATTTGCCAACACTGAATTTCATTTGCCGACATGTTGACCATTCACCTCGCTTGGATAGGTCTCTCTAAAGTTCATCACGCTCTTCTCTAGTCTTGACTAACCTAAATAATTTGTCATCTGCATATTTCCCATATCACTGCTTATTCCATTTTCCAGATCAGAGATGGGTAGACTGGGCAGAGTGAGACTATCTGAGCAGATAGAAACTCAGGTTGGGGAATAGTTATCAGGCTGATGTTGGCTCAGGTTTGGGAACTTGTAGTGATATCTGTATGGCTAAGAAGTGGGTAGGGGAGTGTAGCAGGGTGCTTACCCTGCTCCTGCCCTGAAGGGCTTAAAATAGCCCTGGGGGAAGGCTGTGGCTGGGAGCTACTAAGATGGGCTGATTGGGAAGTGGAGGCAGCTGGGCCAGGCCCCAATCAGGTCACAGCTGGCCTGTACAAAGAGGCTGGGGAGCTCTAGCCTGGAAAGCCCCAGGCTGCGGCCTAACATTGGGCTAACAGGTACTGGGGGTTGCAGTGAGCAGCCAGGGGTAGGCCAAGGAAGCAAGTCCAACCCCTCCTTGCCAGTGATGAGTAGGCTGATACTGCAGTCTGCCCCAGGGCGTGGGGCTAGACAATGACTAGCATAGCCTTATACTGAGGTGAGGTGGGAATAGAGGGTGGGGGTTCCCCCGGTGGAGGGGAGACCCTGAGAGAAAGGGGTTACTGCCAGGGGGCAGCACCCCAGGTAAAAGGGCACTGGGTCCAGGGAGGGACACGGGGGCCAGAGGACAGGCGGATCACCAACCTGCAGAGGGCGCTCCAGAGCTGAATCAAGCTAATTCCCAGAAATCACCAGCAGGAGGCGCCACAGGGGTGAGTCTGCCGTCTACAGGAGCATATCCTCAGTTCCTCTCCCTGTCCATTTTGACCACTGTGTAGAAGAAGGGTCCCTATGACCATTCAGCACTATACCTGCTTTGTTTCAATTCCCTTTGCTCAGGTTCAGCATATAGCCCTTCTATCACTAGACACATGGCTTCACTGATACCAATGTTGTCCGAATGGCTTTTCTCGTATTTTCTAACTAATGGAGTTGAGAGCCCTGAGACAGCTTGTCGTTGTGTTCATCAGCCATAAATATAAATATGCCACACTCACCTTGATTTCATGGAGGACAACTGCACAAAAGCAATTCAATGAATGAAGACTCTATCAAAGCAATCCTCTGAGTTATCATGCTAGGATTTACTGTTGTGCTTATCAGGACATTATAATTCAGTTTTCATTATTTTTTTGTTTATAAACAATGATTTATGACACTACAGCACTTGTTCTATTGATATTGCATTGTTACTTTTGAGAACATTTCTTCAAGCTTGTGGACCTCCCAGTAGTGCAATAAAGATTGTATAGATAATGGAACTGGAATTGATAGAGACCTTTGAACTTACTAGCTACTATCACTACAAAGTTTGGTATGACAAATGGTTAAGGTTGGCAGTGTAAAACCAGGAATGATGAATAATTAAAGCTAATAAAAGACTTGATCTGACTCCCAATGAAGGCACTGGCAGTGTTTCTATCCATTTCAGTGGGAGTTGGAGAGGCCGTAAAGGTATTGACTGAAGATCAATACTTCTTTGTAAGCTAAATGAAGAATCCAGTTAAAATAATATCCCAGCAATACCTTGATTCAAACTCTAGTCACAATGGATTTAAAAGTATTACTTTTTTGTTTGAGTAACAACTTCATGGCACAAGCTTCAGATTTTCTCTTCTCTTGTACTCAGTTCATGACCATTAGTATGGGAAGCATCCTGAATTATGCCTACTGAAGATGAGCTTATACAGTTGGATCCCTTAAATGTACTTAAAGCAACAGGCACTGGTTTATTTTAATCCAGCTGCTTCTAGAGATTGTATGGAGAATCCTTTTGCTGACAGGTGGCAGAAAAAAAAAATCACAGCTATGCTCAGGTTTTACTAAAAGTTCTTTATAGGTGTAACTACCCTAGATGGATCGCACAGTAAATCTGCGTATTAGAGCTACAAGGGTCTGTTAATTATTAAAATATTGCATTATAATATTAAAAAATAGTATGAGGAAAGTCTGTTAAAGTAGCTCACAAAAAATGATCCTGTTAGGTTGTTCAGCAGTTCAAGTTTAATTACAACTAGAGGAAGCATTATAAACCATCGAAATAGACACTTGACATGCTTAGAAGGCGGCTTACTAAATATAAACATGTTCCCAGACAAAAACCTTTCAGTTTGTTAAAAGAAAGGAAAACTTAAGTTGCAGTAAAAAAATGTTTGTGTTTCAGTGTACAACTGGTGTCCACTGAACAACCCTATGTGTGTGCACTTGCAGAGCAACTAGAAACTGAGTAACACTTCTGCATAATTCAGACTAAGTATAGATCAGTTTCTGCCTCCACTACTTTCTCGTCAAAAGAGTCTTACTCTTCACTGTACAGTGGTTGCAAATACTCCAGTTGTCTTGATATACATATATTTGGCCATCTCATGAGTTGAAATCCAGAATAAATTCCTGGTCACAGAGGGTGAATATGTTGCTTTCCGTCTACTTGCCTTTTTATGATTGGCAAGTACCTCTATATCTATAAACCTCCCTCCTAAAGGATCATAAGATGGTGACATAGGTTATACTCAATATGTACACACATTACAGAATTTTATGGCTTGCTAAGCGGGGGTTACCCCATGGAGATATGTCAAACATCACGTAGTTCTGGAATGTTTATCATTTATTACTTCAGATTTTAAAATTACACCTATACGTGGTACTCAGTGGGAATTTTGCCTATAGACTACAGAATCGGGTCTCACAGTAAAAATGTTTAGAATTAAATACATAAAGAGTGATCTAAAATTGATGGCCATAGTACAACACACAACAGGCCTATCACCTTGTACTGCACAATGTTTACAGTAAATACTGGCGTATATAAAGTCTATCAAGGAGCTAATACTCATGGGATGAAAGGGTCAGTTTCAAATGAAACTGCTGATGGAACCTAAGTATTAACATGGATTACCAACATGGATCACCTTGGAGTGACATGAGGTGATATTTTCAATAGTCAATTGTAATTAAAAAAATACTGTGGGACAGAGTGTGATACCTCTGCGCACACTGAATTTATTCTATGAATTGTCCCATTAAAGTCAATAGACTATATATGAACTAAGCTACCCCTTCATATCCATTAGAATATCAAAATTTGGCTCTATCTACTTAAACAGCTAGAATCTAGATTTCCTTGTTTGTAGTTTGCTGCCAAACAGGATTTCTAGTGTTGTGGGAAATACTAGGACTTTAGTTATTGAGAAACTTCTGACAGCAGCTTGTTCAGTGACAGGTATTGATTTCCCATCAATATCTTAGAGTGCTCCATTTGCACATGTAAACATTAACAGTATAAGGTTAGAATGGTGTTTAATCACTGGATTTGAAGTCATTCATTATGAGAAGGCCTTACAGGGGCTCTACAGTAAAAAATTCATTAAGCAAGTCACTCTGAGACTTGTCTTAGCTTTAGCTTCCCAGAAGTTATTTAGAAGGGTGTGTCCAGGAGATGCATACAGTGCTGCCACTTGAGCCATGGAAATTCCATCCTTTTACTAGTGCTGCTTCCCATTTATTAAAACTTTGCTTCTGTTAATGTCTTGAATCTCATAAAATTCCTTCATGTGTGTGTTTGTGAGAGAGAGAGGGAGAGAGAGAAGAGAGAGTGCCTAATTTTTGGTCTTTGATATAACAAATTCTGGTATCAGCCATTTAGTCCTTGGCAAATTTAGGTTAGGGGATTATGTGCCAAGTTCTCCCTTTTTCTTAAATATTTTCCATTAATTTGCTGGGTTTTTTTTTACTGTCACAGGTGACAGCACATTCTTCTTAGTTATTTGTAGCTTACTTTGAAACAAATACCTGAGAGTTTAGGCTTGAAACCATTGCTGCTAGACAGCTCACTTTGGGATTTTTTTTTTTATGAATGCTCTTGAAGGGGGGACAAGACTTTTTCAAAAATCATCAGTGGCATGATCATTCCCCACATAGTTGGAGAGGCATTGCATGTACCCACTGCCTTGATCGACCCCTGGCCTGAGGGTAGGATTTGGTGATGGTGAAACTATCTGTTCCACCTTGTATTTAGCTATGACACTCTGAGTATCTTTCCCAGACCTGAGGAAGAGCTCAGCATAGCTTGCAAGCTTGTCTCTTTCACCAACAGAAGTTGGTCCAATAAAAGAAATTACCTCCCTCATCTTGTGTCTCTAGCTGCTACAGGGTCATTTCTGAAGAGGTGGGAACTCTCTTGGGCTAGATGGTGCTCTCAACCTACGCGGAGCATTGCTGGTGCACTCAAATCTAATCTGAACGTTTCAGTGCCAGCCCACTGCTTGCTACTTAAGATTTTGGTTTTAAAAATCTTTCTAATAAGCATTAACCAGATGTTTCACCTACAGCTACACAGATGTGTATGATTACAGAATAAACTTTCTCTTCTTTTCCCTCTTCTCCCCCCAAAAAAAGTTTCCTTGGCAGAGAAGACATATGTTGTAAAAAGCTTGAGTGAGTTGTGAAAAGCTTTATATTACTTACTAGGAGAAGCTTGTCTCTGCAGCACTTGTGTGCTCCTTTGGTTATTTTTACTCGCAAAGAGTTTTTTCTCCCCATTCTTCAGCTGCTGGACAAGATGGTGTTCATTTGGCTTCAGTTCTGACACAAGATAAATGAGCTTTGGGCCCTCAGTGATTCACTCTGGCTGCCAGAGGGTTCCAAAATAGCAAACTATTTTTCATAACCGCAATGTGATATGAAGTGAGTTGCAGCAGGTGCGCTAACATACACCACAGCCGTCTGTGGAGTGGGGAATTCATTAAGTTTCCTTGTTTGTCCAAAAAAAGTCACCTTTCTCAGTGACTAGTGTTTTGTCTTTGCTGGGTTAAGAGTCTCTCCTGACACTGGGTAGAGCATTCTTTTGGTTAGGTAACAATGTGATTGCTGCTACAGCAAGTGCGTATTTTAAATGACTGTGTATTTAATGTGTCCAATTTGTGAAGAGATGTTCTTATTCAGCAGCATGATCTTTTTACTTTTCTCTTCAATGGTCTTCTGCCTTTTTTCCCAAAAGAGAAAATAAAATGGACTTACAAGTTAGGTGTATATCTCAGGGATCATTTATATATTTGCTGCAAATATAACTTTCTGTGATGCTTTAGAAAAACCTACAGACAAAATATTTAAATAATTGGCAAAATGCTCTTGATATTTAGGAATCTTCTTACTTCAGTCCTCCTTGTTTAAATGGAAAGAGGGATATTCTATGCCCTATCAATTCCATGACGTTAAATATGTTTTAGATATTTCTTCTAAGATGAAGCGTTGAACCAAAAAGTACTCTCTAGTTCACCTTGTAAGTAGATACAGCTAGGTATTGAAGCACCCTAGAGGAATCTGCTCACAGCTGGGAAACAGGAAGTCTTCAGTTTTAATCCAGGTTTTGTCACTAACTCCTTGTCACAAGTCACACAGACTTTCTGCCTCAGTTTCCCCATTCATAACATGGGGATGATAATGCTTATCCACTTATCAGGGATGTGAAGAACAAGCACTGATCTCTGTGCAGGCAGATGCCTGAGGCTGGCTGGAGCCTCACAGAATTCAGTGGGGTTCCACAGAAGCCTGGGTCTTGCAGGATTGGGGCTTGAATACAGAATGTTTGTACAATTGTGCGAAGGTGCAAAGCACTATATAAATCCTACAGTGTTATTTTATTGAAGGTCTTTTCCACGTGAGAGTTTGTTTAGAAGAAATCTGTAGATAGATGTAAAACATACATATGTTTAAATCTATGAAATATAAATGGGAGGGGGGGAAATAGATACAACCAAGTAGTCCATATGCATCTATGCATGTTGTGTAATGGTTATGTGGTAGTATATCGTAACTGACGGTACAAGACTCAGCCTCCTGCCTTAAAATACATCTTAATCTGGAAACAGCTTTGTTCCATGCAGAGCCTGAAGTACGTGGTGCATGAACAAATTAATGCCACTGTTTATTTTGGAGGCCCCAGTCATAAAATACAATTAAATATGTTGCATATTCTCATATGCTACTACTAGTTTTCAGTTTGTTTTTTACTGCATTGCAGGGGAGAAACAAGGCTAATGAATTGCTAGAACTTAGCTAACAGAACCTTAACCAAAACAAGTCCCTATGGTATCAAAACAAGTCCCTATGGTATAAAAACAAGGTTTGCTTTTTGACTATCCAGTGAAGCATGAATGTATTTTGCATGTATTCAAATGCAGTTTTGGTCTTTTGCATAATGAAGCAGTTAATAAGTGCAACATTATACAGGAAACTTGGGCTAATTGAACGGGTCTTATTGGCTAGTTTTGTTTTGCGATTTCTTGAAAATTCAAAGGAGAATGAAGTTGTAATAGAAAATCATATGCAATAAATCTATTTTACTCTTGAAGTAGCTATAAGTGGGCCTGAAATTCAGTGAATAGCTTCCCAGAAAGTCTTTCCCAAATTTGAAAGACCAGCTATAGTTCAAAGCCAATGGTGCCTTAAATTTTGAGATTAGGATTTGCACATGTTCAGTTAGTTTAGTTGAGTGTGGTTTCACAAACAGCACGGTCTAGTCATCAGAACCCAGATTGCCTTACTGTCGGTCCTTTGATTTCTTAGCATTAACATTGACCAAGGACTTGGATAATATGGCAATGGGCATGTGTATAAAAACCTATATACACAGATTTCCCATGTGACCGTGGACAAGTAACATAACCTTTCTGGGCTGCAGTTGCCTTACTGGTGAATTGAGGATACTGCTTCCTTACACTGAGAAGGGGCTCAGGTTACTTGATAGGAAAAGTTGGGCTTTTCCCATTTTTGCTACTTTCTGATGTATGAAAAAGGCTTGAAAGGTTTTCACTTCCCCCTTCCCCCATTTTATTAGAAATTCAGATCCCAATGTTTCTGTGGTGACTAGGTAGCATAACAGCAATATAAGAGAGAAGAGACTTGAAAACTAGCCAACTGAGGAGGAGCAGATTTTTATTTACCGGTAATTTATTTAATTAATTTATTTATTAGACTGTTTTAAACAGTTTCATGTCAGTGTTAGACATTTGTGAGTAGGGGGTTGGAAGACATCTTTGGTATAGATACATCACTCTGTTCTTTCAGTTAAGGTATGAGAGATCACTGTAAACATTATGTTGTTACTTTAACCAGCATAGTGTTAAGCTATCCTGTGGCGAAGTCTTGCAAAAGCCTGGCTTGCCTTCTGTATTCTGTTTGGTAGTTCTTGATCCAAGAAACTGTCACTTGAGATGATGCTGTCCAGGGATGTAAAGTGGCTGACATTCTGTAGTTTTGTACCATTGACAGTAATTTTTGGCTAAGTGCTAATGGTTGATGGGGCTGGTTGGAAAAGATCTAAAGTTTTTTCTAGGCTGATGGTGAGTCTGAACTGTTCAGCTGCTTCTGACTGCTTCGTGCCAGTCATTCTGGCCAATCTCCAGAAGAAGACTTTGGATTTTTTCTGGCCAGGGCTTCAATGGGTCTCTACGGGAAAGGATGGAAGACAGGGCCTACTCTGTCTCTGCAGTCAGGTCCAAGTCTTCTGCCTCCAGGCACTGCAGAGACTCCTTCACGGTGCAGGTAGTCCGGCGAGGAGCGTGTTGGTGCATGCCTTCCTCCACTACCTCCGAGGGTTCCAATATGACTGGCAGCTCTTCTATCTCCACCTAAGGGGTCACCTGTGAGACCTTTCCAAGCTTCCAGTCTTTTACTCAGACCTCCTCAGGACCTGAAAGCTAATCTGAGTGACCTGGTCAGTGGAAGTCACTGAGGGCAAGGACGTCTCACAGAGCTGCTGCTACACAGCCCCCAGTTTAGTGTGCAGGTGGCGTAGTTCTCCTTGGTATGCCAGAGACTAGTCCTGGCTGGCACCACCAGGATCAGAGACATCCTGGACTATGATCAGAGGGACTGGGTGGACCCTGTGGTGCTTATTTGGCATGTAGGGCTCTCCACCTCTCATGTGTCCTGTTATGTACTCCAGGAGGTGAAGGCAGCCTTATCACATGCTTCTCTCATTTTCCTTGAGTGGGTTCTGCAGAAGTGTTCTTTCTGCCCTCTCCTCACCCTGGCCCTACAGACCGTACCATTAGGCCTCTCCCCACAAGCTTCCCCAGCCACCCACATGCGTCATCTAAGCTGTGAGACATGCAGCCAGTCCATCTCCAAACCACGCCCAAGAAACAACTGTCCTTGTTCATGCTCCACACCTTTCACTTCCTCACCCTTGTATCACACCCTGACACCAACTGGCAGGACCTCTGATCACCCAAGGAGGACGAGGAACCCCGGTGAGCTAGTTCATATTTCATTCTGGTCCCACGGCCCGCCAGGGATATTAGTTGGTGGTCCTTCATGGAGCCATGAGCATGGGTGTGTACCTGGCCTGGTTCATTACCTCCCCCAACACCTGCTCCTTCTGAGGTGAGAGGGAGACGCTAGCACACATTTATATCAAATGCACCAGGTTGCAGCCCCTTTTCCAGCTCTGGTTCTGGCTGCACTTCTCCCCACACCTCCTGCTTTGCTTGCACCTCACTCGTAGCCCCATAAAGTCGCAAGACCTCCTCATCAACCTCCTCCTTGCACTGGCCATCCACCATACCAAGAGGAGGAAGCTGGACCAGGGGTGCTCTGAGACAGTGGGGCATACATCCAATTCTCCCTCAAATCACATCTCCGAGAAGAGTTCCTCTGGGCCGTGTCCCCTGGCTCCCTGGATGCCTTCGAGGAGTAGTGGGTGCTATCCAGGGTTCTCTGCTTGGGATCCCCCTCTGACCCCCTGATTTTATACCTGTGACCCTCCCTTACATCCCTGTTTTTCATTTGTTGTTCCTCATAATAATTTGATGCCTGGGTCCAGTGGCTTTTCCCGTTATGTAGGGAGCCCAACCATACCCAGTGCTTCAATAGGTGCCTCTGAGAACCTGTCAAGGATAAGCTATAGGTCACTTTCATTATGACTAAAGCACAATCATTTGCAAAAAGGCCTTTGCATGGGAGTTCCTCAAGGACTTTTGTCTTTGCAGTAATCTTTTGGAGACTGAAGAGTTTCCCATCAGTTCTGTACCTTATGTAGATGCCCTTTTGAAGGTTTTTTAGTTGCGTAATTCACAATGGCTGCTTAGCCCTGGTCTACACTGGGGGGGTTGACCTAAGATACACTGACTTCAGCTACGCGAATAGCATAGCTGAAGTTGGCGTATCTTAGGTCGACTTACCTGGCCGTGAGGATGCGGCGAGTCGACTGCTGTCGCTCTCCCGTCGACTCAGCTTCCGCCTCTCACGGGCTGGAGTTCCGGAGTTGACAAGGAGAGAGTTCAGGGATCAAATTATCCGCGTCTAGATGAGATGCATTAAATTGATCCCCGATAGATCGATCACTACCCGGTGATCCGGCATATAGTGAAGACCTGCCCTAAGAAGAGACCAAAGAGGACTGGTGCAAGCACACAGACTTGTTTCATCCCACATAGGGAATGAATATAGGGAATAGTTAAGAGAGGTCACCATCTGAGAACAGCTGGCCCATCATGTCTTTGTGAAATTGACATGATGTTCAGGAATTTGGTGGGGCACACAAATTTTTTTAGGATTTTCCAGAGGCCTTTTCTGCTCATAGTGTCAAATGCTCTTTTTAGATCATCGAAGACAGCATGCAGTTCCATACTTTCTTCAGTTCATTTTTCTTGAAGCTGTCTCAAAATGAAAATTTCAACCGTGGTGCTCCAACCTGATCTAAATCCACCCTGAGTCTTTGGTAGAAGCCTCTCTAGTACTCTTTTGACAAGTCAATTGAGTAAAATAAGAGTGCAGTTTTTATTACCTACAGAGAGCAGAGAGGTACACTGGTAGCTGCCACTGTCAGATTTGTTGCTTTTATTTTTGTATAGTGTCACTATGATTGCATCTTTGAAATCGTGGGAAATGTGGATTTCCCAGATATCCATTATTAAGGATTCCCAGATATCCTTAATAATGTCATATAGATAGTTGACAGTTTGGGGGCCTTCAAGATTAAAGAGTTCAGCTGGTATGCTATCTTTGCCTGGTGATTTACCTGACTTCATTTGTTTGAGAGCTTTTTGCACTTCCTCGATAGTAGGTACTTTTATCAAGTATGGGGTGCAGGGTTAGTTCCTCGAGCAACTGGGAGTTGACAGGAAAGTGCTCCAGCCATATTTCAGAGATGCCTCTCTTGATCTTGATTAAGGTGGATCCGTCTGAACTCTTTTGTGGAGCCGGTCCCAATTTCAAAGTGCCATAAATGGCCTTTAGGGAGTTATAAAACAACTTTGTTATTACATTGTTGTAATACACATATGGGGCATAGGGCTGTGTGCCCTGTGAATGAGGATTTCCTCCTATTTTTTATTTTATTTAATCTTTTAGTAATAAATTCCCGGATTTGACAATACTGTTTTTAATTAATTGGGGATCCCAGGCATGTCACTTGTGAATACCCAGGTAGGTTCCAAACAGGCTACTGTTACCATACAACAAGGTCCGAGTGGAAAGCTTAGGTCCTTTCATGTTGATATCTAGTCTGCTTATGCTACTGTGTATTTAAAAACAATCAAAACAAAAAGCTCTCCATGTTTCCTTTAAACAGAGAAATATCATTGCAAACATAAATAGTTTGTCCCTCTTCTGTTCATTGATCTAGCACTTTCCATCCAAGGATCTCATAGCCCTTTCTCTACTCCCTGTGTGTGTTTCTTCTTTTGCAGTCATTGTCATCTGTGGTTCCATCCGCTTCCTGCCTCTTGCCCATGGAGAAAGCGAACAGGAATTACAGGGAGCATCTCTCTCTCCTTTTTCCAGTCAGCAGCAGGTGCTTGGAGGGGAAGCAAGCACATGTATTCTCATGCATCACAGGGGGACAGGTTTCTCTTTCTGTGAGCAAAATCCTTGGACTTCAACATTTTCTACTATGCAGACATGGTAGCCAGTTTCCAGTTATCTGCAGTATTCTAATATTCTAATATTTTGCCCAAACCTGCCCTACTTAGTGAAGGTCTGCATATACATATGTAAAAGATAGAATTTGGCCAAATCTATTTAGTCCACATATCTGTCTGCTTGAGACCTCTTTATCATGACATACAATAATCTCATTTGGTGTATGCTATGGAGAGATTGCAATGCAGATCTCATTTAATGTTATACGTGTTTGTCTAAAAACTGCAAGATTTGAAATCCTGCATGGTTCTATTATGAAGTCAATCTCCCTCCACTCCATCTTCATCATAATGCAGCCTCTGCTCCCCACCTCATCCTTTGTTCATAACCGTACAGGGCAAGATACATCATTGTAGCATTTACTATTTGGAAGGCAGAGCACACACCATTTTCTGCACCCAGTTGTGCTCTTAGATTGGAAACAATGCCACCTGCAGCTCTAAATACCCTGCACTCTCATTATAACACCATCCTTTAAACCCAATCATTTTAGGAGTTATCAAAAGGTGTTATTACAGAAGTACCTACTGTAGTTAATGTTGTGTCAGCACTTTCATTTTGAAGCAGTATTTATTGGGGTTACGGTGAGACCATCAAAATTATTCTGGGAAGGCATTTTGATGTAGAAGATTGCTCAATGTGTGAGGGGAATTTGATTTTAAAAGGGCTCTATCAAATGGTACTAAACTTAATATGAACAGCAATGTTTTTATTAATTGTTTTAAATTTAAATGAGCACAGAGATTTGGGGGATTTAAGCAGTTAAGCAGTCCCCTGCAGGGTAGGAAATCTAAACAGACCAGAATTGTGCATCAGAAGGAAAGAGCACCTTCTTTCCTCCCAACAAAGACAGGATGAAGCACTAGAGGATGTGAACTTAATGGAGCAATCTCAAATCACTGAAAGGGATGAAGTAGATCTTAGAGATCTTGTCTAATTTCTGTGAACCACAAAGTGAAAAAGGACGTACACCAAAGTTAAAATGAGCAGTCTAAGTCCATTGAGTATAGTCAAATGCAAGCAGCGTAGAAATAGAAGTAATGGTGGCATTTAAATTGGTAAGGAAGATGTTATTTTCAAGAAATTGATTATGCTATTGGCACTGATGATTTAACTACTTTCCAGAAACTTAGGAACCAACTGGCCTTGTGCTCATGGCAATGAACAGAGATCAAAACCAATGTTTTTCAAGTGTGTCCTTGCATAGTGTATGTGGACATACACATTAAGCATAGGCGTCATGATGCTCATACAAGATTGGGGCAGAATTCTGGGTGCTCAAGACTATTTGAGCACTCTTAACCCCAACTTGAGTTGGGAAATTTTTGTGCCTTAATCTTGCTCACATAAAATTGCACATGCATGTAGACACACATGCTTTTGAAAATTTGGCTCAGATATCCCTGTTGATAATTTTGGATCTATTATCAGCCTTTGGCACTGTTGATTATAAAGTTCTGCTCATTCACCTACATTAACAAGTAATCTTCAGTGGAGTCATTTTTAGAAGGCTTAATTCATTGCTCTGAGAGATTCCATGAGATGTGTGTAATTAATTACTCCCCTTGCCCAATGTCTCTGAGGCCCTGGGATGGGAAAGGGGGTGGAAATGTCAGACATTAAGGGCTGAGATGTCCTTGGTATGCTCATGGAATATAGGGCTATGTGTCTTTTTTAACAAGCTTGGATGGGGAAAGTGTTCTTGCTTTCTTACTGTCAGGCTGTGGCAGGGACCTGATGATGATAACTTGCTGGTTAAGACTCAAGCCAGGTAAGATGGAGATGATGCTCATTTAACAAAAGCCGTTTCTATCTGTAAATACTTGGGAGATACTCAGAGGTCATGGTGAGGTGAGCCATATGAGTACCTGGATTGATATGAAAGCACCTAAAAGGCTGTTGGCATGTTGAAAATAAACAATAGCAATAGTAATAGCAATAACAGGCAGGTATTGTGAGGAGCTGATGGACAGGGACGCCAAACTTTGTTAAAAGTTTATCCACCAAGTGGCATACAACCTTGGGGTCCTATGAGACCCCTTTCTACTCATTATATCCCTAATAGCTGTGGCTGGGAATGATTTTTTTCATATTTGCCAAGCCAGGAAAATGTATTTTCCTCCAGAATCCATCCCTAGCTATGGTCATCCATGTCTGTCACCTCCAGAATAGACTACCGCAATACATTCTTTTTGGCCTTCCCCTGAAAGACATCCAGAAGCTACATATAGAATGCTGTGGACCAATAACAGCAGATTACACTAGTATTCTGCATCTTTCCCCCACTGTCAATCTAGGACCAGTAGTAGTAGATTGTCTCTTGGGTATCTGGCATAACTATTGTGAGTTGAAGTTACTTTGGATTATGGACATCAAGGCTGAATTGATGGGGCAAGGGGCTAGGCATTCTCTAAGAGGGTCCTCCACCATGGAATGTATTCTGGATGAACATCCATTGTAGCCAAGTCTCAGTAGTTTCTGTTTGGGACTGCATCTCTGTACAGTCTTTCTTTTCTGACTCTTATTTCCTGGCTGGCCACCCTGGCACAATCAGGGTTGAGTTTCCTTATTTTAAGTTGTTTCAGAAAAAATGAAGAGGAGTTCCAGATTTTGAGAGACGTTTATCAATTGTAATATGTAAAGAATACCTACATATTGCACTGATGGGTTTGTTAAAAATATACATAATACAGTTATAAATTACGCCCTCAGATCCACGAGTATCCAGTCCCTCCCACTGAGGTCAATGCAAATTGCATGCATGTATCAGAGAGCACGACTTGGCCCTTCGTTTCCTAATCTGCAAGTGATCTGAGTGCTGAAAAAAATTAATGGGAATTGAGCCTTCTTGTGGTCATAATGCAAATATGGCTTGAATATAAATAAAAAAAACTCTGGGCCTGTTGTTTCTTAGGAATAAATTCCATGACAAAGTTAGTGCCAAACTTAGTGTTTTTGCATTAAATTTGTTTGAGTAATATGAGCACATCCTAGATTTTTAATCTTCATTCTGAATTTCCTTTCCTTGTAAATTTTAATAGAAAACAAGACAGATGAGCTGCAGACTAAAATAATGTCAGTCTTCTGTCCTTAACTCTTCCAGTTGTACTTAAACCTCAAGACATATTAAGGAGCATGGTGAATTAGAGAGCACTGAGAAATAACTATAAAATCCTGACAATTCTCTTCAGTCTCAGCAAATGACATTTCAAAATGTGATACTGAAAGACTATTGCAGAGTGGTTTTCCCATCCTGAACTCTCTCTTCCAGGCTCTTTACAGAGTTGTTCCTTTAAACGGGTTCAGGTACATTTCTCCTTACTTCGCAATAATGTGGAGGTTCAGGAAGTGCGATACGTGGTCTATAGTGTTTTACCGAGAGCTGGGCTGGTCGTATGATGCTGCCTGTCCTTTGTTTTTTGTTTGGCTGAGGGAAAGCAGATGGAAGGGGGAACAAGAATAGGGCAGGGGGCTGGAAGGCAGGAGAGCAGGTTCCATTCCCAGCTCTGCCACTGCTGTGTGACTTTGAGCACCCCTCTCGGCCTCTGTTTACCATCCCGTTCTGTCTTCTCTAAACACTTTGGGGGCAGACACTAATTCTGCGTGTCTGGCCATCACCCTAAGCAAAGCCAACCTCCTTTCTGAGGCTGTTGCACTACAGGAGGAAAGCCCTATGCCCCTTTTTTTGGTACAAAGAGGACAAGTGAAAGTACAAGAGGAGATAGGGTGCCACTAATTCCACTAATGGGAATGGGCTGTAAGGAGAGAGGCATAACATCCTTTCAGGAGACTTGCCTTTGTGCTCTCAGTGATACCAACTGATTCCACAACAAAACCAGCTTATTAAAGGAAGGACAGAGTTTCTCCCTGCTTCCTCCTGTGTGAAACTCTCTCATCAACAACCACCACCTCACTCACCAACCAATCCTTTTAAAATGTTGCAACCTGAGTCCCACATGGGCACTGCTAACCTTTTTATCTGTATTAGTATTATTATAACGGTGAGCAGCTGTAATTGAAGTTATCAAACTAGGTGAACAAGTTAGCAAAACAACCCCTCCTCAGCAATTCTTATTATACCTCCCATTGCCTAAGGGCGGACCACACACTGGGGTGATGGATGTGTGGCCGATCGGCTCTTCTTTCTCACCTTGCCTCCTCAGTCTTTTTCATTGTTGTTGTTTTTAACCCACCATGTGTTGTTGATGTGCCTGAAATGATCACAAAAGTGTCGGAGACATACATATTATCCTTAACATCATTGCTAAAAAAGGTGCATTTTTTACTTGTGGGTAACCAGCATAGCATGAGCTATCCCCAGGTTAAAAAACACCATAAAGAAGGCAAGATGCTTTACCTTGAACTGGTGGTAAAATGAGACACGGTCAGCATGATATCTCCCGATCTGTGGTGACCTCATCTAGTCTAGATGCATTGTCTTCACTGTGTTTTTCACCTGGGGATAGCTCACACATGGCAGTTACACGGAGGTAAAAAAATGCACCTTTTTTTAACAGTGAAATGAGGCCATAACGATTCTGCAGCAGTAACTATTTGCACGGTATATAATATAGTTTCTAAACTAGTGAGGATCCCTTGCTCAAGAGCAGCATGTAGCTCTTGTCGGGTGTGTAACTGTTTGGTGTTCCACTTGCTGTATCAGGGAGTAGGGGACAAACTAACTAATCAAACGAGAGTGGTGGAATTTCCTTCTACCCTATAGGGGATGATAGAAAGGAATTGCTGGGGTCCTTCTATAGGTAAGAGTGCAGCCCCTCTCCTATCTGATAACAAGACAGATGAGAGGAGGAGCAGGAAAGATTCCTTTGTCTCTATCCTTCTCCCTCAGCCAGGAGGCTAAAGAAAAGAGGGTAGAGTCTCCTCTTTCCCATCAGCAATGGATCACAGGCACTGGAGATGGCAGAGACCATGTAGACCATCCAGTCCAGCTCCTTGCAGATGTAGAGTCCTTCCCTACAATAGTTTTTCCATAGTCTCATAAGAGCTTGAGCTGGAAAAAGGCCTATTGGAGATAAAAATGAGAAAGGAGGGAGAACTCCTCTATCCATGCATCCAAAACTATTTGAGGAGAGAGAATCCCAGCTGTCAAGTGATATTGCATGATTGTATTTGTGCAACTTTGTGATAACACTTAAATCATGATGCAAGGTTAGGAGGGATTATGATGTGTCATTCCAGCTCTTAAACCTTGAGTACCACTGATCTAAGCAATAGCACAATTGTCTGTAATGTTAGACAGTACTGGCTGCCCAAAAATGTAGTTAAGTTTGACTGGCGGTGACTCTTCCAGAATAGCAAATATGTGTATAAATATGTAAACCTCAGAAAACAGTGTTCAGGTACTCGTGAGCCCTACCCTGCAACCTTAACTCTGCCCTCTTTGGTCTTGTTTTGTCTTAAAAAAAAAAAAAAAAGCGTGTCTTACCACATAGCAGCTAACAAAATTAACCTCATTTCCACTATTGGCCCCATCTATCCTCAAGCAACACAAAGCACAACAATTTTCAAGACAATCCGAGTAAGTGTGTGGAATTTAGAGGACTTAGAGATAAATCAGCAGTTCAATAGTAAGCGAGTCTCCACCTTAACTAGACTGGGGCAGCAGTACCATTATAATATCAAGTTGTACATAAGACTGGTCACCAAACACATTCTCTCCATGCTGGTTCTACTAGCAGAGTTTTGCCTAATGCTCTTTACAACTATGATTCAAAAGAAACCACATGGACGCAGTTAGGCCCCAAATAACTGTTCACTAACTATACTCAAATATGCAAGGCCTAGCAGCATATATACTATTGCTCTGACTGGTTTATGGCAGCTTCTAAAACCTAGAACACAGCGAGGCCCACTAGAGAGCTCACAAACTCTTTAAATAAAGGTATATTGCCCCATTCCTAGATACTAAGAGTAAAAAGGAAATGGTAGAGGAAGTTCAGAAGCCAACTAGATCTATTCCTAGTATAAAATGTTGTTCTGTATTTAGTTACTAAAGTTATGTCTACAGTAGAAACGTACGTCGACCTATATTGGCGCAGTGGTGCATGTCCACAGTACTCTCCTTGGGTTGGTGGTGAGTGTTCTCACCTGGAGCTCTTCCACTGACTTAAGGGGGATAGTGTGGGGAGCAGAGAGCCTGGTCTCTCAGCCCCACTGGCAGCATCCTGCTGAGACCCCGGCTGCCCCACAGGCTCCCGGGCTCTGGGAGGGCTTCCAGAGTGGGGTCTGTCTCCCTTCCCCACCTCACTCCTGCCATGAACTTGACAGGACAGCCAAGAGTTTATGTAAGGGACACAGTGTCTATGGAGACACTGAGTCACCCTAACTACAGTGACATAAGCCTTATGCCTCTCGTGGAGGTGGAGTTATGCCTGTGTAGTAGGGCACTTGGGGCTGGTCTACACTAATGCTGTAAGTCAATCTAAGTTACACTAGTTCAATTATGTAACTTGCGTAACTGAAGTCGATATAACTTAGGTCAACTTACAGCGGTGTCTACACCGCACTATGTTGATGGGAAATCCTCTCCCATCAACATAGCTTCTGCCTCTTGGGAAGGTGGAGCGCTTTCCCATCGACCCACTAAATCAACCCCTCTGCAGCGATCTCAGTGGTGCTGATTTAGCCAGTAGTGTAGACATGGCCTTACATCAGCAGGAGGAAGGCTGTAGTGTAGACACTTATATAATTAGGTCGACATAAGCTGCCTTATGTAGACCTAACTGTAGTGTAGACCAGCCTGAAGTCCTACCTGTGCACCTATAAAAAGGAATAAGAGCACTTTTGTCCCCCAGAAGCTCCCATAGTTCTGTGAGACAGTATTTCAGAGTCTAACCTATTAATAAAAACCCACATGAGGCAATTCTGTCTTTGAAATGTCAAAATATATAGATCATTTGGCTTTGCTTTTTGTATGTTTTATTTTCAAATACCCTTTTCTGTGATGCTCTGGGTTTTTGAATGTGAAAAATAGTTTTTACCTGCCAACAAAGCTATAAAACACAAAGAAATGTTTTGCCTGATAAATGCATGTGAAAATGATTAATTATACTTAGCAGAAAATCTGTTAGAGAATTCAGACCACAGGTGCATGTGCGTTTTCTCTTCCTACTTTCAGACATGCTCTCACATTCCCTGATGTTCTTGTCTCTCTAATTCCTCCTCCACTCAGTGAGTGTTACCGTACGTGAGCAGTGAAGGATTTCTTGGGGCAAAATTGTCCTGTAGCACATATTTCTCTCTCCCCACCTCTTCCCATCTCTCCCTGTTTGTGGTCTCAGAGTAATGTGCAGCAACAGCTGAGCTGTTTTTCTGAACTTCCTATGTTGTTTAGTCATTTTCTCAATTTTGTTTTTTCACAAAGTTGTTGCATTTCCAGACATAGATTCAGCTCCTGAGCTTGTGTAATTAACTACAAAAACCTGTTCTAATTTGACATACACTCTCACCATCTGTCTACATTGCAGTTGAAGCCCAGGGTTTGAATTCTGGCTCAAGCCTAACCCCGCTTTCATTTACACACAAATTGCAATAACCCAGTGCTTGGACTCAGGGTCTCAGGACTCCATGGGCATGAAGGTCAAGTCTGAGGCTAGGTCTACACTGTGGGGGTGGGGGGGTGTTGACCTAAGATACACAACTTCAGCTACAAGAATAGCGAATACCGTAGCTGAAGTCAGCGTATCTTAGGTCGATTTACCTGGCCGTGAGGACGGCAACGAGTCAGCCACTGCTGCTCCCCCGTCGACTCCGCTTCCACCTCTTGCCGCGGTGGAGTTCCAGAGTCGACGGCAGAGCAATCGGAGATCAATTTTATCATGTCTACACATCCTGCCCTCAGAATTATGGGCAAAAATCTACTCACAACTCACCCATATTGCAGCCAACAAATTTATAAATTTCCAATTCAACAGCAAATGTATTGTGAGGGGCAGGATAATATACTTGTCAGAGTGTGTGTTGCTGTTATGGATTTAGATGTTCCCACTTTCTCATGCTGAATGTTGTTTGCTCTTCCTCTGTTTCCAGTAAGTTCAGTTATCCACTGATAGCAGTACCCTATAGGCCCTAAAATATAAAGCTATTGTGGCAAAAAAAAATTATAAATCAGTGCCTAACATTAAGTTCCTAAATCTACATTTATGCTCTTTAATAAATGGCCTGATGTTCCGGTTTGAACTTGAGACGCAACAAAAATCAGTGGGAACTGCTTGGATGCTCAGCAGTTTGGTAAATGAAGCCACTTATTTAAGAGTCTCTAAATAAATAGTTTTGAAAATTTTGCTGTAAGAAGGGGGAAATGAAGTCCTGACATTGAGGCACAAAAATGGAGACAGATTTCCTAAATTAATTTTTTTAGGCATTTTTAAATTACTGTAGTTTCCTGACAAGAAAGGAATAAGATCTCCTCTCCATAGGAAATACATTCAAACATTGGAGTGGTAGTGTCACTTCAAATATTTGCTATTGGGACATGCTATATTAAAATATTCAAGTAACTTCCCTTAAATTCCTCTGTCTTGTTTTGAAACAGACTGTTTCGTTTGTTTGTTTTGTTTTGTTTGGAGGGGCCTGTTTTCTCCAACAGGCTTCCTCAACAGCTTAATTTTTCATGGCTGTGTGCTTTCTTAGAGTATAAGGGATGTTTGAATGAAGGCACAATATTGATCTTGCTTACCTCTGAATGCTCATATCAACCAATTTAGGCTTACAGCTGAATCAATAAGGGCTTGAGACAGTGAAGAGCATTAAGGAAGACCCTTTCAGATGAATGTTTTTCTTCTCACTTTTTTTTAAAGAAACTAATATGTGGTTCCAGGAAGTTGGCCAATTAGTTAGTCTCTCTCTTTGTGAGGAGAACTGTTCAGAGTAATGACTCAGTAAATTAATATGCTAATTCTCACTTCATTGTGAACTTGAATGTGACATGAAAGCAAACGGTAACAAGTATCTGAGAGATTGTGACATGGTCCAGTGGTTGGGGCATGGAAAATTGGAGGATGTTAGACCTGGGGTCTCTTTCTTGCTCAGCTACTGACTTGCTTTGTGGCTAAGAGCAAGTCACTTAACCTGTCTGCCTCAGTTTCCTCATGTCATAATGATACTCGCCATCTCCCTTGAAGTTCTTTGCAATCTCTAGATGAAAATGCTAAATATCATTATAAGTTACCCAAGCATGGAAAGGACTGGAAATAGTATTTTAAACCAGTGACAACGTCCTCGCGTTATGTTGCACATGAGAGCCCCATTCAGCAAAATACTTATGTACATTCTTAACTTTAATGCATCTTTTGAACATCAGTGGTACATGAGTAATCCCATCTCTGTTAACATAAATTACTCATATGCTTAGCTCAAGCCACATGCTTAAATTCTTTGCTAATCTGGGCCCATTTCCTACTGAGCTAAGTGGGCTTCTGAGGAGTTAAATGATTATTTTTATAGATCCATGTGAAAGCACCTTCTAAACTGTCAATACATATTTTAAGCACACCTCTACCTCGATATAACACTGTCCTTGGGAGCCAAAAAATCTTACCGTGTTATAGGTGAAACCGTGTTATATTGAACTTGCTTTGATCCTCTGGAGTGCGCAGCCCCCTCCCCACTCCGCTTTACCGCGTTATATCTAATTTTGTGTTATATCGGGTGGCGTTATATCGAGGTAGCAGTGTATTTTAAAAACTTAAGAATAAGAGGGATGTTGTCTATTCATCTGGTGATGAAAAGGAAATAAATAGTTTGGGATCAATAAAGCCTAAATTCTCCCCCTCACCTTATTTAACATACAACAAAGCCAACAGCCATGGTATCTTTTCAGTCCCTGTCAATGAGCAAAGAACAGGAGATGTGTCCCAGCTGTTGGGCCTCAACATTTTACTGTCTGTTAAAATACAGACATGATCTAAAACCCTTAGACAAGACAGAATCCCTTCTCAACTAGATGTGATGGTGAAAAATGAAATATTGTGGGCTTCCTGGCTGAAAATATAGTAGCCAACACTACAGAGCAGCTGCTAGAAAACTGAGTGGGAAAGTGTTAAAATGTATTCTGAGTTAGCCATAGTGTAGCATATAAGTTGACTTTAAAAAGGGAGGAAGGATTGAAGAACTTTCCCAAAGTGAATGATTTTGTAGATTATTGATTTGGGCAGCAGTTTATTTAAACATTAAAACTCTGAATGAAGCAAGTTACCCTGAAGAAAAATGCCAGGTGTAGAACTTGTTCCAGCTAACTGTTCAGCCTCTGAGGATTTGGTAAACTGTCCAGATATATTTATTAAAGACAATACTTTATTGTGTAAAAAATTGTTTTCTCTCCCCCCCCCCCCCCCCCCGCCACCAAGAGTACACCAGAGTACTTTCTGAAAGGAATGTATGAAGTTAGTGGTTTGTTGCCATCACAGTTATAGTAACTCTGTATTGTGGTTGCTTCAACATTTAAAAAAAAAACCCTTTGTTTTCAAGCCAATGGCATCAGAGGATAACTACTAGAGAAAAAAGGAAAACTTAAACTTGCATCAATAAATAGCAACCGTCATCCTGTGGGCACTGAAAGGAATTACTAGGACAGTGCACCAGGATGCTGTGATATGTGGATACTATACTAATCGTTGCATGTATATAGGGCATATCATCCAAAGATGTAGCATTGGTGGCTAAGCAGCATCATTCCCAGGTGCACATTAGTTTTATGGACTGGTTGAAAATGAAGGCACTAGAATCTTGAACTCTTATTCAGAGTTAGGTTGAAGAAATAAAATCAAGGCAATTTAGTATTGGAAAGGATTTGGGGACAGACAGGTGAATATCTGTTCTTTATTCCACTGAGGATCAAATGTTGGTCCCTGCCCACAACTGGGCAAAAGGGAACCGGATCCTCAACTTGGAGCCAGCAAATGGAGGAGTACTCGTGTCGGCTTTCTGTGGTTGCTGCTGCATTATACCGGTTCATAAGCCCCCACATCCACTATTCAGTCTTTAGACACCGATCTTGGCTGTTGAGCACTATTCATGCTATGTGTCTGCTCTGACCCAAACTGACCAGCTGTGGGCCTGCTGCTAAGACCACTTTAAAGCTATAAAATCAATGGAACTTCTGCCTCAGTGAGGGCTGAAAGATTAGTTCCTATGGCTCAATTCCTCAAATATATTTAGGCAGTTAAATTTCATCAATTTCAATGGGAGTTAGGTGCCTAAACACATTTTAAGATCTGGGCCTATGTGGGTTTTTTAATGTGTGACAGCCATGTAATTCATCAAGTATCAGAGGGGTAGCCGTGTTAGTCTGGATCTCTAAAAAGCAACAAAGAGTCCTGTGGCACCTTAAAGACTAACAGATGTATTGGAGCATAAGCTTTCGTGGGTGAATACCCACTTCGTCAGATGCATGTAATTCATCTGCACTTTAGAATATCAAAATCTAACCTCCAAACTTTCAAGTATTTGTGTTGCTGGATTAGCCAGACAATTCCCATGAAAGCTGAGAGGAGCCTGAATCACAATTCTTTGAAAACATAGGGGCTTAATGTTCAGAGATTCTGAAGGGACTCATCATAGTCACAGGGTAGGCTGCAGAAGACTTGAGTGAACTCACTGTACCTCTTCACAGTGTGATTATAAGAGCTGTTTTTTTCCAGTGCTGTATGTTCCTAACTGCTGCAACTCTTAATTGTGTAACAGTTGTAAAGTGATTTGAGATAATCTGATAAAAGATGCTAAGTGCTATTTTAAAGTGCAAATTATTACTATTAATAGAAGCCTTGGGTCTACAGGACTATGAGTCTGGCACTCTTCATACACAGTAAATTTTCTTAACAGTTGCAAGATCCAGTCATTTTTAAAAATTGCCTATGTGAGTACTTACACAATTGTGATATGAGCCACTAAGATATGATGTCAACATTGGTACTTCTCTACCTTTTTTTTCTTTGTATCTTTTCTTTAGGGTTCAAAAAGAACTAGATAAATTCCTGGAGGATAGGTCCATCAATGACTATTAGCCAGGATGAGCAGAGATGGTGTCCCTAGCCTCTGTTGCCAGAAGCTGGGAATGAGCGAAAGGGAATGGATCACTTGATGATTACCAGTTCTTTCCGGCTGGGGCACCTGGCATTGGCCACTGTTGGAAGACAAAATATTGGCCTAGATGGACCTTTGGTCTGACTTAGGGCTTGGCTACACTTACAAATTTGCAGCGCTGCAGCAGGGTGTGAAAACACACCCTCTCCAGCGCTGCAAATTGCGGCGCTGCAAAGCGCCAGTGTGGTCAAAGCCCCAGCGCTGGGAGCGCAGCTCCCAGCGCTGTCCGTTATTCCCCACACGGAGGTGGAGTACGGACAGCACTGGGAGAGCTCTCTCCCAGCGCTGGCGCTTTGACTACACTTAGCGCTTCAAAGCGCTGCCGCGGCAGCGCTTTGAAGTGTAAGTGTAGCCAAAGCCCCAGTGTGATGTTCCCCTGGTATTATCTGGACCAGAGATCTGCTAGGTCACTCCAATCCTTGACTCTGGGAGCCAGCCTCACCCTGCTCTGCTGTGAGAACCCCTACTCCTGGGCTGCTGATGGCTAAATATACCAGTATTCTCTAGCTGCCTTAAGCGTCTCTGGAGCAGTGCTGAGCAGCCAGAGTATACTGGCAAATTAAGGTGGGTTTACAGCTGCTTTGTTTCACCAAATAGCAATGAAAAGCAGATAGTCCATACACCCTGATTTCTCCCTCCCTCCTGCACTCCACATTCCCCTGGGCTGGCCACACACATAGGTTTGGTTGCTGATAGGCTTGGTGCCACAGATATCTTTTGAAAAGAAGTATTTAGGATTAATGGTAATCCCCCCCCATAGCTAAAAGTTTGTCAGCAGAGGCTAGTGCATAAAATCTTCCCCAGCAGAGAAAATCAAAGAATTGTCCCCCTTAAATATGGCCACAATCTCCCATTGGTCCCAAAGACAGTGAACCCAGCAAAGATGGTGGGTACCTATTGTGTTAGGACACTCAGTCCCATTGAGAACAAGATGTCTTTCTCAAAAGCCCACCTGAGAGCAGTCTGAAAACCACAGCTGTCATTTTGAAAAAGGGCGGTTCTTGTGGAATTCTCAGTAGAAGACCATTACTCTTCAACCTCTGCTGAAGAAGAAACTTTCATTTTTTAAGAATAATGGGGAAAATTACCATTAATCCTAAAACAAACAAACACAAAACACAAAATGTAGCTCATGCGTAAGATTTCAGTGAGCTTAATCTATTTGGTAAGTTTGAAGACAGGGGCGGCTCTAGGCACCAGCGCGCCAAGCAGGCGCGCGCGGCGCCGCGGCGGGGCGGCATTTTTGGCGGCTCGGCTCCGCGGCCGCATGCCTGGCGGGCGTCACCACCGAGGGCGGACGACGGACCTGCGCGCGCACATGACGCGTCGTCCCGTGTCCTTTCGCTCTCTCCGCTCCTCCGGCGCTGACGGACCGCGCAGTCCCGCCCGCCGGGGTGGACCTGCAGGTCCACCACACCGGAGGGGAAGAGAGGGGGACCGCCCGAGGGGGGAAGAGGGGCGCGGCGCGCAGCTCGCCTGGCAGCCAGCAGCCCAGCCCCCGCCCCTGTTTGAAGAACCTACCTCCTGTTGTTAAAATAATTTTGGGGGCGGGTGGGGGGGGAGTCTGACATGGGATGCTAAATTTCTTCAAGGACCTATTTTTAATTGAACTCCAAACTAATTAAGAGATTTATTTGGAAACTCAGCGCTGAAAGATTAAGTACTGTAATTTAGGAGTAGATGCACTGTGGCATTCTTACATAAAGAGGTTAAATCCCTGCTTTCTGTGCTAAACCCAATTTATCCTTAATCATGGATCCTCACTTGATTCCTCCATAATTATTAATGTTACAGTAGAGTCTAAAGGCACCAAGAGATGAGGCCCCAGTGTGCTAAGAGCTGTACAAACATATAAGACAGTCCCTGCCCCAAAAGCATAGGAAGAGAGGTGAAATGACTTGGCCAGTGACACACAGCAGCTCAGTGGCTGAGCCAGGATTAGAATCCTGTGGACTATGTGGGTGCCCCTTAATGCATTCAGACTGCACTTATATTTCTTTCCAGGATATAGTATAACAAGAAGGTGGGGTTTTTTGAGTAGTTGAAGCTTTCGGTTTGATTCTCCCTTCCCAACCTGTCTTACTTTGTGTTTTTTTCTCAGTGAAGTTGCTCATTTATACAGATATGATAGCAAAATCAGGCCCATTATTTTAAATGGGCCTCCAAGAAGGTGAAGAAATGCCAAAAAATTACATTCCCTCCATCCTTCTCTATGCAGGAAGCAGGATGTAGACTTATTAAAATCCCACAACTGAATTCACTTAAAGTATCCTAGCAAGGGGGAGTTTGTCTGACAGGCCAATTCTAGAAAAAGTCTATTGTCTAACTCATTAAGACACATTTTTGACAGGCTGGATCTTATTTAAGCGTCTTATACACAAGCTAATAATTTAATTTTCTTCCAGTGAAATGAAATATGCTGAGGGGCGGGGGAACATCACTGGAAAACATGAACAAAAAAAAGAGCTAGCAGTTCAGTGTTAAGTTAAAACAAGTTTGAGACAGCAGTCATTTTGTCTGGGGAAAAAATATGTTCCAGGCTAAATGGATATACAGGGTCTCAGCCCAGGAGCACATACTTTGTTTGTGTTTTATAGATTGTAAAAATTATGAGCGCTGCTGTTTCTGTGTAAAACAGAACCTAGAACCACTTTCCTCCTTCTAACTAAAACAAAAACAAAAATCTTTTTATTTTCAATAAAAGTAGTTAGAAGAAAACAACAAACGATTCAGCAGTGTAATATGACAAAACTCACCATCTAATGAGGTTAGATTCTGGCACCCTTTCCACATTTGAAACACATGGTTTAGAAATCTAAATTTGCAATAGCCTCCAAGATAGTGAGGTTTTAGTAGGAGTTGCTGTGTACATGCAGTAAGTAGATGGAGATGTAATACATAGCCCATAGTAAAGATACAATCCTGGCTCTCTTACATGCCCTGGACATATTGGGGTGGGGAAGGGTAAGACTTCAGAGAGCCTTTTCATTCCCCTGACACGTATTAATGCAAGAGCCTGGTTATGAGATACCTGGCAAGTGTCATGCAGCTAGGCAGCCCCATCACAATCCCGCAGCCCAGACTGAGTGTCACACATTCCGCTGGGCTACAGGAATGGCCTGCAATTGCTGCTGAGCAGGTATCCAAACTGCCCCTGCTGGAGACAGGGAGCTGCTGAGAGGAGCAGGCAAATGGAGACAGCCGGGATAGGTTGGGGGGACTGAGTACATGTCCCAGGCTTTCCTAACCAGCAACCAATAAGTTCCCCATCTGGACACTCCCAGCCTCCTCAACTATCTGTCCCCCTCTCTCCTCAGCCACCAACTCCAGCTACCAAACAGCCCCTTCCCAACTGTCCTCCTGAACACACCAACAAACCTACTTTTCCCCAAGAACACCCACTCAGCTGCTCCCTTTACTCAACTTCTATCCTTAGCTACCTCCAAAAACCCTGCTTCCCTTAGCTGCCACCCTCTTTCCCCACCACCCACTTGCTCCCGCAGTGCTCCCATCTTCCAACCAGACACCTTGCAAATTAAACTGCCCTGACTTTCTCCCCACAACAGTCCTATACCTGTCAGTTTCCACACAGCTGCCATATTCTGGGCAGCTCCGTAACCGACCCCTGCCATTGCTTGAGGCAGAGTGTATTGTCCTTAGGCTGGAGTTTTATAGTCTGTTTATATTTGCATGTTGGAAAAAATTTTAATTAGTCTGCATATTAACAAATATTTTGCATAAAACACAAAACTTGGCAGCTGTGAATGAAGAGCATGAGATATGGTGCCCTAGATATTTCCCTTCCTTTGAACCATCTTCACCCCCCTGCACCTGCTCCTCACCTCCACTCCCACAGCATGCATCATATTACAATATCCAGAATTTGGTCCTGGATTTATTATGCAGATATAGTGGTGGTCTATATGTGCACTGCATACTGTGTGAGTGCATAACCCTATATGGTTTAGGTCTTGGTTATCCCAGAAACAGCATCTCTCCTCATGCTTCATTCCAACAAATTAAATCTGCTACAGTGCTAGATTTAGCCCATGTTAAAAAACCAAAACACACACAAGCATGCCTTAGTGTTAAGGTCAGTTAAGTTAATTCCTTCCCATGCAATCACTAAAAATCTAGGACCACTATCCTGACCAGCCTCAACTCTTATTACTGCCACCCCACCTCAAAACACTTCAACTCCATAGCAAACTCCCAATCCCTGCCACCATAGATCCACCGTAGTGCTCATATCCAACTGATCAAAATAGCATTTAAATACATAAACTCAACTCCAGCCTCAGCAAAATTGTAATCTTACGGAGACTTTTACTCTAGAAGTGTAGCTATAATGTGTTATTACTACCTAAGAAAAGCCTTGGATTTTTAATGATGATAACTAATATATTCTGAAGTGGGATCACTTTGCACAGTAAAAGTGGAATCCCCTCTGGGATAGAATGCAGTGTCTATCTCCTGGTCTACACTAAGGGGGGGGGTCGAACTAGGGTACGCAAGTTCAGTTACGCGAATAGCGTAGCTGAACTCGAAGTACCCTAGTTCAACTGACTTACCTGTCCAGACGAGGCGGGGTCGAACTCCGCGGCTCCAAGGTCGACTCCGCCACCGCCATTCGCGGTGGTGGAGTTCCAGAGTCGACCGGAGCGCGCGGGGAGTTCGAACTATCGCGTCTTGATTAGATGCGATAGTCCGAACTCCAAGAAGTAGAACTCACCGCGTCGACCCGGACAGTGAGTATAGACCTACCCTGAGAGTGCACAGCAACACTACATAAGTTTAGCACATGAAATAGAGATACTTTATCCATCTCAAACTTGATTTGGAAGTGGGCTAGGAAATGGGTGTTAACATCTCTGTTTGTAGAAAAATAAAATTACCATTGGTACTTTAATGACCTCATGTGAATGGCATTTAAGTTGCAGTTGATCCAAAAGGTAGTGGACACTGGATTTGCTATTCTGCTGGGGTGCTGATTCAGTAATGACTCAACATGAAGGTTGCAGTCTACCTCCCCAGTGCTTCCTACAGCATCTTGAGTTTTCTGTGAGGTCTTGGGTTCAAATACTGTCTCACCCCAGCCCTGCCTCCCTTGTGAGAGAGTCTGTTTCTAGTTACTCTTATGAAAAAGGAGGAACATGGGTAGAGTGCCTAAAATCAGGAGCAGCTCTAACTCCATAAATATTATAGCCTTCAGATAAGCTGCCAAAAGATCTTTTACACTTCTGAAGTAGTTTTAAAAATTGCAACTCCTACTATTCTGTTTCCAAGTTTTAAAAAAATGGATTTGTTCAATTATAACACTTTTCTGGGGAAAATAATGGCAAATCAAGTCATGTAATATAATGTATCTCATCATAAATTTCAAAAATTATACTGTTTCAATCACATCCCTGCTATAAATTTTAAGAATAATTATTCATCTCCTTTGCTGAGTAGGAGGAGAAGGTCTGACTGTCCTTGGGAAGAATCAACAAAACCTACCATGTGTTCCAAGAGACTGTGCTCTAACGCTTCATGGACTTGAGCCATGATGATGAGAACCTAAACATGGGTGTGTTTGGAATCAGGGTTCTGGGTTAGGCCCATCACATAGGCAGTCCTAACCACAACATTTAAATCTGAAACTGCATTTGAAGATTTTCAAACATCAGTGGTTACGTCTGATTCAAATTCATGTCAATTTATAACTAATATCAAGTTGTCTGATGCAATTGGGTTTGTACTCTATTTTTCCTATATGCCCTCAGTGAAACCAAGAGGGTTTCTTCCCATATTCCCATCTTTTCACCCTCCTATACCAAAAAAAGTGATCAGATTGTGGTCTGCATCTCCCAAAGGCAGAAAGGACTGGAATCTGACAGTGCATGGGCACTCCCTCTCCTCAGGGACTCTCTTGGCCTAGAAAGTGGGAAAACAAAGTTCAGACCTGAACCAGAATCTCCCACAAGACAGTTCAGAGTCCTAGAAACCTGAGTCAGCCTCAGACTTGAGATTTCACTGGAGACCTCTGCTTTATACTGATTTTAACATGCTTGTTGAGTTTTAAGTGGCACAATCAGTATTGTCAATGTTGGCCGGTAAGTACTAGGCGCAGTAAAAACCCAGCTTCTAGTAAATAGAAAGGGGTTTGCCTACATGAAATGGAGAAAGTTTCAATTTTTATGGGTAAAAAGAAAATAAATGCTATTATGTACTACCCATTTGTCACATGTAACTATGATGTATTAGGACCCTGGCCCTTTGTATAGCAAGTATGCAGCTGTGAAAATAGCCACAGTATTTGCCCTTGTCAGGTTGCATC
This sequence comes from Mauremys reevesii, assembly GCF_016161935.1. Lineage (NCBI taxonomy): Eukaryota > Metazoa > Chordata > Testudines > Geoemydidae > Mauremys > Mauremys reevesii. The sequence goes on along the minus strand of NC_052632.1, from coordinate 31,765,656 downwards.
AGTCAAAACAAAAATGTGGCCTTCTACTCTTGAGTTGCTCTGCCCGCTGTTGTGCCTTCTGATTCCCTTGTTTGTTCCCAGGCTGTTGGCCATAAAAGGATAGAGTGGGAGCCAGTCAGAGGAGACTTTATCCAGACTGAGGACAGCAGCAAGGGCAAGAATCAATAGCCAACTTTTCCCGACCTTTACTGTGTGTATACAATGCTGTTTCCACTGACCTGGATTGGGTAGGTTACTATTAGGAGCAGCATGCCATTGATAAACTGCTTCTCTCCTATGGGCCTTGAGAGCTCCCTCAGAGAGGAGACAGTAGATAGAACAGCAAGAGCCATGATGCTTGCAGTGAGGGGAGGCTGGAAGATGGCTGCTACTGTGCAGCTGCAAGGGACTCCACCAGTGACCGCACAATAGCTTCTCAAGCAGCAGGGGAAAGGGTTCATTGCAGATTCACAGGTGTGATAGGTTGTGCCCCTTCCTCACTCAACAACCTGAAACCTCTCCCACTTCCTGGACAATTGCCAGGACACTCTGACAACGGCCAGCAGTTTCCTGGCCTCTCTGCTGAAATGCTTTCCCAAATCAGGGCCATAAGAACTGCAGCGCGTTTCTACATGGAAGGGATTATCCAGCTTCAAGCCCCCATTTCAGCTAAGGACTGAAGCACGTGCTTAACTTGAACGATGTACTGGAGCCCATTGACTTCAGAAGAACTTAAGGTGTGTTTTGAAGTGCTTTTCCGAACAGGGATGCTTTCCTGAATTGTGGCCTGAATGAATAGATCTCAAAGTTAAATAAGTTCTAGTAGAATGGCTACCCACCTTCCACCTAAATATAGCTTTGAACTAAAAGCAGAGAAGTTAAGCTATCATGAAAACTAGGCTGTTCTTACTGTTTGGGAAGCAGGGGAGTAAGAAAGTAAAAATGTGTAAGTTTAACCAAAAAAAGCATCCAGCATCCTTATGTCACATCTAACCATTTTTTTTTAATGTAGGGAATAAAAAATTGCTTAGGTTGGTCACTCATGTCTACAATCTTACAAGTGAATTTTGAGTTATCCAGCCAAAACCAAACCGAATTAAAAACACAGTATAAAAATCACAAATTGAATTGGTTGACTACATTTCTCCTTCAGTATCTCAGACATCAGTGATGATTAGGGGCTAATAAATCCTTCAATATTATCCCACACGTATTCTAGTGTGGAAATATTACTTTATGAGTTAAATGACCTCAAATGAGCCATTATATACAGGCATAGTGGCAAGAAGGTTTCATTTCACTTTGCGTTTTCAGCCCCTTGGTTACTGTTGCTTGGAATGTAAAAGTATCTGGAATTCCATGAGTTTTCCAGTAAAGTTTGTACACTTTCTTTGCTGTACAACTGTATATCCCAGTTTTCTGCAACTTTGTCCATTTTCGTTTTTATTTGCTGGATATTTGTTTTGCTCCTTGTATCTACTTCTTCCAGAGCAGGTTTTTGAATGATAACATAATGTGAAGTGTGGGTCATCTGTCACTGTATTAAGATGCTTTCATCTGTAGTTAATATGGAAATCACATGTAGCATAATTTAGTCATGGTTTCTGTTTGCTGTAGGCCAGTTGCGGCGGATATAGCCATAACTGCATATTTCAGGGTTCATCACATGGTCTTGAGAGACGTGGGGGAAGCTTGGTAAACTCAGGACCAATCGGGGGCTTCTGCAGTCTTCCCCTGCCCAAATTCTGCCAATTTCCCTTGCACAGTGGAAGCATAGCAGAGCATTCTAGACTGCCTTGTAGTTAGGGGGAGGAGTTGAGATGCTGAACACCCTCCACTGGTATTAATTCCAGTGGGAGTTGGTTTCTCTCAGCCTTTTCCTGGATTGGTCCTCACTCAGTAGTGAAACCAAATCCAGATGTTTGGAACAGCTCTTCCCAATTACACTGTAAATATTTCAACATATTGCCACCACTAGTTTTATAATACCAATGCTATCGTGCTAGTTTCACTGGCTTGGGGATCCTCTATTATAGATTTCAGATACGCACTGAATTGCAATATGGATGGCCATTTGTTTAGTGTTATCTCTTGAGGTCCCTTCCAACTCTAGATTTCTATGATTGTGTCTCCAGTTGTACAGCTATATAAACTGTAAGCAAAATGCAAGAATAATCCACCCATAATAAACTCCAAACACAATGGCTGGGTCTACCCTAGAGTACTTGTGCTAATATATCCAAGCAAGGCTACCAATCTTTCAACTCTTCTGGTAAAATTGGGAACGCTAGAGTAGACTGGGTTCTAGGCAATCACAGCACTGTGTTGTCTAACCCTTATCACAGCAAGTTTACGCAGTATGGTGATTAAAATTCTAGCAGCTGTCTGGAGCCCTGTCTATGCTGGTACTACTGCTGTTGCTATGACCAGTGATAAGTGAAATGGTGGCTAGCAAGAGGGGGACATTTTATACCATAGGCAAGACTACATTGTTGCATTCTGACCTCCTTTAAACTAGTTTTAGACCATTGTAGCTCCATGTACTGTGAATTACTTCTGACATAAGTGTAAGTAATTGGAACAAAACTTGGATTTATTATACCACCCCAAATGGTAGGTGATTACCAGAGCTGAGCAAATAATTTATTTTTCAGTTCAGCAATTTTTCAAATGAAAACTGAATGTTTAAGTTTACAAAACAAAAAATTGGGAAGAAGAAAAAAAAAAAGCTTATTTGAGTCAAACAAAACATTTTGAATGTCAGTTTGAATTGACATTTTCTATATGGACTGGTTTGACATTTTCTAAAATTGTTTTCGGGGGTGTTTTGGGTGGGGATGGTTTGTTTTATTTTGTTTGGTTTGGTTTTTTGAGCAAAATTATTTACCAGATTTGACCCAAATTCTCAAATGGTTCTGGTGCCGCAAACATGCATATTTTGGTGAATTTACCATTGGCCAAAATAATTTTGCCCAGCTGTAGTGATAACCACAAAAAAATGAACAGCAGCCATTTCCTATTACCTCAGACCAGTTACACTGGATTGACATTGCTGTATCTGAGAGCACAATCAGACTTGGAGTATGTGTAGAATTCTTCAATGTTTCTTGACATTATTGGTTGCTTTTGTTTTTGTTTTTTTGCTTAATTTGTTACTCTAAATGCTTCTCAGTGAAACAAAATAACCCCAAATTACTGATTTATTTGTTAGTATTATTTTTCCTTACCTTTTTTCAGTCTGTTTAATCTTTGCATAGACTGATTTATGTTCCCCACTTCCATTTTAATTCCTGTATCTCACGGTTGGCTACCTAAGTAAAACATTTCCCCCTTTGGGATTTCATAGCCGCATGATTCAGAATTTCACTTTTATGAAAAACCTTTAAAACATCATGGATAATCAAATGAAATGATGAAATAGTCCCCTAAGGAAAAACATACTTCAATTTGTAAAATATTCCCTCCAGATGTCTTAGAAAATGTTCCCTCTCCTCATGCAATTCCCACTAGCAGTACAACATGCTTTGCATTTGTAGATCATTTTACTAAGTGATAGGCATTAGAACTCTTTAAAAACTCCATAATCTTTCATTTGCACTCTGTTTCACCTAAGGGATTTCTTTTGGGGACAGTTACCCTCAGAGATGGGAGTGGATACAAATCTGTTTTTCACGCTAGGCTAAGTGCTACTACATAGAGCCACATTTTCAAAGGGCTGCCTTAGATATGCAAATCAGGTAATTTTACATGCAAATAAGTAGACCAGTACTCACTTTATTTGTGAATATTAATATGAGGGGTTGTTCTTGCATATGTTGCCAGTGCAGTTAAGGGGGTTCTTTTGAAAACCTGGCCCATACACCTTAGCTGCATGGTTGGATGTATGAATGCAAGTGTTTCACATCTGATGCATGTCTTAGAATATGAATAGTTTAAGTAAAGCAGCAGTGTAGAGTGAGACCAAATTAAAACCTTAGAAACAAATGCTGACTCCATTTTTTTAACCTCAGACCTGTATACCAGGCAGAACACTGGCTCTGGATACTCCACAATTTGGCAGTTTGAATTCTAGATGTCAAACTAACCTTTGCAAATATTGTGGCATATTCAAAGTCAGTGACCAAGTCTGGCCCTTTATAGAATATCATTGATTTGACCTGTAAATTCAGACCCAAAACTCAGACTTGTTCCAATCTGGAGTTTTGGGTTCAGGCCCATCCTTGTCATGTAATAAACCTGTTCATAATCTAGGAAGTTGGAAATTACCAAATTAAAGCTCTCGTTGTCTCGACAGCTGCATACCCTGCAGACACTCTGGGAGCTGCAATGTGGCTCTGTAATTCTGATTTTGGTCCTACACAGTTTCCAAGACCCGTCTGCTGGACGGGGGCTCCACCATCTCATATCCGGCAGATAACAACGTGCTGTGGATTCAGGCCCCTTATGGATGGATAAAGTTTAAGCCTTACTTGGACATTTGCATACTTAGTTATTTGAATGTAAAAAGTGAAATTTTGCAAGCTAGCAATACAATAACTTACCTATCGGTGTAAAAATCTGACATCATGCTTTACAAATCAGTGACACATATGGCCTGGTCCTGAGAGGTCCTGAATTCCTTTATTTCCCATTGACTTTGGATCAAAGCAAGTAACAGACTCCAGAGAGAAAAGATCCTATTCAATATCAATCTCCTTGGCTAGCTCCATAAAAGAAAAACAACCCAACAGAAATGCGTTTGTTGTGGCTGAGTGTATATGTTAACCTGTGTAATGTAGAGTTGTAATAGATCTAACTGGGCAGGCATTAGCAATAGTAGCGAACGTAGGATTTTGGTCTAGTGGGAAAGTACAACAGGGGAATTGAAACTGTATTGGTCACATCCCTAGCAGGGAAATGATGAATTTCCATAGTGGTTCAGTGGCAGGGTTCCTCCCACTCCGGGTCCATGGGAAGCCAGTCCGCCTGACTATGTCGCTGGACGTCGCTATTGTGGGGAATTAGCAGCATGGCAAGAGTCTCTAGCTTGGGCCTGTCGTCAGGGGCTGAGCAACAAATGCAGTTAGCCCAAGCCCTCAGACTGGGCAGGGAAATGAGTCTTTAGCTCAGGCCTGCTTCAGGGCTGAGCAGCAAGTACAGTTAGGGCCACAAAGGTCTAGGGCTCGGGCCTGTGGTCAGGGCCGAGCATCAAGGGGTTTGGGCATCCTAGCTCCGGCGGATGGCTGACAAACACTGGCTCCTTGGCCTAGAGAGGGAGAGACTGGCACCCCAGGGTTGGGGTGATGGTGGGGGCGCAGGGCCACACACTCCACTACACCTCGTCCCAGGGCCCTAACAGTGGCAGCGGGATTTGCCACTGGGTCAGCAGGGATCCTGAGCACAACACACCGACCAACGCTCAGGAGGTGCTGCAGCCAGACAAGGGTGAGCTGTTCCATGGCCACTTCCTAACTCCCCCTCAGGTTGTACCTGTGTCTGTAGAGGGTTGTCCAGATCATCCGGGTAGAAGGCCTGTGGTCGCGCTGGCAGCTCCTTTGCAGTTGGGTCAGCATACGGCTCTGGCCAGTCCTCAGGAGCCAGCAGCAGTCTCCCAACTTGGGAGCAAGCAGGAGGCATCTGTCTCCTCCAGCAGCTGCAGCCCAGCTGAGCTTTCAGACCCGTCTTTTATACTTCTTGCCCTGCCCACTGACTTCCAGCGGGAGGGGTAAACATGGCCTGGCTCTGCCCACCAAAGCTCAGTGAGGGGTTCCCCCCTCCCCGGATCCATGGGAGGCCACTCTGCCTCACTACAATTTCCTATGCTCTTGTGTTTCTGAGTATATATCAAGAGTGCCCAGAGTGCTCCCTTCGGTTGTGGAGTTCATATAAAACCAAATTGTAAATAAATACTATTAGTTACACACACACATCATAATGTAGGGATGCATATGTGTATGTGCACATGCCCACATACTCACACGTGTTTCCCTCACTGTTCTGCTTTGGCTAGATCTACCACCTTTCAAGAATTGACTTATTTCGGGTAGTGTCCCCTATCTGTGAATTTACAATCTTCATTAGATAAATTGACACACACCTTCTCTTTCTAAGCAGAACATGTTTAATGACAGGTGTGTTATGGGAGAATTGTGGCCTCCAGATCTGGGCATTGAGGGAGCTCCCTGTACACAGATTTACCCCTCTTCCATTAAGAAAGGGATGAATAGGGCAGCTGAGACAAGGGAAACAGAGGCCCAATCCTCTAGGGTAGCTGTATTGGGTAGCCTGAGAGAAGCACCACACCCTTTGTATTTCTGAGTGAAGGTGCATATATAATTTTAGATCAACCCTACACACAAGATACCAGTTTCTATCAGACATGCCAAACCCATGGGAAAAACACAGAAATTCGGCTGGTTTTTGGCTTAATTGGCTTGGGAGGTGCTTGTTGGCTAGTTTTTGGTTTGTAGCTTGTTGCTTGTTTGGCTTGTATGTTGTTGCTTGTTGTAGCTTGTTGCTCCTTTTTTTTGATCGGCTCTCGGTAAGCAGGGGCAAGGGGCAAGCAGGGATGAGAGTCAGGGGTGCACAGCGGGCCCTCCACAGTCCCAGACTGCGAGCCAGGGGGATCTAGTCACATAGAGTATTGGGGTTCTTAGGGATTTACTTGTTTTGGCCTTGTTTTCAAATGGGATTAGCTTGAATTTTGGCTTATTGTGCAAGTCAGGTGCTTATTTACTGTGTGAAAGTTGGCAACTGTGGTTTCTATATATGGACTTTGGACGCAGTACGTTCATCTCTACAGAGCTCTCTGAATTCTTTGTCACACTGACACCTGCCAACAAACATACTTGCTTGACCATATACTTTTTGTATAGACTTCCCTATAGTTAATGGAAACTGTCAGTTAGTTTTGACTCAAAGTGAGAAGGCTGAACTCTGGCCAGTTACCTAGGTGTAAGTTTGGGAGAGCAGAATGTACCCAGGTTTTGTATTTAAAGAGTTTGCATAATTGCAAAAAAAAAAGTTGAAGTAATATTTGTTGGCATTTAAACTTTTCCCTGCCTGCCAACCAGCGTGGTGCACAAGATCCAAACTCACTTACCTATTTTGGTGTTTGAAACAGAGTGAAATGTAAATAACAATCAATCAGCAGGAAGCGTGACAAGGGACTTGTAATAAATTTATTATAGTACAACTTCCTCTAATAAGCAAATGCTTTATTAAGATAGGGTTTTTTTTAAATCCACAAATGAGTGTGTGTGTGGGGGTAGATTTTCCAAGGTCAAAGTCTAATTGTGTGAGTCTCATAAGGCTAAAAAAGGTGTTCTCAACCCCTATTGATCCATAAGAAGGAAAGGCTAAGGATGAGATGCAATAGGTATTTCCAGCAGGCTGGGATTATTGTGTCTTCACTATTGCTGAACAAGTCTCTTTGCTGTGTCTTTTCAGAACCTGGTGACTTGTGCAGTTGGTGGGATGGGAGAGGACTGCTCTCCCACTAGGAAATGTTCCAGATAGATGAGCCAAAGGTCAGGTCTACACTACACATTTATATCAGTATAATCCACACCCATGTGCGACGTAGTTATACCAACCTAACCCTCCATGTAGACAGCACTGTACTGGCTACTATCTCCCACGTAGGCAGATTAACTGCACTGATGGGAGAGCTCTGTCCCATTGGCATGGGAGTGTCTTCACTTAAGCACTACAGCAGCGCTGATGCAGCATTTAAAGTCTAGATGTGCCCTAAATCCAACAATGCCCTTGTGTTACTAAGAGGAGAGAAAACAAAGTTTGTCACATTTAGCCTCCTTTTCCTACTGTGACTAGTGCTTAAGGACGGTCTTTAGACATCTCTGCTGTACCCTTAATCACACTGTCAAATGCCATAGAGATTGCAATATGATTTGGAAACATTTCCTGTGTCTACATCTCATCATTCATGGAAGCTAGAAGGATCTCTCTTCCCACTCTGTGGTATATACAGCAGATTGATCACTCCAGCATCTGAGCACAAACTGAGATGTAGCCAATCCACTGAAGTATCTTACAGATACCATTAGATGTGATTATTGCCCGAAGATAAAATAGGAAGGGACCTTGGCTTTCAAAGTGCATCCACCACCCTCCCTCAGGGCTGCAGGCCTCCAAGGGAATAGCTAGCCTGTTGTATGGAAAAGAGACAGCATAGGCACCCTCCCATCCTCACCATGTTCCCTTTGGATGTTTAAGGTCTCAATCTTACAGTGCACGATGGTTGTGGGAGACTTTCATGGGATCCAGGAAGGAGAGGCTAAGTCATGGAGTCACTGTTCCCTGCATTCTCTGCCACCCTTTCACTATATCCACGTGTTCTCCCTTATGAAGGCTGAACTGGCAGGGAGCAATGGGGCTTTAAGTTAGTAATAGTACTGTCACTATGGTCTGTGTAGTACCTTTAAAACAGAGCAGAAAAGACTGAGGTGAATGGAGCTGCATTTGCAGCCCCACCTTGTATTCTCCTTCCCTTGTTTATATAGCTATTTGTTCCCTTCCTAGAGTTGTTGGGTTCATGCTTTCTAAAATGAGAGGCTAGCAGCTTAAATCAAAATTGCTGTCTTGACTTCTCACCATAAAAGTTGTTCAATCTCAATATGTCTGTTTGAATTCAATAAGTCACACAACCGGACACACTTCCGAAAATAAGTCAGCTGGCCAATCCTCCAAGGTGACGTCCACCGTCTTCTTCTCTGAAGACCAATAGCAATAGCCCAGCATCTTGCAGGGGAGGACCCCAGAGTAAAGGCCTCATCATCCTGAAAGTGATCACTTGTCTTCTCTGGCTATAAGAGAAACCACTGGTTATTGTCCCTAGTGTTGTGTCCGTGTGTCAGGGGTTTCACTATTATTTATATTGCAGTAGCACCTAAGAAATCCAGGTCTCTGTTGTGCTAGGAGCTGTACAAATACAGGACAAAAAGAGAGTCCCTGCCCCAAAAAGCTTACAAAGTAAGCATAAGACGACAGATGGGTACAGACAGACAGGATCATGAGATGACAGCTAAGGCTTAATTTTACCACTAATTTAAGGGTTTTCTGTTTCCTGGGCTAGTATCTTTGTAATCACTGAGTTCCTATCCCAATTCTGAACTACCCACTCGTCAAACCAAAGAAAGCCATGCTTTCTGGGTTTTGGTTATTAATAAAAATATTAATCCCAAAATACCACTGGAAGCTCCAGGCTAAGCTTTCCCTTCAGGTTTTGCAGCTCCTAGGATTTGTTCCCCCAAGGTCTGCTTGTCCTAAACCCTAGTTTTTTTTCATCTCTATGAAGGATGCTCCCACTTCATTTATATCCATGTGTGATAGCACACCAGCTATGCTAGTGTGTCAGCAGAACCTACTTAACACTTTCCCTGCAGGATCAACAACAACTGACAGGTAAAAACTGCCAGCCTGTTACACGCTTATATTTATCTACAATAGTTCCTCTTGGCAGAATCATTAGGTAAGTTGATCATACATGATGCCCAAGATTTGTGATCTCAGAGGCCTTGGAGAATCTCTGATTTGAACCTTCACTTCATCTTTGCAGAGTAATTAAAGAAGTGAATGCAGATAATGATGCACATGTAAATATAGTGTCTAAACACTTATCTTGGATTTTGTCACAGCTTGAAATATATAACTAGCCTGCTGCTTCCAGTTCTCAGCTGCACTATCATTTTATTTAGCTGTTTGTTAGTCTCCTATGCTATTTACAGACATTTGGATCGTACAGCTCAGCTTCCAGTATGGTTCTGCTCATTGTCATCATAAGTTTATATTAAAGCAGGACAGTCACTAACTGCTTTCTTATATCACAATTCCAGTAAAGCTGTGCACGTCTAAGGCTATTCCTATAATAAACAAAGATCAACATTTTCAGCGATGGATTCTTAAAGTCAGACACACATTCGTACTTAGACACCTAAATATGGGGCCTGGTTTCCACTGGAACTGAGCACCTGCAACTTCCTCTTAAAGTTAGAGTGAGTTGTCAGTGCTTAACAACTTTCGTTAATCAGGTACTATACTTTAGGATCTTCAGTTTGAAAATTTCAACTCAGAGCGTTTTAAAATAAGAGGCTAACAGTGAAAAGCAATTTGAAAATAAGGGGTCAGAGCTGTGATCGGCACTTGAGAAACAAGCATGAGCCCTGAACAAAAATTCATTATGTTCTAAATTAAGAGAAAATGAGCCTGGAAATTATGCAATAAAAGTTGAGCACTCTAGATTAATAGAGATTTTTTTTGTTAGTCTATCCCATGTCACTCTCCTGTTAAGTGAACATTCATAATGGAAACAGTCTAGAGTATCCTATTGTTTCTGGTCATGCCACACCATCTTTTTACATTGGTCTCTATTTGCAGATTTATCCAGCTGAGTGACTAACAAAAACAATAGGTTCTGTGTACAGCAGAACCAATGTATATGTATTGGCAAACAACTACTATGAGCTTAGCTTGACTTCTTAAGTAAAACTATTAATTACATGTTATTGTGCTGTACATTGATGAATTTCTTTGTGGTAAAAGAATTGTGCACATTTCGCTTGATATTAAAGCCTTTTCTCTTTGATGGTGGTAGTTAAAAAACAAAGAAAAAATATGACTGTCAGAACTGAGGTTTGCTTTTTTTTCCCGAGAAGACATAATTTATAAATTAGAAGCAGTATGTCTAAGCTAAGAATAAGCTGGCAAGTGGTCTCCTGAACTATGTATGAATTTTGTCAAATAAGATATGAAAAACATCATATTTTCCCAGCAGAATGAGTGTTTTTTCTAGTTTATTCACATCACTCAGAGCCTGAGCCTGCGATCTTTATTCACTCATGAGTAATCTTTACTCACTGGAGTCAGTAGGACTGCTCCTGTTAATAAAGATTTCGGAGACTAAGCCTCTGGTTCACATTTAAAACTAAACCTAAGCCCATTTTGGCTGCTGCAGTTATCCAGAATTCAGGTCCTGGAAGGGATATTTCCATTAGGATGAGAAATCAATTATGTGGGCCAGGCCTATTCTAGGTATAATCTTGGTTATTTACAAAAAATGCCTGAACACAGTGGAAACAAACAGAAGCAGGCAATGTTCTTGCTCAGAAATCTGCACGTCTGCCCCTCCAATGAGCTCTGTACTACAGAAGTTCTCTGTCTTTGCTTCCCCTCAGGGTCACTACACATCCTGGCTGTCTGCCTCTGACACACTCAGGCTACATCTACATGTTTGTGAGTGTATACGATTGTATGTGTACTTTTGTGCCATAACCCTCCTATTGTCCACATCTGTAGCCCTGAAGGACAGTATAGTGTGGGAAAGCTAGCATGCATGAGGGGTGTGAGTATATACATGACCCTGTACCTATTTCATAGTGCAATGTGGACAGGAACAAGGGGTGTGTATTGGGTTACATGTATCAATAGTCCTCCAGTGCCATCCCCATACTGCACTGAACCCTTTGCTGCCTGACCCTTACCCAAAGTTATAAAGGTTCCCCCCTCACACGCACACACCATTGCCAGTGGTAGTAGAGACCTGAACTGAGCATTGAAGATCAGTTCTTCCTTGAACTGTATTGATGAGCACTAGCAATCATGGATCATGTTCCAAAAGCTGCCCCATGGTCTGTGGAGAACACCTGGGTGCTGATCAGTATGTGGCCAAGTGCACTGTCCTCCATGACTTCGCCCATACCAGCAGGAACATACCTCTGTACCAGGAGATTTCATGGAAGGTGAAGGAGGCAAGCACTCACCAGACTCCATCCCACCTCAGGATGCCGTGCTGAAGGGTGAACAACTCTATCAATCACTCCAGCAGGAGACCTAGTTGGACTGAGTGCTCTCACGGGCTGTGAGTGCCGAGTCTGAAATGACTCATGACCTCCTCCTCAAACCTGCTAGCTTCCTCATATGGCAGGACACCAATGAGGGGCAGAGTGAGGAGGCAGCCAGCACCTTGGAGGAAGTCCCAGAGGAAGCCCTGGGAGACCCGGAAGAAGAGGAGTACATTATTCTGTACTTCTACCTGGTGGGCGTGGTTGAGAACAGCTCCCTAAGGAGCCTGAAGATGACAGTGAGCCACGGCAAGAAACAGATTCCAAAGCCATTAAGTTACAATAGTCCCACACACTCCCTGGAAATATCCCCTCTTGTTCCAATAATATATGCCTCAAGCTGGCTCCCCACCACACCACATGGTCCCTGAGCAAGACAAGGCTGTAAGGCAATTATTTAATTGAAGTCCCATGAACCACTGTGTCTGTGTATTTCTTGGCCAGCACTCTGAACAACGCTAGGCCCTGGGACCTGTGGACCAGTGGGGGAGGGATAGTTGAAGGAAGGGAGGGCAGGTTCTGAAAGGGTTAACCTATGGAGCCTGTGCCAGCATAGCCCCCTAGTGTAGACACAGTGATAGAAGACATTTCTGTGCAGTGTAGGAACACCACCTCCTTGAATGACGTTAGCTATGCTGACAAAAGCACTCTTCTGTCAGAGCAGCTGCATCTACACTAGGGGTTTTGTTGGCATGTGTCAATCAGTGGTGTGTTTTTCACACCCTTGACCAACATAGCAAAGCAATAAGTTTTAAGTGTAGATCTAGCCACAGTCTGCAACTGATATTTTAGCCCCTGAATTTCAACAAGGGAAACCCCTGTTATTATTTCTAGGTTTTGCTCTAGTTTGCTATTATCTTGGGCAGTCACCATCTTTGTTTGCAGCTACATACAGTTTTTACTATAGAGAGAGCCTTGAAAGCCTCCAGCAGTGCTTGTCCCACCCATTGGTTTTAACAAGGTCAGTGTCCTCCAGGTGGCAGCCCATAAAGCACTATTCATTCTATGAAGTCTGGTTGGGTTTAGGTGTATGACATAATAATGATCCAATAGGGCAATGATCATCTAATACCTCAGCTGAGCTCGCCAAAAAAGAGTGTATAATATTTAGTTATTCACAAAAGGCCTAAAAGACTTCCATTGATTAGGGTTGTGCCCTGAATTCAGAAAAATGGGCATGTAGTAGTTTAAACATACTGCGTTGTTTGGCATTTCCCATTCTAAAGTACTAGAAAAACATTCTCTGAGCAGGTATTACTTATTTTTGTGAATACGCATTGTTTAGCCAGATATACCACTATACTCTGCTTAAAAGAAGTGTCAGTTTCATAATATATAATATAACATAATATAAAATACAATAGTATAATAGTGTTAAGATCCAGTAATAAGAACAGAAGAATCCATTTAACGTCAAGCAGGAACGCACATGGATATTGATGGATACTGCTTTACTACCCAGTCAGCCAATCCTGGTGCTGTTGCAAGATTAAGATTAAGATGTTACAGTCTTTGAGGAACAGTGCTGTTGATTGACAGCCAAAGGGTGTGGCCTGATTTCCATGCCCTACTCCACAATCCTATATTCTAGGAAGACAAGTAAAATGGTTGTTGGTGCTTTTCAGACAACCACTATAAACTGGGTAACATTTAAAACATACCATAGCACCAAAAATCACCCTGGCCTGGTATTAATCCCAATTTAAGGTATGGAAACAGTTTCCCTTAAAGCAAATACAGCCCTATCTAACACATCCCAATGCTGTAAGTCCTAAAAAGTCCTGAGACCCAAATTTAAAAAATAAAACAAACCAGGGTGCTTTTTTCCATGGTTGCAGATGATACGGAGAGTCCAGAGAATGTCTTTCTCAAATGTGTAGTTACATTTCTTAGTAAAGGATCTAGTATTTTTGAGATGTAAAACATCCCCCATCCATGAATTGGATCAAGTTAGACACTTTCTGGTTGTTAGTATTGCTCTTGTAGCCATGTTGGTCCTAAGATAAGTGAGAAAAAGGGTGGGTGAGGTAATATCTTTTATTGGATCACCTTCTGTTGGTGAAAAACACAGAGACAAGCTTTCGAGCTCCACAGAGCTCTTCTTTGGGTCTGGGAAAGGTACTCAGAGTATCACAGCTATATACAAAGTGAAACAGATCCTTGTGTTTTACAGTCTGGTCAAATAAAAGATATTACTTCACCCACCTTGTCTCTCTCTTTCCTGGTTGTCAGGCTGAATATCCAAACTTTGAGAGTCTGAATGTACCCCCACCCCCGCCATCCGAAGCAGTAAAATATTTGATTGGTGGATTTTTTAATCTTTGTTAATTTGAAGGTTTGCTTCTTGTTACCTTGCACTTTACTGCTGTTTCCTCTAAAACCCAATTTTAGCCTGGCTGACTTCAGTGTCTGAATATCAGTCTGAAGCTTTGCGGTTTGTTCCCAGTTCCTGCAGCAGAAGATTGCACTTTAAATAGCTTTCTTGTTCCTCTATTTCATCAAGGAGCTGAGTTAGGTTTCCTGATCTGTTGTGGGGTACTTGTTCCTCGTGGTTGCACAGGATGACGTTTCATGGTACAAAGTTCTTTTTGCTGCTTGTATTCTGTCTTGGTACTGATAAATTCAGGACTTAAAACAGAATAATATATAATATATCAGATCAATGGCTTTACAATCTTTTATCTAAAAGTTGATTAAAATTACAGGTTTCAGAATAGCAGCCATGCTAGTCTGTACCCTTGTGAATATATATATCTTCCTACTGTATTTTTCACTGCATGCATCCGATTAAGTGGGCTGTAGCCCATGAAAGCTTATGCTCAAATTAATTTGTTAGCCTCTAAGGTGCCACAAGTATTCCTGTTCTTTTCAAAATTACAGGTGGCTGAAATTTTTCATCTCCAGGTGTTTTGATGAAAAATTGCTTATCCCTCCCCCCCATATATGAATTTTAAATGAACATTTCAGTTTCTTTCAAAAATTTCTCTTTTGTAATGAAAAAGTTGTGGAGATTTTTAAAGGGATCCTCCTCTCTTTCTTTCAATGCGCACCCAACCCCCTCCCCAACTCCCCGCACCAACACATACACACACACTCCTTTTCTAGTGGCAAAACAGAACACCAAAAAAAAAAGGTGTGGAGAATGAAGAGGAGAAGGAGGAATATCACCCAAACCAGAAAATATGAATGGAAAACTTGGGGAGGGACAGCATTACCACAAAATATATTCAATGTGTTTCAATGAACTCTTGTTAAAATTAGCTGAAAGTATAATATTGTGGCATCAGTATCTCTGCGCTTTGTGTGGCACCTCTGCCCTCCTCTTGATATTTTTAGCACTACTTCTCCTTTTATGTCTTGCTGTTCTTCCCAGGTGAGGCTGCATTATAGGACAAAGTGCCTTTCTCTGTGACTCTCCTGTTTTCCACTCTTAGCACTTTTCCTTGAAGCACTAAAATGAGTTTTACCGGTATTCAAGCTTCAGGCACCATACTGCCAGAAGTCTCTTATGACACTGGGGATCACAGGAGCTACAAAGAACTCTGAGTTCTTTTGAGAGGCATGATTATGCAGTGGTTGTCATGCTTTGTGTCTTTACGCTGTGTGTTTTCATCCTGCTAAGGGAGAGGTGAATGGGGAAAGAGTTAATGCCCACTCTAGGGCCATGAGAACAGACAGAGTCATAGCAGCATACATTGCCTAGGGCGAGGCTCCCACTTGGCGTCTCTGGTGTTGTTGCCTCTGCTAATCCCTTTTGGGTTGGCTGCATGTGGCCCCAGTGTAGAGTAAAAGAGTGGAGTGACCTTCCACCTCTGTTAGAGGTTGATAGCTAAAGACAGTTAAAATGGCAGTACTGTTAATATTGCAATCATCCTGATAAAGGGATTGGAGGTCATACCTGAGACACTCGAGCTAATTGGGTGCTGTGGTGGAATTCATAAAGGAGAGACAGATTAAAACCAGAATCACATGAACCCTCATTTAGATACCACTGCAGAATAGGCAGAGTGTTCTCTGCCAACCCCACCCTCTATTTATCGTTTGCTGAGAAAATCTTATTGATTTTAAGAACTATCAAATATACATAGATAATATTGAAAAATTCAGTCACCGAATAATACATTTTCAAAAAGAAAAATGTGACCAGGATTATGTCTTGTTTATAAGATATTTTTCCATCATCAAATATGAAGAGCTCTTGCATTTTCTAGTGCTAGAGTGTCTAAAGTCTTGTGGTCATTCCAATGTTATCTTGTATTGTCCCAATCCACTAACAGTAAAAGCTATTTTTTTTCTTATTTTGCCAATTAGGGCATGTTTGATAGGGAAACTGGCTGTTGGTTAAAGCATGTTTCTGGGTTGTTTATCCTAAAATAATAGCCCAGACTAACAAGATGCTGAGTTATCACATATGGAAAAATAATTCATAGTGAATTAAATATGAAAGAATGGAGTAAACCTTCTGACTCTCTCTCAAATATTCAGAGTTAGTTTTGTCTTATTTAAAGCCAGTTGGGTCAACAACATTGCATAAAGATGGTTTGATATAATAGGTATATGTTTTTTTAATCCTTTTCATTATGAAAATTATATGTTTGAACCTTCTACATGTCATCAAAAGATAATTCTCTGTTAGAAAATACTGTTAGTTGATTACTGTTAACGTTGAGCTTTGACGACCAAAGTTATCCCTAGAGTAACTCCCCTGACTTCAGTGAATTTACATCAGGTATGAATTTGGTCCAGTGACTTTATGTGAGCAATCCAACTACAATGTATGGCCCTTAAACCTGCGATGAATTCCACATGGAGCTACACATTCTGTTCATAGCGGGACCAGGACCTAAAATTGTTGCTAGATTCATTCATAAGTGTCTCTTCAACCGGTCTTTCTGCACTGGTAAGAGGATTCAGAAATATATTTGAAACAGTGAGTATTCTCTACACTGAATATGTACAAATTTGCAAAAAAAAATATCAATCTTACTGCTCTTTGGGGTTCTGATAGCGGTCATTCTACATTACAGTTATCTTCTGGATGACATAAATTCACCGCTTCCTGTGAAGAATATTGAAGAAAAAAATAAAACTTTCTCTTACTGTAAGTGTATTATTTGGGGTTTATATATATTTAAATTTTGTCTGTTGCAAGTGCAATAACATGTCTGAACTAGAGAAAGTGATATTGTTATAAGAACATCTAGCAACCATTCAATATGCTAACTGGATTAGTCAGGTAAAGTTAATGGCTTGAAAATTCAATTTTCAATGATACTTCATTTTTTCTTTTTTTTAAAATTCTTTTTGCAAGTACTTAAAGGTGAACTTACTTTTAAATAATGGGACTAAATCTACCAGTGAGAGTACTAGAAGGCCAACACGCTTGTGGGTATTAAATCATCTTTATGCAGTTTTTATGGTGTCCATTTGATGCAAAAAATAAAAAACCAAACCAAACAAAATTGAGATCTGGAGACTTGAGACTAAGCCAGAAGATTTAAACATCCACTTTCCTATTTTATTTCATTTTTCCTTGCTTTACTCCCATTGTAAATCATCTTTTCATAGGAAACATCAGATGACTCACATTTATTACTAATATTGAGGTAGCTCTTTTTTTTTTTAAGACTGTCTGGGAGGATTTCAATAAGGAAACAGTTAAGGACTCAGCTGCATTCTCATATTTTAAAGGGCATGCAGTAAACTGAGAAGGAGAAAGCTACAGTATGTTAATGGAATGTATTTATAGTATGGAGACTCTGCCTTACAGTATTTTCACTGTATTTCTGAGAATCTCTTCTATCATTTGTTGTATCTAGAGAGTGAATATTTTTCTGTCAATTTTTTTTAGTGAAATGGCATTTTATTTTTAGATGAAAGACCCACTGAGCCCCATCTGCCACAGTGATGAAACTCAGCGGAACAGCAACGGCACATCAGAATAGATAACACAGTTTGTCTAGAATTCAGCAAACTATTTTTCACAGCCAACCCATGACTTTGTGAATGGGGCAGCAGACAAGGGGTTATATGAACTTACCTATGTTGGAGCACAAACATGTCACAGCTGATTTTAATCCTTAAGCCACTTTTTGTTTTGAAGGTTCTTGTTTGATGCAGGTACCTAAATTTAGCTATATTTTTGTCAGCTAGAAACTATGTTACAGAAAAGAAGGCTAGCAAATCTCAGCAATGTCACACTTTATTAGTCATGCAAGCACTTAAAAGCAAGGTTAGACACAAAATTCCAGAGATTTGTGGTGGCAGTTCTTTAAAAATGCCACATTGAGCCTTTTAGGATTTGTCTCCTGAAACTGGACAAGTTATAGCATTAAATTTTATGAACAATGCAGCTTTTTTATGTTTGTAAAAAAGAATATTTAAATCCCAAAGAAAAGCTCAGCTGGTGATGTGTGCTCCTCTTTGCTACGACATTGAGTCCATCACATTTTCTATCAGGTTCAAAGGAAGAAAAATTTTATTTTCTGATACTTTGCTATCTTACTTGGGTAACTTATATAGACTGTCAATGCAGGTTGAGTTACACAAATAAGCTAAACTGAACCCCGGCATCAAGTTTTAAACATTCTCCCTCTTATTTTTTTTAGTCTGGCTATCTGTCATTGTTGCATTGTTCTATTCATAATGTTATAGGCCAGAAGACATGCTATGCTGTTAGCAGTTTCAGATACTGAAGCTCTAAAAAGGAGCTTAAAAGCACGAAGCAGGTCTGTTGCTTCTATGTGCAGGGACTGTTGTTCAAGTAAGGATGTATTAAAAAAAATAGCTCCATGTCTATCATTTTGAGTTGCCCACCATGCTGAGTGCAAAGGAGAATAGCTAATCAGATGTTTTTATTTTTTCTTTATCCTATCCTGTCTTTTTAAGTTCTCTTAAGGTTACACAGAATTGATATTAGAGATTAAAAATCACAGGCTCACCAAATATCTCCAGCCCCAATGTCCTTGAGCCTATTATTTCTTTCCATTACATAATGGGCTGCTATTTAACCAAAGAGAGGTAGTGAGCATTCTAACAAACAGCAATATAACAAATAGAATAAAAAGGGGGGAGGGATAGCAATTGATATCAATTTTCTGCACTTCTTAACTTCCAATTTAGAAGGGAAGTTAAGGACATCAGGGAAAAATCTCTGACTGACAGGGCAAGGGACAATAGGGAGTTTTTAAACAATATTAGGAACAAAAGAAATCCTAGCAATGGTATAGACCCATTATTAGATGGAGATGATAAAACTGTTGTTAATGATGTAGAAAAGGCAGCAGTGTTCCATCAATATTTCTGTTCAGTATTTGGAAGGAAACAGGATGACATACTGGAATTATATGAGGATGATGAAGTACTTTGCAGCCCATTAGTAACTGGAAAGGATGTTAGACCACATATACTAGGGCTAACAGTTTTAAATCAGCGGGCCCAGAAAGCTTGCACCAAAGAGTTCTCTCAGAAGATCTCTGGTGTGCTGATGTAAATTTGTAATCAACTTGGAATATCTGGGAAATTCCAGAAGACTAAAAAAGTGCTAATGTTGTACCAATATTCTGAAAGGAGAAGCAGGATGACCAGGGTAAATATACGCTGGTTAACCTGACATCAGTCCTGGGCAAAATAATGGGAAAAAAAAACCATACAGAATTCAACTGATGCCAGTCAACATGGTTTTATGGAAAACAGATCTTGTCAAACCTGATTTCATTCTTTGATGAGATTGTGTTTGGTTGATAAAGGTAATTGTGTAGATGTAATATACATAGATTTTTGTAAGGTGTTTGACTTAACACTGCCTGACATTCTGATTAAAAATTAGCATAATAGAATATTAATAGTGCACACATTAAATGGATTAAGTACCGGACTGATAAATCTTTAAAGATAGTTGTCAATGGGGAATCATCACTGAACGGGGATGTTTCTAGTGGGGTTCTGCAGGGATCAGTAAGAGGCCTGATGCTATTGAGCATTTTTATCAATGATCTGGAAGTAAGTATAAAATCACTGCTGATAAAACGTGCAGATGACACACAGATTGGTTGAATGGTTAATAATGAAGAGTATAGAGGATGGTCTGCATCTCTCAGTAAATTGGGCCTATTTACATTTGATTGTATTAAAACACATTTGGTTTGACATTTAAACATCTAGGAACAAGGAATGCAGGCCAAACCTACAGGGCCGACGAGTCGGGGGGGAAGCCGGTACAAATTACCAGGGCCTGGCGGTCTGGAAGGGGGCCCGGAGCCCAGCTTCGTTGGCCCTGTTTAGCTGGTCCACCCTTGCTGGGGGGCCCGAAAATTTTTTTGCACCGGGGCCCAAACCCCCTCTCGGTGGCCCTGCCTACAGAAAGGGGAACTGTATCCTGGATAGCTGCAGCTCTGAAAAAGCTTTAGGGGTTATATTGGACAAACAACTGAACGTGAGCTCCAGCGTGATGCTGTGGCAAAAAGAACTAATGCAATTATTGGATGTATAAACAGGGAAGTAGAGAGGTGATTTTTACCTCTGTAAAATTAGTGAGACAATATTAGAATACTGCATCCAGTACTGGTGACCACACTTTTAAAAAGTATTGAAAAGTTGGAGCAAGTGCAAAGAAGAGGCACAAAAACTGTGCGTCTGGAGAAAACAGCTTACAATGAGAGACTTAGGGCTTGTCTACACAGCAAGTTAGTGCATGGCAAGCCAGGGTGTGACTCTACAGTGCACTAGCTTGCTGCACCCTCACGGGACGTGTGGAACCTGTGCACTGAAAGTTCCTATAGAAGTACATCAAACCACACAGCTGAACTTGTAGTGTGCTGAAGCAGGGTCCACAAGGCCATTTTCACTAGATTGGAACCATACATTGGGATGACAAGGAGAGCCACAAAATGTAAAGACATGCACATGGAGGACAAAATGAACAATATAAACGCTACAAATACAGATCAGTACCTGGGAATAAAGGACTTGTCAGCAGTAACTAAATTATGATGACACTGGGCCAAATTCATGAATATCAAACAATGAAATTCATTTTTTTACCCCTTCCCCAGTGATAGGACTAAGGCTTCCACTTTCACATAGTAGTCTATTCCAAAAACTGCAACTATGAAACATCAGCATCAGAGAATTGCACTTAACGTAGTTCCCAGTAACAGATTTACAAGGCAGCACAATGTGAAGTTGTAGGGAATTGAAGCCTTGAGGCTGTTATCAGCATCCCTTGATCCCTACCTGGTTACAGAACCTCATCTTTCTGTGCCAAATCCCATTAGGATACCCCCAAATGACAGATGGCTGTGCCTAGCTGCCATTCGGCACAGATGTGATCCCAGTTTTTGGATAAACAATAAAGCTTGTATGTGGTAACCTAAATTTTCCTGGCATAAATGTAATGAATGCCATGATACAAGTAATGCAGGTGGTTAGTTGTCTGGTTTTTCTTGGTTTTTTTTGGGGGGGGGGGGTGTTATATTGTGAATTAGGACTTTTGTACATGAGAAAGTTATCTCATTATAAGGTAAAGTGTGAATTTAAAACCCCCATAGTTAAAGCAGTTTAATCCCCTGTGTAGATTCACTCATGCCAGAGTAAGAGTCTTTTCTTTTTTCCAATTTAGCTTATGTCACTTTTGGAAGCAATTTACACTACGCTGCCAAAAGCCATTCATATTCTAGAATAAGAATGTCCACACAGGTACTCTTACCAGTATTATTATAACTGGTGAAACTTTTCCATGTAGACAAGCCCTCTATTTTTAAAAAAAAATCATTCAACTAAGGGTAGGTCTATACTCACCATCCGGGTCGACGCGGTGAGTTCGACTTCTCGGAGTTCGAACTATCGCGTCTAATCAAGACGCGATAGTTCGAACTCCCCGCGCTCTCCGGTCGACTCTGGAACTCCACCACCGCGAACGGCGGTGGCAGAGTCAACCTTGGAGCCGCGGAGTTCAACCCCGCCGCGTCTGGACGGGTAAGTCAGTCAGCTATTCAGCGAATAGCGTAGCTGAACTCGAAGTACCCTAGTTCGACCCCCCCCCTTAGTGTAGACCAGGCCTAATTGTTAGTAAATGTTTCATCATGTTGTAAATATAGGATTCTTAAAAATATGGCAAGCTGGCCCAGCTAGTGTCTTCTCCATCATACATTTGATAAATAGTGGATGTTAATACAAAGTAGTCATTGACTACACCATGTCAAAGTGCCTTGCTGTTATAGGATTGTACTGTGACTCTTAACCGTGGCTCTGGCTGGGGACCAGGGTGGACCTGTGTATGTCAGCAGGAGCTCTACAGAGGGATTGTGCCTTCTTCATACCTCACTTTCCTGGAGTCTTTTACCCCAGGGCATTAGCAATGGATGGTTCCTATGATTGGAAGGGTGCAAGGTCTGTGATTTATGACTCGAGGCCACTTCATGCTTTCACTGCTTACCTTTTACATCCACCCAGCTGCCAACCACAATCTGGCTACTGTGTGGTATTTGCCCACTTTCTAATGGCAAGTGCTTTCAGTAGAGCTTATGCTGTAAGGGGACAAATACACACTCAAGAGCACATGGACCAGGTTCTCAAAGTGACTGGGCCATGTCACTCAACCCTAAGCTGAAACACCTTAAAGGGACTTCCTTTTCCAAAAATGCTGAACCACTTGACCTCTGAAAATCAGACCCCTTTAAGGTAGTCTCAGCTTGTACACACAAAATCACTAGTCACGTCGAAAATTTAGGCCAAATATGAATATTCATCAAAACACAAAATATTGTGCATGTGTTATACATGTATCTTACTTTTGCATTTGATGTTCAAATGGAACTCTCCTGTTTCTAGTATCTAGTCATGAATTCTGTTTAACTGCAAAAGTAAAGCTCTTCATTTTACTCTCAAAAAGATAATGCACAGCTTGCAGGGGTAGCATACAAACTCAGAATGCATGCAACAAATAAATGAGAAGAGTTTTCAGAAATACAGTTTGCTACAGAATTAAAATGGAAAAGTTGTGCTTTCTGGGAAAGATGAGAAATATTATTTCTTAGGGGAATTGACAAAGGAGCCCTGCTGTTATTGAAGCTGATGGAAATTTTCAGTCAATTCAGTGGGGAAGAATTAGGTCCTAAATAAGATACTGAAAACAGTACTCAATGAATCCCAGTAGTGGCTGATTGTGAAAGGGGACCAAACTTTAATATTTCCCCACCAGTACAATATAGGGAAATGATAATTTCTTAGCTCAGCACAGAAATACTTACCAAATGATTTCTGCAGCTCTGTTGTGAACAGTTGGACATACTTGTTAGCTTTCAGATAAGTCAAATAAGGGTATGTCTACAATATGGGATTATTCCAATTTTACAGAAACCGTTTTTAAAACAGATTGTATAAAGTCGAGTGCACACGGCCACACTAAGCACATTAATTCGGCGGTGTGCGTCCATTTACCAAGGCTAGCGTCGATTTCCGGAGTGTTGCACTGTGGGTAGCTATCCCATAGCTATCCTATAGTTCCCGCGGTCTCCCCCGCCCATTGGAATTCTGGGTTGAGATCCCAATGCATGATGGGGCAAAAACAGTGTCGCGGGTGATTCTGGGTAAATGTCGTCACTCAAGCCTTCCTCCGTGAAAGCAACGGCAGACAATCATTTAGCGCCCTTTTTCCCTGGATTGCCCTAGCAGATGCCATAGTATGGCAACCATGGAGCCCATTTAGCCTTTTGTTGCTATCACCGTATGTGTACTGGATGCTGCTGACAGACGCGGTACTGCAGTGCTACACAGCAGCATTCATTTGCCTTTGCAAGGTAGCAGAGACGGTTACCAGCCCTATTGCACCGTCTGCTGCTTTGGAAATTGGCGATGATGGTTACCAGTCCTTTTGTACCGTCTGCTGCTAGAAATTGGCGATGACGGTTATCAGTCCTTTTGTACCGTCTGCTGCTGTCATGGGTGCTCCTGGCTGGCCTCACTGAGGTTGGCCGGGGGCGCATGGACAAAAATGGGAATGACTCCCCAGGTCATTCCCTTCTTTATGTTTTGTCTAAAAATAGAGTCAGTCCTGCCTAGAATATGGAGCAAGTCTACTAGACAACCAGAGAGCACAGCCGCTCTGGGTCAGAGCCCCAGATATCCCGCAGAAATGA
Source organism: Mauremys reevesii (assembly GCF_016161935.1). NCBI lineage: Eukaryota > Metazoa > Chordata > Testudines > Geoemydidae > Mauremys > Mauremys reevesii. Next base: position 31,741,703 of record NC_052632.1, on the reverse strand, counting down.
TGAGCTGCATGCCATTCTAGGGGGTGCCCCTGCAACAACCCCACGGGTTGCTTCCCTCCTCCCACACTCCTCCTGGGCTACCGTGGCAGTGTCCCCCCATTTGTGTGATGAATTAATAAAGAATGCAGGAGACACTGACTTTTTAGTGAGATAAAATGAGGGGGAGGCAGCCTCCAGCTGCTATGATAGTCCAGGCAGTACAGAATCTTCATTAGACATGAAAGGAGCGGGAGGAGCTCAGCCTCCAGCTGCTATGATGAGGACGGTTACCAAAGCTTTTGCACCGTCTGCCTCTCCAGGAGAAGCTTAAAGAAGGGAATGACCGGGAGTGTGAGCGTCCGGTGTGGGGGCTCAGCCGTCTCAGGTGCGGCCGGGAGCCAGGCCGCGTCACTACACGGCCTAAATCCGCAAGTCAGTCTCCGAAGGTCCACGAGCTCAGACCCTCAGGCAGGGGCTGAGCAAAACAAACAGTCAATGAAGCCCAACCCCTCAGTCAGGGCGGGCACCAAACAGCAGTTCTAGGCTCAGACCCTCAGGCAGGGGCTGAGCAAACAGAGTCAGTAGTTTAAGCCCCAGGCCCTCAGTCAGGGCGGGGCAGCAAAACAGCAGTTCTAGCTCAGACCCTCAGGCAGGGGCTGAGCATACAGAGTCAGTAGTTTAAGCCCAGGCCCTCAGTCAGGGCGGGGCAGCAAAACAGCAGTTCTAGGCTCAGATCCTTGGCAGGAGCTGAGCGACAGCAATAGTTCAGGGCTCAGGTCCTTGGCAGGAGCTGAGCGACAGCAATAGTTCAGGGCTCAGGTCCTTGGCAGGAGCTGAGCGACAGCAATAGTTCAGGGCTCAGGAGTTCGCACACCTGCTGGAGCATCCGGGACGTAAAGTTGGTCCCCTGATCCGTGAGGATCTCCCGGGGCAGGCTGACACGGGCGAAGACCTTCACCAGCTCAGCTGCGATGGTGCGGGCTGTGATGGTCTGGAGAGGGATTGCTTCGGGGAACCTGGTAGCATAGTCCATTATCACCAAGATGTATTGGAACCCTGCGCTGCTCTTAGGGAGAGGCCCCACCAGGTCCATGGCCACCCGCTCAAAGGGGTCTCAATCAGAGGCATCGGGACCAGCGGTGCCTTGGGAGTTCGTGCTGGGGCAGCCAACTGGCATTCCGGGCAAGAGTTGCAATAATTCTTTACCTCCTGGTGTACCCCGGGCCAGAAGAAGCGCCCCAGGATCCGAGCCAGGGTCTTCTCGTGACCGAGGTGCCCAGCCACAGGGATGTCGTGGGCCAGTTTCATGACCGCCCGGCGGTGACACCGAGGCACGAGGAGTTGTGTCCGGGTATCCCCCGTGCGGGGGTCCCTCTCGACGCGATACAGGCGCTCCTGCCGCAGCTCAAAGTGCGGCCACTGCACCGCTTGATGGGGGTTGAGGACCGTCCCATCCACGGAGGCCAGCTGGTCGTATGCCCGCGTGAGTGTAGGGTCGGCCCGTTGATCCCGGCAAAAGTCCGTGGGTGCTGAGGGATCCTCCCCCACTCCGGGGGGAGGATCTTCACGTCCTTCCGTTGGGTTGGTGTGGTCGGGGGCTTCTACCTCGTCTTCCTCAGTCTCTGGGGCCTCCCCTTCCAAGGCTGGCATGACCTGCGGGCTGCCCTCGGCGTGGCGGCGTAGTACGGCGGGGAATTCAGGCCAGTCCCGACCCAGGATCACCGGGTACGCCAGCCGTGGAGTGAGTCCCACTGTCATCAGCCGGGTGACCCCATCAATAGTCAGTTGGGCCCGGGTACTTGGGTAGGGCCGTACATCCCCGTGGATACACTGAAGCTGAATCTTCCCCAGGTCTGGCCGCAGCCTGAATCGAGGAGGGCCACCGTCGGGCGCCCCTCAACGACCGCGGGCACGGTGATCTTGGCCACTTGCCAAGGCCGGGCACGGCCTTCCCCTGAGTAAACCTGGCCAAATGTACACTCCAGTCCTGGGCAGTCCCGCTGTAAATGACCATACTCTCCACAGGAGAAACAGGGCCCCAGGTCTGCTTGTCCCGTCCGTGACCGGGTCCCGGGGTTACCTCCAGGCGGGTTCCGGTAGTCCCCTCTTGCTGCGGGCACCGGGGTCCGAGCGGGTCTCCTGGAGGACGCGGCGGTACGGGTCCGGGCCTGTGCTCCACGGGAGGAAACTCGTACGTCTGGGAGGGTGGGCACCCCCTTCTTTTCTGGGTTGGGGCGCTCCGTCCGGGGCGGGGCTGTCCGGCCAGCCGAACCCAGCGGGGCTTCAGCTGCAAGGAAGTCCTCCATTAACGTAACAGCTGTGGCCACTGTCGCCGGCCTATGGCGGAGGACCCAGGATCTTCCTCGCGGCGGGAGTACATGGGCGAACTGCTCTAGTACTACCTGCTCCATCAGCTCCTCTGATGTCCGGCGTTCGGGCTGCAGCCACTTTTTGCAGGTCTCTCGAAGCTCCTGGGCCACTATCCGAGGCCGGGCCCCTGGAGGATATGCCAGGCTTCTAAACCACTGTCAGTAGGTCTCTGGACTCATATCCAGGGTGTCCAGAATAGCGGCTTTCACCTGGCTGTAGTCGTGGGCTGTCTCCACAGACAAGCCTCGATAGACCGTCTGAGCAGTCCCCGTTAAGTATGGGGCCAGGATGGTGGCCCATTGGTCCTGGGCCCAGCCAGCGACGACGGCCACCCACTCAAATGTGACGAGAAAGGCTTCGGGGTCGTCGCCGGGCCCCATCTTCGTCAGCCGAATTGGGGGGCTGGGTCGCGGGGCCCCTGCAGCACCTCCTGGCTGGGGTTCCCCCAGTCGAGTCAGTGCCTCTGCGAGCTGCTGGACACATTGCCGCTGAAAGTCCTGGTGCTGGGTGACCAGGTCTTGAATGAGCTGCCGTTGCTGGGATCCTAGCTGCTCAACGAGCTGCTGCTGCTGTTGTTGGTGGGTGGCCTGCTGCTCCTGTTGCTGTCGCTACTGGGCCGCCTGTTGTCGCTCCTGGCTCTCCGTCATGAGGGCCAGGATCTGGGACAGATCCATCTCTCTGGCGGGAGGCTTCTCTCCCGCGGCCCCCTTTTCACCGGCGTCAAGAGCTTGCGCCCACATCCTGGGCGAGGCCGCCTCAGAGAAGGCACCACGTGTGAGCGTCTGGTGTGGGGGCTCGGCCGTCTCAGGTGCAGCCGGGAGCCAGGCCGCGTCACTACACGGCCTAAATCCGCAAGTCAGTCTCCGAAGGTCCACCCTCAGGCAGTGGCTGAGCAAAACAAACAGTCAATGAAGCCCAACCCCTCAGTCAGGGCGGGCACCAAACAGCAGTTCTAGGCTCAGACCCTCAGGCAGGGGCTGAGCACACAGAGTCAGTAGTTTAAGCCCAGGTCCTCAGTCAGGGCGGGGCAGCAAAACAGCAGTTCTAGGCTCAGATCCTTGGCAGGAGCTGAGCGAGAGCAATAGTTCAGGGCTCCCGTCCTTGGCAGGAGCTGGGCGAGAGCAATAGTTCAGGGCTCAGGTCCTTGGCAGGAGCTGAGCGACAGCAATAGTTCAGGGCTCAGGTCCTTGGCAGGAGCTGAGCGAGAGTAAAAGTTCAGGGCTCAGGTCCTTGGCAGGAGCTGAGCAACAGCAATAGTTCAGGGCTCAGGTCCTTGGTAGGAGCTGAGCAACCAACTGGTAAGTCCAGACTTCTCTGTCTGAGCGCTGGGGTGAGGGGAAGACTGCCACCCATGAGTGGGGTGGCAGGGGGGACACAGGCCCACCCACTCCACTGTGTCCCAGCCCGGGCCCTAACAGCAGCAGTTAGTCTGCTGCTGGGTTGGTGGGGTCCTGACCGCAACACACCGACATCGGCTCAACATCTGCTGTAGCCAGACTGGGGTCAGCTACCCCCGGGCTACTTTCCATTTCCCCCTCCATGGGTACCTGCTCAGTACTGGGGTCCGGCGCTGGGTCCCACACCATGGGCTCCTCGTCGTGCTGAATGTCGGCTAGCTTGGGCTGCTCCTCAGGACGCGGGTCGGGGTTACGCTCGGGTCGCTCCTCGGGATACTGGGCCCGGGGAAGGCTCGGCCAGTCCTCCTCGGGGTACCGTCCTCGGGGAAGGCTCAGCCAGTCCACTTCAGGATACCGGGCTCAGGGAAGGCTCGGCCAGCCTTCTTCAGGGTACCTGGCTCGGGGCAGGCTCGGTCCAGCAGGAGCTCGGTCAGGAGCGTCTCTCCTCTCTGGCCGCCGGGCTGCAACTGAGCGCTGGGCCGGGGCTTTTATACTTCCTGTCCCGCCCCTTGACTTCTGGGGGCGGGGACAGGCGGCAATGGTTCTGCCCACTGTGGCGGCTATTCTGGCTCCTCCCTCTCAGGAGCGGCCGGGAGCCAGGCCGCCTCACTACAGGGAGTCATTCCCATTTTTGCCCAGGCGCCCCCGGCCGACCTCACCGAGGCCAGCCAGGAGCACTCACGGGATGATGAGGACGGTTTTCAACCATTTTGTACTGTCTGCCATCAGGAAAGGAAGAGGAGGGAGTGCTGCTGTTCAGCGCTGCAGCACCGCATCTACCAGCAGCATGCAGTAGACATATGGTGACATTGAAAAAAAGCGAGAAACTATTTTTTTCCCTTTTCTTTCACGGGGGTGTGGGGGGTAAATTGACGACATATACCCTGAACCACCCGGGACAATGTTTTTGACCCTTCAGGCATTGGGAGCTCAGCCAAGAATGCAAATGCTTTTCAGAGACTGCAGGGACTGTGGGATAGCTGGAGTCCTCAGTCCCCCCTCCCTCCCTCCATGAGCGTCCATTTGATTCTTTGGCTTTCCGTTACGCTTTTCACACAGCACTGTGTTGAGTCCCTGCTGTGGCCTCTGTCTGGAGATTTTTTCAAATGCTTTGGCATTTCATCTTCTGGAACGGAGCTCTGATAGAACAGATTTGTCTCCCCATAAAGCGATCAGATCCAATATCTCCCACACAGTCCATGCTGATCAGCGCTCCACGCTGGGCAAACAGGAAATGAAATTCAAAAGTTTGCGGGGCTTTTCCTGTCTGCCTGGCCAGTGCATCCAAGTTCAGATTGCTGTCCAGAGCGGTCACAATGGTGCACTGTGGGCTAGCGCCCGGAGGCCAATATCGTCGAATTGCAGCCACACTAACTCTAATCCGACATGGCAATACCGATTTCAGCGCTACTCCCCTCGTCGGGGAGGAGTACAGATATCGGTATTAAGAGCCCTTTATATCAAAATAAAGGGCTTCGTTGTGTGGACGGGTGCAAGGTTAATTCAGTTTAATGTTGCTAAATTCGGTATAAACGCGTAATGTAGACCAGGCCTAAACCTCCCATTTACCAAAGCAACCATTTCTGGACTTCACTCCTTTTGAAAAGGAAGAATGTAGAACCATGATACCAGCCAATGTACATGGCCAAAATTGTAGTTGTGGGCTCTGCTGATCAAGTATTTGGGTCCAATCCTGCTCCAAAATGAAATAATACAGGAAAACTTGAAGGACTGTGCATTGTAATATACTTAAAAAAACAAAAAACAAAATAGAACAAACCTTTAGTTCTGTTTTGAGTCATTGTCCCTTATGTAGTGCACTTCAGGCTGTACATGTGCTCCATGCACCAAGGCCAGAGATTTTTCCGTTCAGGTGTCTGTCTGGTCTGCCCATGCACATGTGCTTGCCTCATGCTCTGCACTAAGGGAATAAAAGGGGCTGCCGGACCACCACGAGCTTAGTTCTTGATTACTGCTTGTAGTCTAGGATAGCGTGTTGACTTCTTCTGCCTTTCTCTGTAAATAATTTTTTAAGTCTTTTTTAAAGTTCATAGGAAGCTATTTTTTTTAGTAAAGTGAGTTAGGAGATAGTTTTAGGGATTTGATTCCCTACTTTTGGAAACCCTCTCTCCAGGCCAGGGAGCTGTTGCTGTTAACTCCCTTCCCCAACCTTCCTGTGATTGCAGGAGAGCATATCAAGGATCTTCAACTTCAAAAATTGCATGAAGTGACCCAAACTTTTCACAATCATGGACTTTCATGAAACCTGCTTGTCTTGCCTGGGGAAAACTCACATCTGTTCTAGGTTCAGTAGCTGCAGGTTTTTTCTGAGTAGGACCAAGCAGTCCAGGAAGTTTGGGCTCTAAAATTTCCTCATGGAGAAAGACATGAAGGCAAGAACAACCTCTGACTGGGGAGAAACCTCTGTATGTTGGCCTGAAGAAAGTAGGAGTGGCCCTTTTTCGGTCCTGGATAGCTCAGTTCCTACACTCCCACCGCTGGCTCTAAGAGACTCTGGAGAACAGAGACAGAGCAAATATACTATTTCCATAAGGACAAGAGGGAAGGCTCCCCATCCAAGCCCTCTAAAAGGAGCAGAAATGCCCATCTCCTACAAAGTCATGCTCCAAGGCGGGACCATCTGATACCAGGAAGAGCCGGAGTGGGACTTCTTTGAAGGGCAAAACCACCCTCCAGTACCATGGATTGTTTCTGCAGAATGAAAACCTTCACTGGTACCACCAGATCCAGCACTCTCTACAAGCTATAGAAATGACTAAACATTGGCTTGCTTCCTGGCTCCAGAACACTTTCTATTACTCCTGGAACCAGAGTCACCTTTCCTTTCAAGACTCCAGTGTCTGGTCCCGGGACTTCAGCCAGTACTGGTATCACTACAGTACTCCACTCTGTTCCTGTGTACAAGTAAGGCTCAAGCCAGACTGTCACTGGTACTATCAATGAGTAGAGACAAGTCTTCACCATCTCCTTGGATACCAGTGGCTTCTTCACTAAATCTGGGCTCTGAACAGTCAAAGTCGGAACAGGTCTGTAACAGACACCCACTCCCAAACTATCCCCCAGAGAGCACCTGGAGGGGATTGAGCCCAGATGGGACATCAGGAGTCTCCAGGGTATCTCACTACTCTTATTCAAGAGAATATCCCCTTCTATAGCCACTGGTACCCATCACCCTGGGGCCCTGCAGTGAGGAGGATATGAGATTCCACAGTGACAGTGATGGGCCTTGAAAATCCTCAAGACTACTGCCCAATATGCCCACCTTGTAACACAAGGGACTCAAGCAGATCTAGGGCTCCAAGAGTAGGGGAGGGACTTCTTCAGCCTCCTAAAGAGGCCCAACTTCAGCAGCATTAGCAGACAAGCAACAGGAACATGCTTGTGACCTCTTCTCTTTTTCCCCAGATGAGGTTATGGTTCCAGCTTCCCCACCATGCCTTGGTGATCCTAAAGCCTTCAGAGTCACTTCAGATCCCCATGGAAGAGGTTCAGGAGGCACCATGCACACTGCTGGATATCTTGCATAGCTTGGCTCTGAGTATAGTGGCACTTCCTAGTCATGTGGCTATCCTCAACCTGCCAGGGCCTGCTGGCAGACACCTGCCATGATCCCACCAGTATCCATGTGGGCTGAAAAGACGTATCTTGTACCAGCAAAAAGGTTGGAGTACTATTTGCTCACCCACCTCCCAAAGCACTGGTAGTGTCAGTGGCCACTGAGCATAGCAAACGGAGACAACTCAAGGCCATGCCACATAAGAAAGGCATTTTTCTCAGCCTCTCTGCAGTTTCAAGTCTCAAACTGCTAAGCTCTGATGGCCAAGTATGATTTTATCATCTGACAGATTGGCTGGCTTTGCCAATCAGCTGCCCCAGTATGTTAGAAACTAGTTCCAGGCCCTGACTGATGAAAAAAATCTGGCAATGAAATCAACACTTCATACTGGCTTGAACATAGCAGACATGGTGGCAAGGTCCATGCTGACTGCTGGGGTGATGAGACTTTCATTGTGACACTCCTTCTTGGGAATCTCTAAGGAGCTTCAAGCTGGCAGAGGACCTTCCATTTGAATGTGATGCTCTGTTCACTGCAAAGATGGATGAGTGTCTCCACTCATGAAAAGACTTCCAAGCCAAATTGCAATCGCTGGGTATTTACACACCGTCACTCAAGAGGAAATCCAGTAAGCCGCAATTTAAATGACCAGCCCTTACATACTTTTTATCTTCAGCAATAGTATGACCCACCATGTTAGCATCAAAGGACAAACAGAAAGGGTGCATGAGGTCAACAGTCTTTCACTTCCCAACCACTACCACTCTCAAAACCTGCATTTTCATTGGACCTTTGGGAACCACACATCATTTGTCCTCCGGATCTGTACAACCTCTATGGTCTTTCCCTCTGATTGAAGGCTGAATTTCCAACTACCTATTTGCCTGGATGCAAACCATTTTGAACAGATAGGGTATACCATCCAGTTCTCTTCCATCCCCAGTCCCCACCCCCTGTCCTCTTTCAGGGACCCATTTCACAAGAGGATTATTCTGCGGGAGGTAGAGTGTCTCCTTGAACTGGAAGCAATAGAACTAGAATCTCCCGCAGCAACAGAAATGGGTTTGTACTTGAAGTAGTTCCTCATCTCCAAGAGGATAGGGAGATAGAGACCCATTCTGGACCTCAGGGAACTGAACAATTTCATCCGTTGCCTAATGTTCAGAATGGTGACCTGTCATCCATCCATAGAACCAGACAATTTGTTCACAGCTGTCTGTCTCAAAGATGCCTACTTTCATGTGACAGATGTATTGGAGCATAAGCTTTCCCACAAAAGCTTATGCTCCAATACATCTGTTAGTCTATAAGGTGCCACAGAACTCTTTGTTGCTTTTTACAGATCCAGACTAACACGGCTACCCCTCTGATAGTTGATACTTTCATGTGGACATTCATCCAGCACACAGGAGATTTCTAAGATTTGTGGTGGGCCCCTTTGGACTCTGAGTGGTGCTAAAAGCATTTACTAATGTGCTGTTAGTGGTGGCAATTCACTTTCATTGACAAGGGACAATACCTTTATTTAGTTGATTGGCTCCTAAAGAGACAATTACACCAAGAAACAAGAGAAGCAACCACCATACTTCTAGATCTCTTTGAGATATTAGGTCTCAGAGTGAACCTAGAGAATTCCACCCTGGAACCCTCACAGTGAATAGAATGTATTGGGGGAAGGCTGGATACTGTAACGGCCAGGGCATACTTTCCAGACAACTGCTTCCTTTCCATCATTGGGCTTATAAAGTGAATCCATACAAGCTGTAGTTTCTGTGTTGACCTGCATGGCACTTCGGGGTTATATAGCCCCAAGTACTTATGTGACACTGTTTGCGAAGCTTCACCTGAGATGTCTACAATCCTAGTTGTGGATTATCTACACTCTAGCAAACATAGTCTTGACTTACAAGTTTCTAATTCCCCAAAGGGTCTTAGCCTCCCTTACTTGGTGGGAGGACAGAGAAAAGGGCCGGTGCAAGGACGTTTCATGCCCTAGGCGAAACTTACACCTTGCAGCCCCCTGTCCTGAGGCGCCCCCCTCCATGGCAGCTCCCCCCTCCGCCCTGAGGCACCCCTCCCACTCCAGCTCACCCCTGCTCGGGGTGGAGGTGGGGCAGGGGTGAGCTGCTTCACTTCTCCTGCCTCCCAGGTTTGAGGCACCAATCAGCTTAGGCGCCGCAAGCCTGGGAGGTGGGAGAAGTGAAGCAGCCACGGTATGCTCGGGGAGGAGGCGGGTCACGGGTGAGCTGGGGCGGGGAGTTCCCCTGTGTGCCACCCCCCTCTTACTTGCTGCAGGAGGCCCTCCCCGCACTCCCCTGCCCCAGCTCCCTCCGCCTAAATGCCAGCGGTGACCGGGGCGGCCGAAGATCCGGCCACCGCGGTGGCTGCTGAAGAAAATGGCGCCCCCCAAATCCCAGTGCCCTAGGCGACCACCTAGGTCGCCTAAATGGTTGCACCGGCCCTGTATATGTGGGGGCACTGTTCAGCTTCCCAGTTCCAACAAAGAGTGTAACCACAGATGCATTCCTCTTAGGGTGAGAAGCATGCATGGAGGGACAAGTTGCCCAAAGAACGTGGTCTCCTCAGAAGTCTATGCTTCACATCAATGTGTAGGAGCTAAGAGCAGTCCGATTGGTCTGTAAACAATTCCCTCTTGCATCTGCAGCCAGTCAATCTAGGTGCTATCAGATGCTATCATGGCATCTATTATATCAACAAGTACAGAAGAGCACACTCTTCACAGCTCTGCACGGAGGCTATCACACTTTGGAACTGATACATTCCCATCTAGGTTACCCTGACTCCTAATAAGGTGTACAACATTCTGGCAGATTATCTGAGCAGACATTTCTCCACAGCACACAAGTGAGCAGTGTACAATCCAACTCTCCAGGAGGTGTTTCAGGTGTGGTATCTCCCATTCAGAGATCTCATCATGTCCCATGTGAACATGTGCAAGGAGTTTTGGTCTAGGAGGGTTGCAGCCCAGGCTCTCTGGGTGATATGTTTCTCATGCAACGGTCAGGAGCTTTATAACACCCATTTCCCCAAATTACCTTACTACTTCAACTGTTGAAGAAAATAAGATAAGACAAAGTGCAAATAATCCTTATAGCACCAGGCTGGGGCCTCACAATTCTGGTACACTGTGCTTCTGCAACCTCCCTTCCGCCTTCCTTTGATACATCAGCTATTAACCCAGGACCAATCATGGACTTGCCACCTGAACCAAGCCACGCTTCACCTGAGGACATGGTATTTGGATGGATGTCAGAGATAGAAAAGGTCTGTTCAGCTGATGTCCAGGTTATCTTGAGAAGCAGTAAGAAATGTTACAAAAAAAAGTGCAAAAGATTTGTTTTGGTGCGACCAATGAGGAATTTCTCCTTTTATGGGCAAAAATTCCAGATGTACTACTAGACTACCTCTTTCTCTTAAAATCCTGGGGATCTGCCTAGTAGTTCCCTCAGGCTGCACCTGGCAGCCATCCGTGTGTTTCATCTATCAGTAGACACCTATTCTGTATTTTCCTACTCTGTCAGTGCCCACTTCCTGAAGGTATGATTCAAGTGTTCCTTCTGGTGGCAAAGTCTGTACCAGCCAGGAACTTGAACCTTGTTTTAGCAACCCTGACTAAGTCACTTTTCAAGCCTCTGGCATCCTGTCCTCTACGTCTGTCTATGAAGGGACAATACGAGGGTCTACACTTGTAGACAAGTTACTACAAGAGGAGTGACCTATCTCTTCGACTTTTCAAAGGAGTAATCTAGGAAAACAAAATAACAAGGGAATCTGGAAACATTGCCTCAAAAAACTGTCAAATTCAGTACATTGCTGATATTTTAAAATCTATGATGAGTGCCACAATATCATGCTGATATTGCTAGTAGAGTACGGTGTATAATCAAGGTTGTTACATGTGAGTATAGCGAGGTTCTCATCTGGCAGTACAAAGAGATACAATGATAAAATACCTGTTAAGAAGAACTTTAAAATCTAAAGCCCCTGTTCTGCAATGTGTTCTGTACAAGTTAATGACTTAATTGTGGTCCTGTTTGGTTGTATAAATGGACCATAAGTTCATGGCAAGATTGGGCCATAAAAAACAAGTGATATATAAAGGATGATGAAGGTACAATCAAACTTAGTATTTATACAAATGTGCACAATTTCTGTTTCTTGTTGTTTTTTTTTGAAGGAAGAGAAGGCAGTGGACAGGAGGGTTACAATAATGGAAGACCGGAACCTTCAAGGGCTGGGATGGGAACTTTGGTGTCCTAGCAGAGTGAAAAGGACAATTTTACAAATGTTATGGAGCAAGAAGCAGCAAGATTTGAATTTTGGTTCCCCAGATACTCAGATAGTTTAGTCCACTTCTGCTGTGACACCCCTTGGGGGTAGGTTATGAAATTTATATAAGGTATATGTGCAGAAGGTCAGACTAGATGATCATAATGGTCCCTTCTGACCTTAAAGTCTATGAGTCTATATGCAAATCTGTGCCATATAGCTGAAAAATTAAATAAAAGAAAATCTATTGATCTGTCCCTCCCTACTATGTAGATCAGCATCATGCTTGTAGTATGAATACATACACACCACACAACAGAATTCTGGGACACAAAGGACAAGCATAAACCAGCCATCTGGGATGTCCAAGAAATGCAGCGGGGAATGGGAGGGGAGAGAGAAAGAGAGAGTTTGACATCACTTAGGTGTGGAATGCTATTTGACCCATAATGTTTGGAATAAAGGAGCACATGAAACTTGCCCACATATTTAGTTACCTTTTAAAAAAAACAAAAAACCTTGCTGGTCATGTTGGACTCGTACAACAACATAAAATACCTTTAGAGCCATGTAAAACATTTTGTATTTGATTTCCAGCCTGGTTGGAATCCCAGCCTCACTTTTGATGACTGCTATTTTGCAGGCACAAATTAGCATTTATTGAGCTAGCTATCAGGCTCAGACAGATATCTGAAAGGTATATGAACTGCATTCACAACTATTTACTTATGCACAGTGCAGGCTCCAGAAGGGAGGCTAGGCTTTTTAAATCTGAGCTCACATGTGTCAAGTAGAAGAAACAGAGGCAAACTGCTTCCTGACTTTTTTAAAAAAATACAGAGCAGTTTCAAGTTTCACAGTAATGAAACACAGCACACACACTTTAATAGCCATCCTGCTTAACAAAATGACTCCAAAGTAAGAGTATAGTGAGGAGCAGCAGAAGTATAATGCCTTTTTAAAAAAAATAGCTGGCTCTTACTGACGTGATAAGCACTCAGACTCATAAGAGATAGAACTCGAACAGAGGAAAATCTCTGACCTACAGTTTGAAGGAAATGTTGGGGTTGTAGTGGAAAAAACTTAGCTTATTAGCTTTATTAATTGGAATCCTTAGGTTGTTTAGATTAAGCATTTTGAAGTGTTGTTTTATTGCTTGTTATTAAAACTTTGCCATGTAATTTAAAGACATTTGTGGATGATTTCCTGGCCTCTGGTGGGATTGTCCTGTCTAGAGATTCTTAAATCAGCCCTGCCAAAGTAAACTTAGTTCTGGGTTTCTTCCAATACTTGTAAAGTACAATTTTTGGTTGTTGGAATGCACCAGGTTTGACCAAGAGTCGGGTATTTTAAAAACATTTCCCCAAAACTTCCAGAATTGTGTTTAACCACCCTGCCCTCCTACAAGGTCTTGCTTTCTCCCTCATATTGTTCTACTTCGTTAAAAACCTCCAGTTTACTTTTTGGGAACTAAGTATCTGAACACTTCCAGCAAATGGTTACAGTTTTTATTAGCCTCAAATGCCACCAAATTTGGATCCAGACTCAAATTCTGAAAACCTCAAATTGTGAAGCTCTTCAGAGCTGGAGTTGTGAATGGGCCAAGCTAAACTATTTTTTTCCTTAAATGTTAAAGCAAATGAATTGAATACTCAGTCCTGTACTCCTTTTTGGTGAACATACATGCACACCTCTTCTACATGGTTATCACAAACTAAGAAGAGCAATTTTTGTGAGCGCCTGTTTACAAGATAATACTGCGTGTCACAGCATCACAGTTATCAGCTATACATCTCATTTCAACTATACTTGATTCAGCACCATGGTATCTGAAAGCTTCTGAACTGACCTGGCTTTCTTGTCGGAGGCCTTTTACAAGTATAAAGCAATTCAGAAATATTTTTAATTCTGTCATTTGAACCAAACTGAAGCACTTCAAAAATGTTGAACCCTGTCTATGGATGATTTTTACCCGGCTATGAAATATTTCATGCTTAGAGCATGCATCAAACTGACACAGTATGAAACTTTTAGGTTAATATACTTGTAATGTATTTTCAATACATGTATGCAGTACAAGCATTCTGAGCTGCCAACAGATGGTGCTGGTGTAACTTACACTTATCTTGCCCAATATGCAAATCTAGCTTCAGGCAAAGGGTTTTAGGGCTTACCTCTGTGCACATAGTTATGAAGCATCATGAATTGATAGGAGGAGATTGCTAGTAGGATTTTGTCAGGTTTTTAAGGAATTTCAGATAGCTGTGTTGTGCCCAGAGAAAAGTGCTAGAAAGCAGGTTAGGTTAGTATTGGGAATGGCCTTAGAGGTTTTGATCCTAGGAGAAGCATAAGCACATATGTATAAAAACCCAGTATGTGCTCTTGCTGAATATCACTAGTTTTCCTCTATCTCTACACACCCTTAATTTCCTCTAGCCTTCACTTCCCTACCTGCGACCACCCTAATGCACAGGGGGAATTTGCTGCAGTGTACCTATCTGTGTGGCTTTTGGGTCTCTGGTGATTCCCCTGCATGAATGAGGAAGCCAGGGGATGGAGCTTTCAAAACCTAAAGTGGAGGGCTTGGGAGTAGACGGCACCCTGCAGAGACAGGTGTGTTAGAGTGTGGGGCCTATACAGCTGCACTGGTCTAAGGGTGCCACAGGTAAGCGTATCCTGTTAAATCATCCAAACTTTGTGTTTGGAGATACAGGGAGAAGGATTGGGTGGGACAAAGGGGAGAAGACAGCGACACCCATGTCACTCAATGGAATCTTAGCCCAGTAATTCATTTATACATATGTAGCTTCACTCCAGAAATTAGTTACCAATGGCAGTACCGAGTCTCATGGCAGTTGTACTTGTTTTGTAGCTGCACAGTGCAGCCTAGTTGGAACTTTGGTACTGTCTTGAACACTGACAACAGGAAGGGAAGATGCTTATAACTTTAGCATGCTTTTTTCTCCACTGTTGTCCTGTTCAGTTTCATATGGCTTTGATCTCAATGCTACCTTTAGTAAAATAATCTACAAAAAAACTTGAGGGTGAATAGCTCCCATCCCTCATTTGATAGTATCTTACTATACCATTCATTAGAGTGGTTAGATAGTATTGGGTATTAATTCTAAAAGTACTATGGAAAAATGCATTAATTTATTTAATCCATCAGAAAGCATCATTTATGGGAGTTCTCTTCTACTTTTCATTTACATCTTTACAATTTAAAAAAGCCTTCAACCCATTATTGTTATATTAGCATGTTTTATATATTTTAAAAAATTGATTTTGATGCAATTGATCAGAATGAATAGAAGGAGAGTTGCATTTGTAGTCTTATTCTCTTTGAGATAAAATTGCTCAATGCATCAGTGATGATGTTTTTGAAAGTGAATGTAGACAACATTCTGAATTAAATATTCATGTTTAAGCTTTTATAGGCAATCCAAATAAAGCTTTTGTGGGTTTTTTCCACTAAACAAAGCAGGCTTAATTTTACTCAGCCAAATTTAACAAGTTTTGGCTCAGTAGGTACTAAACTGTGGTTTTATGGGGAAAAGTGCTAGTAGTCTATGATCTTAACTCTGTTGTGCAACTCAGAAGGGCAGGGCCAAGATGGCTTAATCTGAGCTATGCACCTCTCGAGCTGTGGAAGTTATAGTGCTGTACACCTGGCCCCCAAACTGCAACAGTCCCCAGTGGATCATCCAGCAGTCCAGGATAATTGAAATGCAGAGCACTCCAGTCACATACCCTTCCCTCCTCCGTAAAACTGGGCTGTGGTGGTGACCAGCATAGGACTATTACCATAGCCCTGCACGAGGAAAATGCACCTGCAGTAGGAAAGTTCTTGGTTCCTTCCTTCCAAGAGGAGTGGCATAAAGAGCTCAGAATGCAGTCCTGAATTAGGGCCCGTATGTTAATTGCTTTCAAAATGGAACAGCAAATGGTAAACCTTCCTAGGAATGCTGTTAGTTACAAGCATGGTTAACATAGTTAATTAATTACAAATGATGTGTGCAATTATTACTGAGAAAAGGAACTTAAACGCACAAAAACTAATGAGGAAAGGAACTAAAAGAGCACAAACTCCAAAGAGGACAGTTATAGTTCTTCA
The DNA here is from genome assembly GCF_016161935.1 of Mauremys reevesii. NCBI lineage: Eukaryota > Metazoa > Chordata > Testudines > Geoemydidae > Mauremys > Mauremys reevesii. Next base: position 31,725,976 of record NC_052632.1, on the reverse strand, counting down.
CTGATATTCTTCACATTAAATGGTGAATGATTTTACCCCATAAATGTCTGACTTTCAGAAACATGCAGATATATTAGTAGCTTGAAAAATCATACACAGAAAGCAGATAGGAAGAGCCTTTCAATTTTTGTCTTCATGGTGCATATACCTTAATGATACCCTACTATGAGACAGAACGTTTGGTATCTGGTTGTACTGAATGATTTGAATAAGCTGCAATCAAACAATGATGGTTTAATACAGGTATATATAGGCACTTTAATTATATTGAGGAATGGTACCAATGTCTTTCTCACTTTCCCTCTTTTAAAATCTGAATGCCATTAAACATTTGAACCTGGATTGAAATTATAAAATTGTCACAAAATTAATAAAAACAAACAAGCAAGTTTGTGATTTAAATATCTTTCACCCAACTTTTCTCGAGAGTAGTGGATAATTTTATACTTAAAAAACAAGTGGGAGTTGCTTGAATTTGAACGTAATGAAATTAAATTACCTTTTAGTACTCAGTCATAATCAAACCTTTGAATATCTGATAGCCTAGCCTCAGCAGCAAACGTGACTGTCTGAGTTTGCCTGAAGTGTGTTTCACTCGTGAACTGTAGACGCTAGATCTATAAACTATAACATGCAAAAAATAATCAGCCAGTTCAAAATGTTCAAAAATAATGAGTTAAGCCCCACAAAATCATGATTGGCTTAAATAATGTGATTTTAAAAGAAATGAGTTTATTTGCCTCTGTTATTTCAAGTTTAGGGTTCAAATTGTCAAGCTTTCTCCATGACAGAAGGCCTAGAAACTTTTCTTTTAGATGAAAGCTGAGATTCTCTCATAATTACAGGACTCCAGTAGCTGGGGCTTCAAGAGACTCCAAATATTACACAACTCACAATAAAAACTGAGAGAGTTGGTAAACCGCTTCAAATAATACTTTTGAGGGTAGCATATATGTATGTAACATTAAAATAAACTGCTCACAAAGTTACCAAGTAAGTTTTTGATTTTAATATAAAGCTAAATCTACTTTTATAAATATTCCAGTATGTCTTCATAATAGATCTGCCAGCCCTGAAAGAGCAACATTACACAATCCAGCTATATATATATAATTAGTTTTACTTGATTAATATAAAAGAGAAGCACTGTACAGAAAACCATTGGTATTCTCTTTGCTGCTGTTAGGAGTGTGCTTGGATAGGAAGAAAGCAGATACACTGATGGTACAGCTACACTGGAATGAGAGACCTGCAACACGGCTGCCCCTGGCCTGGGTCAGCTGACTTGGGATCACGGGGCTCGGACTGTGGGTCTAAACATTGCTGTGTAGCCGTTCAGGCTCTGAGACCTTCCCCGATGTGGGGTTCTAGACCCTGGGCTCCAGCCCAAGCCCAAGTGTCTACACTGCAATTAAACATCCCCACAAGCCCAAGTCAGCTGACACAGGCCACTTATGGGTGTTTAATTGCAGTGTTGGCATCCGAAAGTGAACAAAACCACCAAAAACTTGAAGGTCATTATAAATAGTAATACCAAATACACAGATAGGGTGAAATGCACCTCTGAGAAGAAGTGGCACACTCAGGGCCTATGCACCACTTAACATCAATGTAAATATTCAAATTAGGATTTCATATTTTTTTTAAGTTGCATTAAAAAGACTAGGGATCTTAATTTTCTTCTCATCCATAAAATGGCAGTTAGCAGGAAAGGATCAGTGTCCAAATTGAAAGACTGCTTGCGTGTTTGCATATTCTAAAGCTGAAGCTTTGGTTTGTTTGTTATTTATTTATTGCCCAGTGTGCTAAGAACACTATACAAGCAAATAAAGAAGCAAGGTCATTGTTGTAAGGAGTTTACAAGCTAAACTGACGATGAACATGGGTTGAGAACTGATAGGATTTTTTTTCTTGCAGAAAATTTTAACTTTTTGGCAAAAAAATGAAGTATTTTGGCTGTAAACTGTAATATTTCAGCTGAAAGCCAAAACAGTTCAATCTGGAAATGCTGCCGCAGTGGCTCCTGTGAACTGTACTTGAGGCACTTCATATTCCCCTTGGTCTTCTACATGCTGGAATTCCTGGTCAGTTTGCATCTCCCAAGATGCACTATGGTTTCTCATCTTGGTGAGAGGAAGCAGTGTATCATGGGATAACCAGTCCAACTGGGGGATCTGACCCATAGAAGAGAATGGAGACATGAGGACACCAAACTACAGCTCCCATGAGGCACTGCTGTGGCATTTCCAAATCAAAATATCTGTTGTTGGGCATTCAGTTTTTTCATGACAAATTGAAACTTTCCTTGGAAACAAGACACTTCTATTGAACAAATTTGGTCAAAAAAGTTATCTGCCAAAACAATTTTGACAGAAAAGTTTTGGTAATGGGATGTTATGTGGGATGCAACAAAAGCAAGCTGATCCAGATGTGGAGATTGGAAAGTATTTTTTTTTTAATTTTATTTCAAAATGTAATGTGTTGTAGAGTCTTCGTCACCATGGTAAGTGGAGTTAATAGGCTTTGTGGAAATATATTGTAATGATTAGGAAGAAGAGTTATCATACCACTGGGATGGAGCAAAGGGGCTAGGTGAAGAATGGAAATGGACAAGAGCACAGAAACAGGCATTAAGTTGCAATTCCAAGACAAGGACAAAGATACATTTCCTACACAATGTCCTTTCTAATGAATGAAATAACAGGTTCACTCAGCTGCCTTATACCAATGGTTCTCAACCAGGGGTATGCATATCTCTGCAGATATGCAGAGGTCTTCTAGGGAGTACATCAACTCATCTAGATATTTGCCTAGTTTTACAACAGGCTACATAAAAGCACTAGCAAAGTCAGTACAAACTAAAATTTCATATAGACATTGATTTGTTTCTACTGCTTTATATACTATACACTGAAATATAAGTACAATATTTATATCCAATTGATTTCTCTTATAATTATATGGTAAAATGAGAAAGTAAGCAATTTTTCAGTACTAATGTGCTTGGACACTTGTATTTTTATGTCTGATTTTATTCGCAATTAGTTTTTAGGTGAGATGAAACTTGGGGGGGGGGGTACAGAAGACAAATCAAACTCCTGAAAGGAGTACGGTAGTCTGGAAAGGTTGAGAGCCACTGCCCTAGACAAGCAGATTAGCTTGATGATGGTGGCTAGCTGTGAAGCAGTTAACAATTTTGGCCTTGAAGTGGTTTATATATAGGCTTCAAAGCTGATATGCTAAAGCAAAGAATGGGAGGCCAAGGCACTTCTCTATGTAATACAGTTTTAAAGTATTTGTTCTGTTGCAAATGCAAAAATAAATGTTTGCCATCTTCTCAATGAGAACGACTGTAACTTGTTCTTTTAAGTGAAAATTGAGATTCTGTCTTGCTCTGGAGGGAGGTCTTCAGGAAAACCTTTAGTTCATAGATTATATGGGTTTTCTGAATGCACGGGGTTTTACTTTCCTAGGCTTCAGTTCATCATGGCCAAAAGAAACTGCAGGCTGACAGTTGTCTGTCTCTTGTGCTGTGCTACTCTGACATTCAAGCTGTCTGTTTTCCATTCAGTTGCACTGAGTCTGACATGAGCGCTTGGTAAAGAAAATAGGAACTGTTAAGAACCTGATGCTCATAACATCCATCCAGTGGAGGGTTGCCCTTGGCATCAGGTGATCAGGTTCAAAAGGTCAGCCTCTTATAACAATGCCATTTTTAGCCTCTGATGCACAATAATAGGTTGACAATTGACTGTGATAGGATTATGGGACTTCTGGGTGAATCATACAGTGTGTTCCTTTACTGTGCACTGTGTTACACTATAATATTCAATAAATATACTATTGAAAAGCTGGACGTTCTTTTCCACTTGATATTAACTAAAAGACAGCTTACCATACATTAAAGGACAGATCACATCTTTGTATGATCAGTAGTTGTCTACAGACTTTGGTACAACATTGAAAGAACAGGGTATATAGGCTCAGTACTTCTTGTGCCATGCTTCTGAAATAACTGATGGCTATTAGGTGCTTGATTAATTTCTTTTTAATGAAGTCCATCATGTTAGGAAATAAAATATTAAATGAAGAATGTAAAGCTTCTTTGCCTTTGCTGTTTGATTGTAAAGAAATAAAATTGCCTCTCCCTTTTTTTTTTGTGGGGGAGATTCAGGGGGCAAGTGTTCTGCAATCTGAATGCTACAAAAAGTATTGTCAATGTATGCATATAATGTGAATACTAATATTACTTGAAGTGCGAGGGCAAAATTAATACTGCTGGTACTGTGATTAAGGTGTGTGATGAATTATATCTCAAGCATTTGAAGCGCTTTTTTATACACCAGATCTGAGCACTTTTATGCTTCACGCCGGCCGGTATTTAAAAATGATTGATTAAACTGACATTATCTGAGAAGACTGCCACTGCGCTATTCTGCCATGTTACAGGAACAATATCTCAATTTAATAGAATAGATGGCAAGTTACAAAACTACCAGGTTTATATCCTTCTGAATTAAGTTGGAAAAACATACACAAGCTTCCAGCTAGTAATTGTGTAGGGGTAAGGAGAGGGAAGTCTCAAAGAGGAGAAGAGAGGGGAGGGATTGAAGGATGAATATGGTACAACAGGAATTCAAACAGATGTGGCAATTTGTTTTATAACATAGTCAGAAAATGCTACTTAAAATATCTCATTTGTATTCTGTGTCAATGTAATAGATGTAAATCTTTCAGTGAGTTATTAAATACAGTATACATTTGTGTTGGCCAGTACGAAAAGCACATGATCCATGAAAAGGTCACAGTGATTTTTTAGGGGGGAATGATGGGATTTTCTGGACTTGTTCAGAGTAGCCTCACATTTTAGTCCATTTGTTCTCTGCCTTTCCCTTTGACATTTTATTGCTTCATAGGTGGGGTTTTTTGTCTTGTTTTGTTTTAGGGTTTTTTTCTTTTCTTTTTTTTTAGTTCTCATCATACACATCATGGTAACTGCTCAGTGAAATATCTGCTATTGAAACTCACTTGCTGTATAAAATAGTCATAAGTCACACATTGGGCAATTGTAAAATCCCCAAAGTCATCTAGTCAGAATTTCCTGAGAAATAGCAGGTAATAGAGGACATAAAGCTTGATCCAGAGAGTTGGTGAGTACTTGCAGCTCTAACTGAGGAATGAGTTATAGGTATGCAGCACTTAACAGGATCAGGTCTTTATTACATCAAGAGAACAGTTGACTTCAATGGGGCTACATGGGGCTATGCAGAGTTTGGCCAATCTTTATAGAGAACAGGAAGAACATATTTTCAAATTATTCTGGAAAGGGTTTAAAATTGGTCATCCTATAACAGTTTTAAATTATCTGAATAGGATGAATTTTACGTTCCATAAATACGATGCTAGGAACAAGAGTAACTACTAATAAAAAGAATTAAGGGAAGCACATATTTTAATGTCTGTATGTCTTACGTGAGGCATTCTGTAGGTAACATGGGGAACACATTTATTTTGTCTGCAAGTAGGTATTGACTTCTGTTCTGCAGAAAGTCTGGTTATGTGGACCAATTCTTGACGCAGAATTCAGTTCCTGTTTCTTTCACACATTTGCTGACTTCTGAGTTCAAGCATTCTACATTACCTATTTTTCTAGAATGTGGCACCTCTAGGAATGATTTTATGTCATGGAGAAGAAAATAGCATTCAGCTGTGGTGAAATATAGGCACAAATCCTGCCTGTATAGGTTCTTATATGGCCTCTATCACTGTAGTATTTAGTAACATACTGGCATCACCCAGAAATGAGCATGTATTTCCATATTAGGACATAACTCTCACTTCATCATGCAAACCTGTAACAATTTGATTTTGCTGAAAAGTCTTTGGAATAGCTTTCATATTTTTAATTGCAAAAATATGTCCTTTTAAAGTATTCTGCCTTATAATGAGGCTATAGATCAGTTAATCTGCAATCTATACTGTGATTTATTTCAGTATCTGCACATTTGTTAATACCTGTAGCTGTCCTATTCTATTTTACTTATCTGATTCACTGCATCCATTATCATTTGAAATCTCACTTAAAAGGATTAATACTCTGAACTTTAATTTTTGATATAGTCCAAGAAGTTCATCTCCAGGCTTCAGAATCCTTGAGGAAAGAATCAAAACAATCACACAAAGCTCTTTGACAGATCCAATGGTTGCATTTTCTGGGAGCTGCTGCCTTTTCCTCTCTTTCTCAAGTGAGTTGGCTGCCATGCAGGAAGTTATGACACCTTTAATATCACACAGCAAGATAGAAATCAGATGCAGTTACAATCCCAAACTGGCCTTGTTTCCAGTCTTTTGCTCTATCCATTGGACAGTGTAGACTCGCTTGTGGGTATCATATCTTGCTTGGTAGCTACTATGTGAATTTTATGCTGCAAGTTATATCTTTTTCTTTGAACTTTACTAAATGTTGAAAGTATGCACACATAATTGTCCACGTCTCTCTCTGCCTTACTTGCTGGTTCATAATACTGTATTCCTGAAGCCCCAAAATCCATCTCCCTTCAGCTTGAGAAGCTGAAGACTTCAGAAGTGATTCTTTATCCTGCATGAGTAATAGTGTGTCTATATATACATATCTGTGTGTTTATGTGTATCTCTGTGCATATATGCATTACTGTGTTCTGCAGTAGTTGTCTAAAAGAGCATAATTTACAGTAATACTGCATCATATGGGGCTATTTATATTTAATGGTGTAGCCTGACTTATAGATTATGTATTGATTATATTGATTATTTAAGAATTCCCAGTTATCACTTTGAAGGTTGATAGGTTTTTGTCCCAAGATCAGGTCCAGTATTATGAAAATGACTATATAGTTGGGAACCCCGATGTGCATGGTTGCAAAACTCATACTACAGGAACTCTTCTATATTTACAATAATGTATTAATACATGTAGCAAAGTCATATGCTGGGAGGGATAGCTCAGTGGTTTGAGCATTGGCCTGCTAAACCCAGGGTTGTGAGTTCAATCCTTGAGGGGGCCATTTAGGGATCTGGGGCAAAAATTGGTCCTGCTAGTGAAGGCAGGGGGCTGGACTTGATGACCTTTCAAGGTCCCTTCCAGTTCTAGGAGATTGGTATATCTGCAATTATTGTTTTTATTTTTATAAACACTCCAACTCAATAAGATAAATAGAAATAATACAGAATGTACAGCTAAACATCCATACTTTCACCATCCCTTGCAGAACAACCTGAAATGTTAGCCATTATCTTCCTTTTCACCATCACCTTCATCATCATAATTTATTGCGGCCATCATTCTGGCACCTCCCAAGGGCTACATTTCTCTCTTCTACCATTCACAGGCTTGGATGCAACTTTATAATATGTTACACTGACACCACTATGGCTAATGCATATTCAGTAAGGGTTTCTCCCCTCTTCCTTATTTGTATTTCCTCATCCTATAATGTTGAGGTTTCGTCCTTCTATAGGTTAATATATTAACTTCTTATCATATACATCAATTTGTTGCCATGGCACTCTTGCGGTTGGATTCTCTTTCCAAAAGTTTCCAGATATTTCCAACCCTAACAGAAGTGTTAGCTTGCGTTTCTGTGGTTGGCTGATATCATTATGGACAACATAGGCTATAGGCTCGTAAGTTCCTTGCATCGCTGCTGAATATAATAAAGGCAGAATAACAATTTAAGGCAAGGCAGTGAATATAATAAAGGCAAGCTAGTCCTATGGGCTACAATGGTTATACAATAGAACTCAGGACTAAGAGCTAATGTTTACCCTAGCTGTCAGTCCCTGACTTAGAAAGACCTGGGCATTGAGTGGATATGGTCCAGGTAACTCATGAGCCCTGTTTGTTCTCCATGTAACATCCTAGTCTCATACTTGTCTTATTTCATCATTCTCTATGCATTCCTTCCATCTGTTCTCTGACTAAACCAATGAACTCTCTTTCGCCTCTTCAGTTCTCCTTTTCATTTTATTTTAAAAGCTAATATTCTCTTTTCTTTCCTCCTTTGTTGGACTTGGGTTGTGACTGGTGCAAGAACTTGCCATTGTGAACTCCCGCATTAGCTTGTTTTTTTCTGAGATTTTGATTTGACTCTGCTGGAGTCCCTTCACAGTCATGTTTTACAATATGAGTGTCCCACCTGGCCCAGTTAATATTTCAACTTAATCACTTTGCTGAGCATGGTGGCAGCAGCAAAGGGTATTACAAAGGCTGGAAAACCAATTGAAGTACAGTTATCCTCTGAAAAGTGGCTTAAAATAAAGCATCGTGGGGTTCCACACTTATTTTCTCTTAATGACTTTGTCAGTTCTGTTCACTTTACAAATCACATAATGACTTTTTTCCCCTTACTGGCTGATTCCAGTGACTGAATAGTTTAGTGCTACTGTATCTCATAGATAAAGGAGTTAAATAACTCACATATTAGAAGCCTATGTTCTTGCTGCTGAAGTTCCTGGGTTTGATCCCCACTGGTGACTCCAGGGTACCTATGTGTATGTGTGTGTCCATGGCATGTGACAAAATTAGCTGTGTGGAGTTGGGAAGCTCTTTGTTTCTCTTACTAATTTTAGATGTAATTCAGCAATCACTTGCTAGATACCTTAGCTAAGATTCTTACCCTGATACAGGCCCCATTCACCTGGAGCTGTAGAAGATCCAGGCTTATATCTTTAATGAGAAAGGGGAAGAGAGAAAATGATACGAAGCATAGTCTTGTGGTTATGGCACTGCACCTAGAGTTGGGAGATTTGAGTGCAGTTCCTCACTCGACACAGTCTCCTTGTGTGACCTTGGGCAAGTCACTTAATCTCCTAGTGTAAGTCTTAGCTGTTTGGATTCTAAGCTCTTTGGCACAGGAACAGTTTCTTACCACGTATGTACAGCATGTAGAACAATCTGACCTGCCTGGGCCCTATGTGCTACTGTAATACAGAAAATAATAACAGCAGAACTAGAATTTAAACATTTAAATCTGAGTTAAGGGTGTCAATGGGGAGCTCACACATAAGCTCAGCAAACTGGACCGAGGACTGACCATCAATCCATGCCTTTTCTGCCTCACAACGTCCTCCCTAGTATTACTGGTCTTTCCTTCAGAATTCAGTGGACAGTTAGGTTACTGATGTGCGTTGCCCAATAAAATCCGGTAGGCTCTTATCAAGCTGACTTGGCTCTGCAATAATAATGATGATGCCTAGCTCTTTTATAGCAGTTTTCATCAATACATGTCACAATGCTTTGCAAAGGAGGTAAGTGTCATTTATAATGCAAGAAACTATTGACTCAGTAACATCAACAGATAGGGTGTGTGAGATGGTGTCAGTTTTGCATAGCTACCTTTTTGGCCATCACTACCATTAGCTGAATGGGAAGAAAACAATGTATTGTGTACACTTTAGCAGGAATAGAATCCAGGGCCTTTTAAGGTGCGGGACTCTCTCACTGGGAATAAATTAGTAACTCCAGTAACTGTTAGCAGTAGAGGGCCTTCATGCTCTATGTGGACTGGCCATTAGAACGCAACACGTTGCACAGTTACCCCAAGGATATAATCCAGATGGTATTTACACCAATATTAAAATGCTAATCCCTACCGGTCCTATATTATGTAGGACCCCAGCATACAAGAAAGATAAAGCAAGCTGCAGGGAATAGGCTAAATATTACCATTTTTTTAACTATGTAAATGATTGGGAAAGATAAACACCAGCAATGTACTCCTTTTCTGTATACCTTTCAAAGCAGAGAATTAGCCCAAAGTAAATTTAGCAGCTAAAACAAGTATTAGTATTTTTCTACATTTACTATTCCTGGAAAGACTATAGGCTCCTGCAATAAGATATTTTTAAGTCCCTAAAACTGTGTAGCTTTGGCCCTAATGAATATTCTTATGGAAGTTCAAAAATATTTAACAGAATACTATGGTATGTAGTTCTATATATCATAATATTAACAATTATTCTCATTCCAATTCAAGTGACATTTAAACATGCTTAATCCTGAATCTTTATGCATTATTTTACAGATCACTAAAACAGATGCAAGCAAATGTACTGTAAACTGCAGATATTCTGTCTTCAACTTTTGGGCTATGTCGTAATTTGCTTTGTTTTCACCACCAGCTTCATTCACTGCTTTAATTTATATCACTTTTTCACTAGCTGTTTGTCACATATTTGTAATTTCAAGCTGTACTTACTATAAAGCAATAATGATCATGAGGAGGAGGAGTAAATACGTTGCTTGGTGTTTCTGAAGCTCAGGATCATTTTCTCTTTCGCTATATACTTCCAGTCTTCAAGAAACATATCCTTAATCTTAAAGAAATGTTCAGTATTGGCTGTACACAAACAGCAAATCTTTCTTCGCATTTCATACTCAAAGATAATAAGCTGATTCACACTGCTTGAAGCAGCAAAGTATGAAACTGGACTAGGTTGAATTTTACAGCTTAATCTATTATATATTTTGTTCTCCTTTTAAAAAAGATTCATGGCCATTTAAATGTACTTGTGTACACAGAGTAAGTATTTTATGTAGTTATATTTCTTTTACTGATTAGAGCTCTTGTTGTTCTGAATATGAAACCAAAAATAAGGCTTTATAAAAAATTAGAAACCTCATACTAAATGAGGAGAGACTGTATCAAAATGAAGCAAACTGTCAGGAATCTATTAATATAAGTAGTTTTTAGCAAAAACATGATATCGGGGAATACTGTCAACTATCTTTGGCATTTCTGGAGCAAAAAAAATGTGAGTGCTTCATTAAAGACCAGCATAGTGAAAAGAGAAAGAGAATGTTGAGCCTCTATCAGGAATGTCCTTGAAATGAATATAGAAGATCTGAAAGGTGTGTTCATATGATTGTGGTATTGTGTAATATCTTCAACAACAACAACATTATTTCTTTGTTTAAAGAGCAGTAAACTGTAAATAATCTATGAGAATGCTGAAATGCCAGGCACAAAATTATTTTGGATCAAAGTGAAGACCATAAAATATTAATCTTTTTAATACACATGAAATTAAAATAGTGAAAACCATATTTAGATCCTTTTGTGCCCCCTCATCACATAATAATGATTTAAAAAATATATCCTGGCCAGAGTTCTCAGGAAGATTTTAGATTATCAGATATAAAATGGCCAATTTTAAAATTGTCCTTAATCAAATAATTTATGCAACAAAGCATACCTGTGTATCTTCCTTCCCCAACTACGCACAATAAAACCATAATTCTACACTAATCTTTATGCAGAAAAAGTAATATTTAGTAAATATTTTGTATCAAGAGCCCACTGCTGCATGCTCAGTCTTTAATTTTTCTTGCTTTCCCAAAACTTCTATGAGAGCTAGTGAACGTGGAATTGCAGGATCAGCTTCCAAAATGACACTCAATAAAAAATGTTCCACCAATGCAGTGTGGTGACATTGTAAATTTAAAATATAAATGTCTAACAGATGTATTTAGCAAAGGCTTTTTAAGCCTAGTGATCCTATGTCTTAAAGGCTAATTTCCTGTTTGAAGGCGTGGGGGAAAGAATGTTCTGCCTGAGGAGAAGGTGTGTTGCAGTAGCTGTTCTCTAGGTTGCCATGTGGCCAGGAGCGACCATAACACATTCATTCTTGTAGTGGATACTAGGTGTATGGTAAAGATAGCCCTTCCTGGCATATAGCATGCTGCTGGTTCTGCTTTTCTTCTGATCCTTTGAGAAGGACTGAGTTTGTGAAATAATGGGGGGTGTTCCATCCTCCTGATTGCAGATGTTGTAAGGTACATTGATGTTGGCCAAATTGTGGGTGTCAGGGGGGGAAAAAAAGGCTGAGAAGGCAGCCAAGAATGAAGGCTTGGCTAAAGCCCATAACTGAAGGCTTGAAAGCCCCTCTCTCCAGCTCTGCTGTGGGGAGGGGGAAAGAAGAGCATTACTTTTTTTATTGTGTTCCTTGTCTGGTGCTGCTTTTCTCTTTCTCCTTTTCTGTGCCATGCCAGAACCCCTTGAACACGTTAAAGAAGCCAAAATTGAAACTATAATGGGGGTGGGGGGGCGAAATAGTAGTGTCCAGTCCCCATGGTGTGGTGAATTGGCCCAAAAGCTAATACCACCCATATGCAGAATGAGGCGCTTGCTGCTGCAAGCCTTTGTTTCGTTGCCAGTGTTATATTCAGTCCTACAGATACCATTCCTGAAAACATCTTCCAAACACCAGCTGTAAATGCAGTTACTAAATGCCCACATCATAGAAGCACTTCTAAATGCAAATGGCCCAGTTTTCTTTTGTATATAAAGCCATGGAGTGGGGAGTGTGTATAAATCATTTTCAGTTTGGTTATGATTGATGGACTGTCCTCCTACCAGAGGGGAAATAGAAAAGAAGGAAGTCAAAGCCTCTGATTTCTGTTTCAGTGACAGCCAGGCACATACATCTGTGCACAGAATTTGGCACTCCATAAGGCTGAATTTGCCAAACCAACCCAAGCAATTGGTGTAGCAGGACTCTCCTGAAATGCATGGAAAAAAGACAGTAAAGCTCTGTTGATCTGAACAGAAGGAGATGTAAGGAACATATTTAGATAACAACCAGGGTTATCTTGAAGGTTAATGTAGGTTATCCAAATAAAAGTTATCCATCAGGGTTAAATTGGTGTCTTTGCAATGCAAATGATGCTTGTAAGGGAAAATTGACTGATGATGTTATTTATTTGGATTTTGTTAATGGCCAAAGGCCCCATTGTGCTAACATATAGGCAGACGTGGATTCCCAACTTCAGAGTCCTTACAATATAATTCCAGACATTGCTCAGTTCACTCATGTGCTAACAATAAGGAAGCTGAGAGAGGTAGAAGAAGGGTTACGGGCATAATAATGTAAAAAGATATGACTGTAAGATTAGTTATTGTCAGCATCATACTATATGGTTTGGGCACAGAGGAAAGTACTTAACACACACAGACATCTAGGAAACATACTGGGTGGTGGTGGTTATGGGAAGGGGAGAAAAGAGCTACTGTCTTGGTTTTGTAATGACCTTTTGTGTGACGTTGTATTAACAACAATACGGGTACTTAGAGCCCTGGCTAGTCATTGTCAATACTGACAATCCAGAGTGTTTCAATATCATGAGCCAGATCCCCAAAATCATGAAATTGGTTTTAAAATCTTGAAATTAAAAAAAAAAATGTTTGATTTCCTTTACTTACCTTCTGGTATTTGTTGTGCATTGGGATGGCATTTTCAAGCTTTTCTCCACAATAATAATGGCTAGAAACTTAAGCATTTTTTAAAATGAAAGCTGAAATCCGAGCATTTCCACATCACTCCAGGAGCACAAATATTGCAAGGCTTACAATAAAATCATGAGAGTTGGCACCGCTGCATTAGTGTTGCATTTAAATAGCCCATTGCAAGGTTCAGGGATTGCTAATGAGAGTTCCATGCTGCCATTGGGGAGGGGCAGTCATGCCAAGTCCCTCCCCCCCCCACATCTTTTTTAACATACAGTGGTTGGAAAGATGGGGAGAAAGTATATAGCAGAGTGAAATTTAAAAAAACAAATAATATTAGAGCAATCTCTAAATGTTTTGTATAGATTATTGTTGTTTTTTTCTGCTGAAAATGTTGACAAAAATAAAACAAAGTCTTATTCAAAATTTTCTATGAAAAATGTGACTTCTTGACAAAAAATAAAAAACTGACAAATGAAAACAAGAACAACATGGACTTTTTTTGGAAATGTTGTGGTGCCTCATGGGAGTTGTAGTTTGGGGTCTGATTCCCCATTTTCCTCTATGGGCTGTGCTTCCATGATGCGCTGTGTGGTGTTTAGATGTTGCTTGTAATTATTAGAACTGGGAGCACTGGCTATTGGGAGTCTGAAAGAATAGGAAACAAGGAGCAGGGAGGAGTTGAGGAGGCAGAGTGGAGGTTACAGAGGGTGCAGCAGCAGCTTGGTAAAGAGGTTTCCACTTTAAAAATAAAGTCCTGTTGAAGTTTGTTAGTACCTTGCCTGGCTGATACAACATTTTGGCAACGAGGATGGATCTTCTGCCTCTGAACCCACTTGCACCCTTTGCAAGCCCAGGTGAGCCTCCAATTGCTTTTACTGCCTGGATCCATATGTTTGAGACTTATCTCCTTGCAATCAGTGCTACAGAGATTTCTGAAGTAAGAAAGCATGCCCTGCTAATCCACTGCCTTGGAGCAGAAGGGTAGAGTATATTTTACACTTTTCCCCTTGCAGATGATAAATATGAGACTGCACTCACTGAACTAAAGAACTTTTTTGTGCCAAAAGTGAATGTAGTAGATAATCGCTACAGATTTCGCCAGTGTGAGTAGAAACCAGGGAAGACTATAATGCAGTATATTGCTTCCCTGAGGAGTCTGATTGTAACTTGTGACTTTGGGAATATGGCTGAAGAGATTATTAGAGACCAGCTCATTGAGAAAACAACCATGTTTCGTGTAAGAGAACGCTTACTTCTAGAACCACAACTTACAGTAGAAAAAGCAATAACCATTGCTACTCGGATTGAGTCAGCTACAGCTGAAGCCAAAATAATGAGCAGGGATACAGGAGGCACAGTCCAGGCTGTGACTCCTTTGCAGAAAAGTTCACTATCACTGCAGACAAACAATTGCAGGAGGAAAACTAATGAAAAGCCATCCTCTTCCTCACATAGAAGAAGTATTTGCAGAAGTCTGTGAAGCAAAGATGTGTTCTACTCTTGATTTGCAGAGCGCATACCACCAGGTGTTGCATGAAGACAGCATTTATTACACATGAGGGACTATTTTGTTTTAAACATGTTCCATACGGTCTCGCATCAGCCCCAAGTGCCTTCCAAAAAATGATGTCATTGATTCTGAAGAATCAGCATGGAGTTCAGTGCTATTTGGATGATATTATCGTGTTTGGAAATACTACTGAGGAGCATGGCAATAACCTGGATTCTGTACTAAACTGCATCAGCAAAGCAGGCCTCAAGCTCAATAGGTCCAAATGCAAATTTAGACAAACTGAACTCTCCTTTCTGGGGCACACAATTTCACAGGCTGGACTAAAACCTGATCCAGATTATATCCTGGCAATTTCAAATGCTCCTCCTCCAACAGATTTGCAAACCTTACATTCCTTCTTGGGTCTTACCTCCTGGTATGCAAAATTCATTTCCAATTATGCTTCTGTCATTGAACCGCTACAGGAATTACTACAGAGAAGTTCAACCTTAGTGTGGACAACGGATACACAAGCTAGTTTTGAAACGGTGAAAGACTTGATTGTACATAGTCCAGTACTTGCACTATTCAGTCCTGCATTGCCCACAATTGTAACTACTGATGTTTCTGATTATGGACTTGGGGCTGTCCTCACACAACTTCATGAGGACAACACAGAGAGGACTGTTGCGTT
Organism: Mauremys reevesii; assembly: GCF_016161935.1. Taxonomy (NCBI): domain Eukaryota; kingdom Metazoa; phylum Chordata; order Testudines; family Geoemydidae; genus Mauremys; species Mauremys reevesii. The sequence goes on along the minus strand of NC_052632.1, from coordinate 31,710,525 downwards.
TGCTTCAAGGACACTAAGTAATGCTGAGAGAAAATATTCTACAGTTGAAAAAGAAGCACTTGCTTGTGTGTGGGCTACTGAAAAATGGAGAACTTACCTGTGAGGCCGCACGTTCAAGTTGCGCACAGACCACAGCCCTTTGACAATGTTGCTCACCACGAAAGGACTGGGAAGAGCAGGATATCGTATTGCTAGATGGTCTGCAAGACTACTCTCTTTCAATTATGAACTGGAATATAAGCCTGGAAACAAAAATGTGGTAGCTGATTGCCTTTCTCGCCTGCCTTTGCCTTCACCAGATGGTCCACCGGAGGATGAGGATGTAGTAGTTGCACTTATTACAAGCACTCTTACTGCAGTTACAAGAGAACAATTTCAACCTGCTTGTTCAGCGTGTCCAATTCAACAAAAACTACGGGAATTTTTGACAAAGAGATGGCCCAGTAACCGTAAAAACCTTGACCCAGTTTTGCTGCCTTATTTTAGAGTTCGGGATGAACTTTCTTTGCTTGATAGCTGTGTGCTACGAGGTACACACTGGCTACTTGTGCCAGAAGAATTACAGTCAAAACTCATACATCTGGCACACAATACTCATCAAGGAATTGTCAGAACCAAACAATGACTATGGGATCTGTATTGGTGGCCAGGGATGGACTCTCAAACTGAAGCACTCATAAAATCCTGTGTCACTTGCCAAATGCATGACAAGACAGCAGTGACATGTACCCCTCCATTACAGCCTGTTCTTCTTCCTGAATCTACATGGGAAAAAGTGGCGATTGACATTGTAGGACCCTTTGATACTGCTCCAATTGACTGTCATTATGCCATCACTTTAATAGACTATTTCAATAAATGGCCTGAGGTAGCGTTTACATTGCAAATCTCTTCTGCTACAGTAATTAAGTTCCTCTCTTCAGTTTTTAGCAGGGAAGGTAACCCCAAAGAACTGGTTTCAGATAATGGTCGTCAATTTACTTCCCTGGAGTTTGAAACTTTTCTAGCAGAGAGGAACATTTTACACAGAAGGTTATCCCTATATTACCCTCAAGGCAATGGGGAAATCAAATGGTTTAACAGAAGTTTGAAAGTGAGTTTGCAAATGGCTAAACTGGAAGGGCAATTGTGGATACCCTTCACTACTGATTTCTTGCAAGCATACCAGGCTACATGACATGCCAAAATGCAAAGATCACCTGCAGAGTTACTGCATGGGAAACAGATGAATACTAAACTGAACATTTCTGGATGGATAAAGGCATGACTTGAGGCCCCAACTGAGGATGATGTGAGAAAAACAGTTGAACAGAACCAAGCAAAGTATAAGGCTTTCACAGACAAGCTGCGGGGTGCTAAGGAACCAAAGTTTGAGTGTGGTTCCTTCATTAGAATACGAAAACCTGGAATTTTACACAAAGGGGAACCATAAATTCACAGCTCCTCTTAAAAGAAGGGACCTTACGCCTATCGACTTTCTGATGGGCGGGTATGGAATGCTTCTTATTTTGCACCTGCCTATGCACCAAGAGGAGATTATGCCAACACCCAGTCTGCATTGGATGCCTTCACCATAATATCAACACAACAAGAGATTGCATTGGAACCAGGGCTTGAAAGATGGCCTGTCAGACCCAGACAACCACCTGTCTGGACTAGAGACTATGTTATGTAGTACCTACAGTGTTTTCAGTGTAATATTTCTGCCAATAGTATAGTGTCTTGTTTCCTACTTGTTCCTGTGATTAGAACAACAATGTTTATTTCAATTGGGAGAGTTTCTTAAGAGAGGAGGAAATGTGGTGTTGTAAAACTAAAGTCCTGTTGAAGTTTGCTAGTACCGTGCCTGGTTGATACAACACGCTGTTGATACAACACTCTGTTGTCTCCCCTCTTGCTGAAGTGCTATGGTGTATCATTATCAGAGTTGTAGTTCAGCTAGGAAGCCCACTAATGGAGGAGAACAGGGGCATGTATTGCCCAAACTTCAACTCCCAAGAGGCACCACAGTGACCCGTCAAGAAAATTCTATTTAGGCATTTCTGCCAATGCCAGGGGCATTTCTGAAGAGAAATTTTTGATTTGGGGCAAAAAGTTACTGCATTTCAGATGAAAAACAAACACTTTTCAGTTTGGAGGAGGGGTGTTAGCTTTTTGATGAAAAGTTTATTTTCTGCAGGAAGGGGATTCTTTTTGTGAAACGTGTTGTTTAGTCCAAAAAAATCTGATGGAAAATTTTCCACCTGCCATAGTGTTCATACCTGAATAGTTCTTCAAAAACAAATACGCACTGTCTTCACCTATTCTACCTCACTGCCCTAACCCCCACCACTACCTCTCTGTGCACTGATCAGATTCTGAACCATCACCTATTTCTAAAACCAAACTTCAGTCAACTGTTTAAAAAGTTTAGACAAGTTTGGATAGAATATTTCTTCCTTCCAGTTTCTGTTTGTAAAGAAGGAGCCTGCTCTCCTAAAATTTACAGCGCACTTTCTTAATCTCAAAAGCTGGTATATTTGGAGTGAGCATCTGACCTGTTGGATGCTTATCTAAACTGAACCAGATCATTTCAAGCTTTACCTGTTGGTGATCGGGTATATATCTCTGAATGTCTCACCTACACTTTAACACTTCTGCAGATGCTTGTTTTGAAGGGCAAAGAAAATAGATACCTAAACTCTTTTATAAAGTAACAAAATCCAAAACAAAGTTAAAGCATGATCCTTAGCTTTAAGGGGAAAGGAGTTCAAAAGGAAATACTTGAAACAGCGTCTTTGACTTTAATGAGCTAGGAAAGGCAGCATTAGAAGACGCAAGGTTCGCCTTACTCATATTGAAGCCAGCGGGAGATTTGCCTTCTTGTGAGCATTTTCTTGCGGATAGGGTGCTGGATCAGAAGTCAGAAGTGATAGGTTCTGTCACTGGCTCTGCCACTGATCTGTTGTATGATCTTGGACAAGTCACTTTCTTCAACAACTTCTCTCCCTCTTTGGTGTTGACAAATAATTATTGCCTCTTTTGTTATTGTCTTGATTTAATTGTCAGGTAGCCCCAGGTTTTGTGTCTGCATCAAGGCACCCTAGTAATTAGTAATGTGCACCATGGCTATCTAAACTTACCTCCACGGCCATAGTACGTAGCACTGGTCAGGAAATTTTCATTGGAATGGTTTTTCTGATAGAAAATGCCCTTTTTGCAAAATCTGAATTTTCCTTATCAAAATATTTCAGTTTTCAGGAAAATCAAAATGATGGGTTCCTCAGCTGCCCAGACGGAGAAAGGTCATGTCATCTTCACTTCCTGCTCACAGTCAGAAAGTGAGATGGACAGAAGTCTTCAGGAGGGCTGCCAAGACTTAGTCCCCTGACTCTTTGCCTCTCTGATTCTCAGGGGCTAGAGAGAGAGAGAGATGGGGTGCTCCTCCTCCCTCTTTCCCTGTGTCCAGATCTGGGGCGGAAGAGGCTGAGCCCTCAGCTCTCTGCTTCTCCAGCAGCCAAAGTGAAATTGACAGGAGTTCATCAGGCAGGTAGCTGGGAAACCAAAATCCATTTTCAGGACTCCCAAGATGGATCCTTTTCTTCAAATCCCTTCCTGTGAAACATTTTGTGGTTTTGACTATTTTTAGCCTGGTTTGGGACAACTTTTTTTTTTTTCCAAAAATGTGAGATTTTTATGACAAGGGATTTCCATTTTCTGGCCTGTTCTCATAGTGACCCAGTGATAGAACACGACATTGCTTTGTCCTTTAAAGGACTGCTATGGTTCCATTTGCATCAGCTGTCTCCCCTCTACTACTCACTTTCAGATCCAAAACCAGAAAAACCTATTGCAGATTTTCATTTTGTGTTTGTAGAAATAAATTTTACAGCTGTTTTTTGTTTTGTTTTCATAAAACTCAGTTTTTTAAATAATACCCATTTTCCTTTTCACATCACATCCAGACAGTGACAAAGGAATTGCACAGGTGTCTCTCACTGAGACAATGTAATTGTTAAGCTTGCTGGCATCCTGCTTGCTTAGTCTCTGTCAAGACAGACAGCAGTATGAAGTGTTACTTGAGCGAGAGTTTTTCACACCCAGCAAATGGCTAAAAGTGTCTGTAGCTGGGATGCTAGCAGCTGTCAGTGCAGAATTTGAGGTCTGGTGAACTGAGATCTTTGCTGTCCCCTGGGCTGTTTGTCTTTGGCCTTCTGTAACTTTCCTCGTCTGATTTATAATGGTTTGTGAGATAGATGCTACTTGAGCAAACCTTTTCTTGTTTGTACACAAGCTGGCTGTATAAACTAGCCAAGACTGTAGCAGCCTCATCAGCCTCTGTCTGTGGCCCAACAACACTAGAGTGAGACAGAGGTTACCCCTGCTACATACTTGACAGACCAGTTGGTAAACTGCACTGCCTGACAGAGTGCAAGTACATGTATTGGGACTCGCTAATCAGTGACTTGTCCCTGTGCTATAGCACGAGGGGAGGAGAAGGCACAAGGATCTTTTCCTCACCTTGCACCTTGTACTGCACAATCACAACCCTTGTGTTTCCTGAGTGGTTCTGGTAGCTCCCAATACACCCAAAGGAGGTACAGTGAGGATGCAGTCATAGCCCAGCTCTTCTTCCTCCCCTGTCCTTGACCATTAGAACTGAACTCATAGTAGGAGAGAGCACATTTTCATGGGGGTGACAAAATTAAGAGTTGAGTGCTTTCTCAGAGCCTCAAAAGGGATTCTGGCTGACTTATTCGAACACCGGGGAAAAGCTGGTCATGATGTTTCTAGAGGAACTTCGCTGCTTCCCATCAGCTGAAGCACACTCTCAAGCTTAAACAGCATGTGCACATAATATTGTGATGTCCTGGTCCACAGCAATTAAAATTTCAGCTTTTGCAACAGCAAACAAACAGAAGAACCCAATAAGTTTTTTAACGGAATGATTCTCAGTAATGTAGGATACACTGACACACAATGTGTATTTAGCTGCTTTGTTTTGGTCATACTAACAATCAGTAATGGTCAATATTTTCCCTCACAAATAGCTGCTGGCATTTTCTGAAAGTGTTTTAGTGGTAAGGTCCCATTAGGAGGTGGTGCATCACAATGATTTCAAAAAGGCTCAACTTGACCAGTCAGATTGTAGTTTTGGAGCGTTGATGGCTCCAGCCCTACTAGTACATGAGAAGTCCCAAACCTGCTCTCTTTCATCCTGTAATCTTATTCTTAGCCCATAACCTGAAACTTCATTGAGGCCTTTTGTCATCTTCTGCTCATTTTTTAAATCTGGCTCAAATTTGTTGACAAGTTCTATTAGAAAAATTACCATCAATATTTTGAAATCACCTGAAGACAGAGTTTCCTGCTGAGCACTGCATAATAGCAAATAGTTGCTCCACCATGCTTTCCTGGTACTGTTTTCCCATTTTAGTTACCTTTGATTGTGGCTGTCGCTTTTGCAAAGCTTATAAAGGCTGATTTCTAGCTCCAACTATGTGTGCATATCTCCCTATGTTGTCTGTATGCTTAGGCAATCACTCATGTTGACATAAAATTTCCCTTGTTCTTCCAGGTGAGAGACCCTCTAGTCATTACATTAATTTGAACAGTTTAAAAATGATCAACAGCAAAAGCAGAAAACATCATGTCTTACTTTAAATAAACAATTCATCTTCTTACAGTGGCTACCCCCACCACTTGAGTTTCTTACATATTACGCCATAAATTTATGATTTCCATAAGCTATAACCTCCTGGATATTTCATAATTCTTTGGATTGCATCCTTGGCAACAATTCTGATTTCCAGCCTGGTATTAATTATGCTGTCCAAGTAGCTGTGATCAGATGGATGGGGTTGTGATCAGATGTAGGTAACATAGTTTGAACATCACTCTTATGGGAGATATCTTTCAGTAAATCAGTAGGAAAAATCTTCCTCTCTCCATGTTGGATTGTTCTTTTATTCCTTAACAATATGGATGTTGTTAGAATTCAGCAAAGTACATTTTTTATCAGCAGCAAATGGGAGAAAGGAATCAAAAATCATAGGGGATGCTAAACTTTCTTCATATGATTTCAGTGCTTCCTCTGTCCTATTCTTCTCCCAGTAGTTTATTCTTACTGCAAAGATCCTTTTTTGATGTTTTAGAAATGAGTTTCATTCACTCTTAATCTTCTGAAAGTATTTTTTAAATGATTTTTTCCCATCTCTGATTTTAGGATTATTTTCTCATGTAACTAACATTGTCCAAAGAAGCCAGTCTATTCAATCTCTCTAGGAATGGGTGGAGCCCCATGTCTCAACAAAACTAAAAAATTGGAGATCTACAAAAGAACAAGATCAAATAATTACAGGGAGAGAGAGAATGCACAAACAGGAATTGAAATACAGGTCATAAATTCAAAATCAGGGGACACGAAGGGGATACGAAGCAGAGAAGCTCAGACAATACCCACTGCTCTGAGAGAAAATCTAGGGAATTGGTGGATGCCACCTAAAGGAACTCTACCCAATATGAGACGGACGGAATGATGGGAAATAGGCCTGACAGTTTGTCCTCATACCGGGTATATCATGAGTAAACACAGTGCAAGCTGACATTGCCCTGACAATGAGCTCTCCCCTTCCCTGGAGAAAGGACCTTCACAAACGAGAGGGTAATTAACACCTTCATAGCCAATGCTGAAAGTCCCGGAAACATGTGCAGGTTCATCTCCTCTGATCTACTAAAGAGGCACACTGAATTATTTTAATAGTTTTGTACACAAGTCTTGGCTCCAGTCATTGATTTAAATGTACAATGTCTTGCCAACAATATTCGGAGAGATATCGGGAGGCAGGAGGGAGTTCTTATGAATAAGATACAACCCCTTTCAAATAAATTCAACATTAATAGCTTATCTCCTAGCACCAATTACTTAAAAGCAACAGGATGTTTTGAGACAAGTATTGAATTATTATCAAAATGTCTCAGTCTCTCAACTCAGATTTTGACACGTTCTATGGGGAATTTATTTCTTTAGCCAGAGGTATGGAATTGAGGATTCCACTCAGTAACTTCCCACTCAAGTTATAGATTTTCTGTTGGAGAAAATAAAATCATACTCATATACAGCTATAATTAAAATGTGTGGCTGTGTTTTGGCATCTGTTCTTTCTTTTGATTAAAGATTTCAAATATATAATAGTAAGGGCAGTGTTTATGACTACAGCTGGTTTTGGGTAGTGATTTACAGTTTGGGAGGCTGATATTACTATATTCCTTTAAAATCTATAAGGGTAGGTCTATACTTACCTGCCGGGTCGATGCGTAGCGTTCGACTTCTTGGAGTTCGAACTATCGCGTCTAATCAAGACGCGATAGTTCGAACTCCGAACGCGCTCCCATCGACTCCGGAACTCCACCACTGCAAACGGCGGTGGCAGAGTCAACGGGGGAGCCGCGGACTTCGATCCTGCGGCGTCTGGACAGGTAAGAAGTTCGAACTAAGGTAGTTCGACTTCAGCTACGCTATTCGTGTAGCTGAAGTCGCGTACCTTAGTTCGACCCCCCCACCCTAGTGTAGACCAGGCCTAAGAAAAGTTCTTTACTAAATGATTCACAAAACATAACTATTTTACGGGCTTTGGCCTGGGTTTCTAGAGTATCTGAATCTAAATATACAGTAACGCCTCACTTAAAATCGTCCCGGTTAACATCATTTCATTGTTATGTTGCTGATCAATTAGGGAACATGCTCATTTAAAGTTGTGCAATACTCCCTTCTAACATCGTTTGGCAGCTGCCTGCTTTGTCCACTGCTTGCAGGACGAGCAGCCTGTTGGAGCTAGCTGGTGGGGGCTTGTAACCAGGGTGGACCGGCAGCCCCCTTTATCAGCTCCCCACTCCCCTAAGTTCCCTGTGCAGCAGCTGCCCAGCAGGCTATCAATTGCTGGCAGTTCAGCTGTCCCTCCCCCCACTGCCATGTGCTGCTCCTGCCCTCTGTCTTGGAGCTGCTCCCCGAGACTCCTGATTGCTGTGCGGGGGTGGGAGGGAGAATAGGAGGGGCTGTCAGGGTGTCCCCCTCCCCCCTGCTCCTGCACCCTGCTTACCCCGTCTTCATAGAGCAGGGGGGAACACACAACAGGGCTCAGGATGGAGGAAGCTTGCTGGCAGCAGCTGCGGTCTCAGCAAGCTGATCTAATTAACAAGGCAGTGTACTTAAGAGTAAGGTCAGCGTACTTAAAGGGGAAATGCGCATCTCTCTCTCACACACACCGTGTGTGTCTCTGTCTCTGTCTGTGATGCTGTTTCCCTTCCTTCCATTCCTGCTGCCTTGTAGAGTGTGAGAGTTAACCCTTGAGGGCTCAGCCAATTGCTAGTTCATCATTTAGCAGCAAGCCATTCCCTGGGAAATATCCCACCCTCTGACTCCGCCACCTCAGCCAAGCTTCACAATCATCATCACTGTGTACAGTATTAAATTGTTTGTTTAAAACTTAAACTCACTGTGTGTGTTTATATATATATATGTATAATGTAGTCTTTTGCCTGGTGAAAAAAAATTCCCTGGAACCTAACCCCCTCATTTACATTAATTCTTATGGGGAAATTGGATTCGCTTAACATCGTTTCGCTTAAAGTCGCATTTTTCAGGAACATAACTAACATAACTACAACATTAAGTGAGGAGTTACTGTATTAGATCAGACTAATTATGACTAATTCCTAAAAGGTATCAAACGTTGACACAAATTCAGCATTATTAAAGTGGAAATTTCAAAGGCACAGTTAGGTACTTAACTTAACCCATTGTGCCTTTGAAAAATGCCCTCTAAATTCTGAATCGGTATTGTCTCATTGGAGCATGGTTTTTCAGAACCTATTTAGACAAAACCAAGATCGCAAAACCAAGAATCACAAAACCAAGAAACAATGATCAAATATTGCTCATAACTTTTACAGCTGGGCAAGTAATTGGCAAACTCTTTATTGAATATTTCAGTTTTGAAATTGATTCACTTTGGAGTTGGTACCTTTTTAGTGTCATTTTCCTCCAACATTTGAGTTATCAGTTTGAATGTCACAAATTGTAGTGGCACTGTTAGCACACACATTTTAAAGCTTTCTATTGTATTTGAAAGTGCATTGCATGCTCACCTGATCAAACAGTAAATACCATTTGACATATCTGACAAATCACAGCTAAGTAACACAGCTCAGAGTTTGATTATTCAGGATCCACAGAAATATGTGATAAGATATTCATTGCATTTGAATAAGGACTATATTTGAGGAAATAATGATCTTTTCATTGGTAGTCTATGAAGTGGAAGAGGCTGAATTCAATGAATAAGTTACTTGCTGTGAATTACTTGCTCAGCTCAGAAAACAATGTTGAATCTTTAAAAAGCAGCACTAAATTCTTGGGTGAATGGAATTTTAAAAGCATCTGGTTTGGATGTATCTGTATTAGATTCTTTGACCAAATGTGAATGTTTCCTCCAGTAATGCACTAATGAGAAGAAAAAAACATAAATCTCTAAGGGGCAGATCCTGATCCCATTGAAGTCAATGGGAGTTTTGCCATTGACTTAAATAGGAACAAAATTCTGCTGTAATTGCATTGCAGCAGCTGGACGGTGTGGGTAGCAAATTTTCCAACTGTTTTACTGGAAGCCAAGAAGGCAGATTCTTTCAAATAAGCTCCCCATACATCTAGGTTCTATGTGGTACCACTAACTGCATGCTATAAGTCAGAGACTAACTGCCAGAAAGATTGACATTACATAGTGCCTAAATTCCTTTTAGTTACTGTAGTGAATTTACATTTCCAGAACGTTTCCAGTTGCAGAATTCACAGATGCAGGAGCCTAGTGATAGGAATGTTTTATTGCTATGCAAGCTAAGACTATGAAGAAGGTAGTATGTTAAGAGCTCTAATGCTGCAGGGCATCAGCTGATGACTTCCATAGTTTATGTAAGAACCCTGCTCCTTCTGTAGAGTGCTGCATAACTGGCTGGGGTGATTGTAGAGGAGTTTGCCTTAGTCAGTGGCCACTGTCAAAACAGGATACTACAGCAGATGGACCAGTACTCTGATCCAGAAAGATAATTTCTGTCTTAACTATCCATCCCTTCACTCCCACATGCTGTGCATACTGTATCTGTACTTTTTTGTTGTTAAAGGCATAATACCCAGCTCTTGTATAGCATTTTTCATGAGCAGATCTCAAAGTGCTTCTACAGATATGGAAACTGAGGCACAGAATAGGGAAATTACTTGCACAAGGTCACCTAGCCAGCCAGTGGTGGAGCCAGGAATAAAACCCATGGTTCCTGAGTCCCCGTCCAGTACTCTATCCATTAGGCCACACCCCTCTGTGTTCTAGACATGTGGATGTTGGGGTAGAGAAGTCTATGACCTGGAGTCATTGTTTTACTCAAATTTTCATGTCAGTTCTTTAATGTTCTGTTTTTTCTTTAAACCCAGTTAGCTATTACTTCAGTTGTTTGTTACGGCTGTTTTCAAGCAAAGCTGATGCTAAATGACAATACTTAAATATAGATCTAAACTCTATGTCTGAAAAGAGAGAATTTTTTTTTTTTACAGCACAGTTTTGGCCCTCAAGTTCTTAAATCAGTTTTGTCTGGTTATGGCTTTTAATTTATATGTATTGAGTGTTCCAACCTCATGTATTTTGAGCATAAGATATAGAATGAGCATTCAATCTAAAAATGTAGATTCATTGCTATGACTCAGAGAAACTGAATTACCATATCGTAAAGACCCGGTAATCTGTCTTTCCTAGGGAACTTACAATTTTCACCATCTGCTCATATCGATTTTTTCCCTTTGCCAACTATAGTAGTCAGCTCTTTGAGACAGTGGGTTTTTTTTATTGTTTTACAGATCTAGGATCATATGATGGGCATAGAAACAGGCAGTAGATGCACCAGAAGTCTTTCCAACATCAACTACTGTATCCTCATATTTAAGAGAACATTATTCTCTGTGTATTGCTCATCCAAAGCCTTCCTACATTGTGGTTTGTAGATGAGCTAGCTTCATGTGGCTTCTCTGATTATTCGTCTTTGGGAGCCATCTTGTTTTAGAATACACAATTCCTGAGAGCTCAAGATGCCACTTTGTGCCCTTTGTATGTGCTCTTGTGGTGCTGGAGAATATCTTACAGCATGTGGACTTAATCATATTCCAGTGTCCTGTGCTAGATGGGACTGGGAATACCTTTACGGTTTCCACCTTTTAGGAAATGCCACTGTGGCACTTTCAAAACTAAAAAAGTTAAATTTTAGCTGCCTTATTATGGAAATAATTTTACAAATCTTCCTTAAAATGTTGTCTCTTACTTTATCAGTGTCATAGCCCCTTTAAAGTGAGGTGCCTCTACCAATGGTCAAAGGGGAGAAATCATCACCTCAGTAGGTGGTAACTGAACCCTTCCGTGCATAGCTGCCACTGAACCAAAGCATCTCTGCTGATGTTCTATTGGTATTTGGAGGTTAATGGGGTTTGGTTGGGTTTCAGATGCCTCTAAGAAATAAAGCCATTATGCCCTTGGATCATTCTAATCCTAGCCAATTTGGACATGAGCTTTTTTTGCCAAAGTCACAATCCATCTTCTTTGTAGCTATCCAGTCAGAAATTGAGATGAATTCACCAATACTTCTACATTCCTTACATTCACCCTACTTGAAGTGACAGTTTTTCCTGGGGAGAATTTTAACTTCATGTTGACAAGTATATTACATCCACATGTGTAAGAGTTTGCACCAGAAGTGCTTGCACACTCATCAAATCAGGTCACAAACCAAAATCCTGGGACTTGACTGCTGAATAGCAACTAATCAACACAGCTGGATTAGTGAACATGTAATACTAACACTTGAATAATCCAGATTTGAGAAAAATCGTCTACAAATAATTGAATCATTTTCAATAATGAAAAAAAATCAAGGAAATTGTGATCTGCTTGTGGTGATTTTTGCAAAGAGAG